>NC_142623.1:31141119-31444150 GCF_059453375.1 Lepisosteus platostomus
ATGCCACCCCGAACAGTGCGCTGCTGGTCGGGGGGCCACGGCGCCACGGGCCGGGGGCCGGGTGAGCGAGGGGCAGAGGAGGGGGAGGGGGTGGGGTGCTTTGGGGAAGAAGAAGGGTTTTGCGTTTTGTTTCGCCCGCCTGTCAGAAGAAGCCGTTTGCAGCAACGGACCGGCCGCCGCGCGCCTGGTGCCCCGCAGGGCCGAGCGCGCGGGAAACCGAGGCGGAGAGGAAGTGAAACTGCGCGGCGGGGCCGGGGGGCCGAGGGCGCCCCGCGGGCCAGGTGCAGGCCCCAGCTGAAGGGGAAAGGGGCTGTTGGAGGGCAACGGCACGAAGCGGGGGCACCCAGGGCTCCGGCAGAGGTGAGGGGGGCACCCTCTGCTCTGGCTGCTGTCACAGGCCCTGACAGCGACGGTGAGGGAGGGGGGGCGAAGAAGCACAAAGAGAGGCACGGGCGACGCTCGGTTTAAAGAAGGGGAGGCCAGAGAGGGACGGACTGCAGACACTGAGGATGAAGGGTGCAGCGAGGAGGGGTATGAAATCTGCAAATTAGTCAAGCCCCCGCAGCTGACAAAATAAGTCACCAAATACGACGGGTTGATTTTTGGGAGAAAACAAGTCTTGGGGAAGAAATTATATTTGTATTGGGATTTTCTAGTGTGGCGACTAGGATTCAAAAGCAGTCTCGGGGGCCAAAGGGACACCCTTGAAGTTTCTACCACCATGGCTACCTCCGTCCCGGGGCGAAGCAGGAGGACGCTCGGCCCGAGATGTTTCGGAGAGTTCCCAGTCCTGCCCTTTCACACCGCCCCACAACCAGGGACGGCGCTAATCCCCCCAGCGGCCTGCCCAGACGCGTGGGGAGCCCAGCCTCTCCGCGCGGGGCGCCCCGGCCCTCGTTAGCACGCCGGCCTGCCAGGCATTTCTCTCATGCTTCCGGCTCACAGCGCGGCCAAAAACAACAGGCCGGCCCGCCAATCCGGGTCGATAAGTGACAGCTTATTCACCTGCTAGAGCCTGCGCCTTCTCCTCTCGCACGAGCAGGCAGGCTTCGCTGACAGCTTGAGAGCTGCCTACAATAACTAGAAACTAGAAACCTTTCAGAGGCAACATCACACTCTTCCTTACTTTTTCGGGCTGTCTTCGCCTTCTCTTTCTGTTAGTTTCTGTTCCAGCAACATATATATTAAAAAAGAATCTTCAAGGGCTTTTCTAGTGCGCTTTCCACCCACAGTGCATCACATGCAGGAGTAGACCCCCTTCATCCACCACCTGGTTGGGAGACGCTATTCTGCACCCGCACTCCAGCTACGCGGCCGATCAGGGGGATAAGTGAGAAGCTGCGTCACCTGTTGAATTCAAGTTCCCCCTTGAACCCCACAGGGTTCACACCCTTATTCTTACGAAACATGCGACAGCACCTTGCTTGAGTGACTCACCCAAAGCATGCCCCCCCCACAGCACAGTATCCTCTGTCAATGTACCAGGTTTGGCACTTGTGGTCCAGGGAAGAGCGCCACCTACTGGTCCACCAACACCTCAGACAGCAGCAGCTTGGTTTTCTTGGCGATTTCTTAGCCAAATGCCAACCAGGCCCGACCAGGCCTAGTTATTAAGGTCTAAGAAGATCAGGTTCAAAGTCTGTAACACTTTTTTTTCTATTACATATAAGATAAAGCTCACCTTAAAAAAACTGAACCTAGTGAAAGTATTGAATATGTACACTCACACTGAGCTGGTCCTATCCCGGCAAGCGACAGGCGTAAGGGGAATGAACTCTGGACCATCGCACAAACACAAACACACACACTCACACCAGGGCCACTTTTCCCCGAAACCAATTAACCTACGGGAGGAAACTGCAGCACCCAGAAGAAAACCCCCGTGAATGTGGGGGACACCATACAAAGTCCATAGAACTGAACCCAGGGCCCCAGCACTGCAAGACAGCAACGGTAACCACTGCACCACCATGCTGCCCTGCACTGGATCTAGCCAATCGCATGGCTTGTACACCACACACCTCACCAGGCCCAGAGACCCCTGGTGGCAGTAGCCTAGCTCAATCCATTTATTAGGTAAGAGAGAATAAAGACCCCAAACTGAACTCCCATCAGGCTGCAGAGGAGCTATAAATGACTTGCGATACAAAATTAGAAGGTACCACAATTCACAGCGCTTTCAGTTAATCCACAGAACATCTATAACAAGATCAGTATTTGTAAACACAGCACAGGGGCTAATATTAGTCCTAACGAGAGTGGCTCTTGTTCTGTTCTCAGGCTCAAGAGGCCAATCATCGAAACGCCTCTGCGATCTGACTGGCTCGCCCTTTCGCTCAGCCCTACGGACCCACACTTGTTTCTTCCACCCGGGATCTGGAAATCTGGCCCTGCTCCGGCAGTAGGGGTCTCTTTTACATGACCTATGAGACGTGATTATAATACCATTCTTACACTGACACAGCGCTTTTCTGGACACTCCATCAAGGCGCCCACCTGGATGATGTGACAGCAGCCAAAGTGCACAAGTACCCTCACCACACACCAGCTCTCAGTGGGGAGGAGAAGAGAGTGATGAAGCCAGTTCAGAGATGGGGATTATCAGGAGGACATGACTGGGAAAGGCCAATGGGAAACTTGGCCAGGACACTGGGGTAACACCCCTACTCTTTTCGAGAAATGTCCTGGGATTTTTAATATCCACAGAGAGTCAGGACCTCCATTTTACGTCTCATCCAAAGAGCAGCAGCTTTTTTTACAGTGCAGTGCCCCCGTCACTATACTAGGGCATTAGGACCCCCACAGAGCGCCCCCTACTGGTCCCACTGACACCTCTTCCAGCAGCAGCCTTAGTTTTTCCCAGGAGGTCTCCCATCCAGATACTGACCAGGCTCACACCTGCTGAGCTGCAGTGGACTGCCTGGGTGAGCCACCAAGCTTTTCCTGAAACCCCAGCTTTGGGAAAATGATTGCATGTAGTGAGCAAATTTCTTCTGCTTTCAGTTTAAACCCTGCTAAAAATCAGCCAGCTCTGGGCTCTCATATCAGGAAACTGGCACTCCTTTACGAGTGCTCCAGCTCCCAGTCTCAATGATAACTGGATGGTCCTCAAACTATTAGTATGGGGGAGTGCCGTGGAGACCGCTTTTAAAAGAACCGGAACAGCAACAATAATCATGAAAGTCAAACCATAAAGAATCACTGCAAAAACGTCTTCTGCATATTTATACCATTACTGTGTCACCTCATGCCTTGGCATGCTTTTTAAAGGGATTGAAGAAGTCACTGTAATTTCACTCCTTCTGCCGAAAAAGCATGGGAAATAATTATGGCACGAACAAATCTCTAGTTCTTACATTGTGTAGACCCTAAAGTTTGTCTGTAAGAGGCTGTGGAAATGAGGCCTGTCCTTAATGTATTGTTTACCGGGAACTAAGTACAGTGCTGCTGCCTTCTGCCCTGTTGTATTCTTTATCGTTCCATCACAGGCTGATGTCACTGGCCTAACAGCTTTATTGATTGAGGAAGAATGCATATGAGCCCCCATGCCGCCACACAAAGAAAGAGAGAGAGGGACCGAAATGGAGACAGACACGCAGGGGGAGAGCAGGCGGCCGAGCCACATCAGATAGCGAGATTTTACAGGATGCTTTTAGACCCAGGAGATACGGCGCGGCAGAGGGCGGCGTTATTTTACATAATAAACACTTCATATTCAAAACTGTAATTGATAGCTGGAATGCAGCCGAAGAGAGGGAGCTCCGCACTCGCACAAATAACCTGCCAATCAAGCAGAGCCACTCAATGAGTAACCATAATAATATGATTCGTTGTTTTATTACTGGAATTATTAGACCTGCTATTAACAAATAATAATAGCAATCATGAGAATCATATCCGTCACTGCCTGCCTTCTGTTTATTATGACAGTCATCTCTAAACCCCTGTTAACTTGGGCCCCTATTTGCACGGGCTTGTTTAGGTGCCCAGAGCCACACAAGATCAGAGATCATGCTTTTTTTTTTTTAGGGTGCTTCTTGTCAGGTCGAATTTCTGCCGGTCAGCGCTTGGAACGGTGTTTTCAAACACTTGATTTGCTATTCATTAGGAAAAAAAAACCAACACAAACAAGTGGCACTTGGAAATTGCCAGGCGAAATTTCCCTTGTATGGTCCGGCTTGTGTTTCCTAAATTGCATATCCAGCTGTTAGTGGGGTTATTTTAGTCAGGCTACTTTCAGTGCATCTGTCTGCGGCTTAACCTATAACTAAGACAAGACTGTTATTTTCAAATTAATGCCAGATTACAACATGCTCGGGCTAACCAAAGCCAAGCCCCGAGCTCCACCAATGAAATAGCAGGCTCAGGGCTTGTGCGCAATCATGGCAATTTCGTAATGAATAGGTTGTTGCGATTATTGACCAATCGTCTATAAAACAGCCGCCCAGCTCACGCACTGGCAGCAGGCCTGCCCTGGATGTTCAGCGCTGCGATTTCACCCGCAGTACATGTCAAATCGGACTGATGCCCTGGATGTGGAAAAACACGCAAAGGCCAAGTTAGCAATTGTGCGCCTAAGAGGTGACATCTTGTTATTTAAACAGGCAAACTGCGAAAGCCAACTACTGCACTTGACTGGCATCCCGTCAAGGGCTGGTTTGAAAGGCTCGAAAGGGAACTGCAGTCCCAGTTTCTCAGACTGGTTATTCAATCTCGGTAACAAAATCAATTCATTGACGTTTTATAAAAGTGATACAGATTTCGAATTATGGCTGAAATCACAAACACTGTGAAAGTACTGTAAGTCCCCATGTTGTTGAAAACTTGCATTCGTGTTCTCACTATTTTGCGGCCCTTCCCACTTACTAGTCCCTGTCATGATTAGTGTAATGTGATGTACGAATGAAAAAGTACAGGTTGTACAGCAGACATTTCACTGCAGAAATTTTCCAACATGATCTGCATGCAGAGTCAACAAGTAAGTAGTATTTGTCGGCAAAACTGTCTCGGAATCTAACGTAATATTTATTAAAATTGGATTAAAAGAGTTGTATTCATACACCTACTTGCTTATAATGTAATAATAAGGTTTTGTTGCCATGATCTGTATCACAGGATGTGCACTAATCAATGTTGACTATTTCTAACCCTAAAATATGAAAATAGATTGCATTTCCCCTTTAAGCCCTATGCATTTGGGATACAATCCAGTCTGGTGTGCCACAATCCTCATTAGGAACAAGAGTCTTTTGGATCCACCTTTCCATTCTCAAAATGTCACCTCCGTTCCTGGGAGATTTTCATTCTTACGGTGTCACCTCCATCGCTGGGAGAACATTTCATGCTCAAAAAGTCGCCTCCATTATCGCGAGAGATTTTCATGCTTGAAAGATCACCTCCGCTACAGGACAGAATTTCCTGCTCAAAAGTCACCTCCGTTATCATGAGAGATTCCTGCCTGCAGCGGCACATCCACCCACCCCATGATGGAAAACAGGATACATTCCGCCCTCACAGAGCACCGTGTCCCTCTGGAAAAGTCCTTGCGTCCGTGTCGTATGCTACGCAGCTCTCGGGAGTTTTCCAGTCTCGGCTCCAGCCGGCAAGGACTGTACCTTGACCTAGAGAAAGGCCTGCGGGCCTTCTGCAGGATTTATCTTCAATGCATATTGTTAATTAGGGGGCTCCTTATCACCAGCAATACAATAACTACATGGTGTGTGATAAGGAAGGCAGACATACAGCAGGAACGCAAACAGATCAGGAAAAAGAAGCCGGCACAACTATGAAGTTCATCTTTCGCAAGAGAAACAGCAGAAGTGCAAGAAACAGAAAAACAGGGAAAAGAGAGTCCCTGCTCCCCTCCTGTATATTTTAGAAGCTGAAGGCAAACATCTCAATAATTCATGAAGGAGAGATTGATTTTTTTGGCTGGCAAGGCCGGATCCCAGCTCTCCAGCTTGCAGGCAGGGAAATCATTAGTGCCGAGTGTTGTTGTGTGCACGCATCACAGAGCGACTCCCTGCCTCCCTCCTGATATAATTTGTAGCGCTTGGCTGATTAACTGTTTTGAAGGTAAAAGGGGGTTTATAATGCGAGGAAGGTTTACTACTTTTTGATTTCTTCCTTTTCTTTTTCTTCACTTTGTGGGGGTTTTTTTTTTGGTCCGGTGTGCGTGGCACAAACAGAAAGGCGTGCGAGATGGGTAATTGAATCTCGCTCCTTGTCAGGTTAAACGGCGAACTTAACCTCCGTGGAGTGGAGGTGCGCGGGTGGCTGTCTCGCCTTTGTCTCCGGGCTACGGCGCAAGAGGATGTCATTACAGGCGCACCAGGGAGGGGCCCAGTGGCACAGCCGCGTCCCGACACCAGCACAAGGGCTGGACAATGACCGTGGAGCAGACCTGGACAAAAAGCACCTCCCAACAGTAATATTTGCATTTGTCCACACATGGGTGTGTATATATGGCGCGATATGCCACACTCTTCATCAGGGTTTAGGAAATTCAGGTTCTCGTTGAGACCGGAAGGGAGAATCCAGCGTTCAACAATTTTCCTTTTCCTCACAAACACTGAGCGAACACGGGTCCAGGCTCGTGAGTTCACAACGGACACACTGGCTCACGTCGGAAAAGAGAGTCTTCTGTGTGGGATATGAGGCCCGGACAGAAGGCGGCTCGGATACCGGGGAAGAAAGGGTCTCGCCAGAAACGTTAGAGCGGATTTTCAATCTGACACAAGGGGTGAAAAGTCCGCAGAGGCGCTGAATCCAGGACAAACGGAAGGAGGAGTGTGGGAATATTGGGGACAGGTGGCAGAGAGGTGTGTGTGTGTGTTGGGGGGGGGGTATTTGTCCTTTAACATCAAACAGAGCTCCGGCGACGTGACTGGAGGTGTTAGCTGAGTGAGCGCTACATCCTTTTGTCATCAGCAGCCTCACAAATTATTAATCTGATCGTCCGGGGTTGAGCGGCCGGTGTGGCAACTCGTATTGACAGGCACGGCTTCGTCTTCCTTTCACCTGTCTCTTCAAGTCACTGAGACCGGGAAAAAAAAACGACAGGAAGAACTTCTTGAGAGGGCCTGTCCGCCCTCTCTCCCGCTGACCTAATTCCTTCTCAAAATCGAGCACGCTCGTCACCAATAAACCCCGTCCCGCCGAGCCGAGGCTCTATAATTAGACGCCTTTCTAATTATATTTGTTCAGAGATTTTGACATTTACTTTAAAAGAATAAAAAATGGGACGACTACAATGTGTTGCCACACAATAAGCTTTTGGACTGTCTACAAAAAACATGCAGCCAAGAATAAGAGAGTGAGAGAAAGAGGAACAGAGAGATGAATCTGAACTACCCAATGAAACAATAATAGAAAATAAAACAATTGCTGGTATTTCTCTAGTGCTTTAAAAATCAATAATAATTGCTTACACTTATATAGCGCTTTTCTGGAGACTCAAAGAGCTTTACAGGTAATGGGGATCCCCTCCACCACCACCAACGTGCAGCACCCACCTTGTACTCAGATTAATACTTTGTGAGGCTGCTGATGACAAAAGGATGTAGCACATCCTTTATATCCCACAAGAACCCAAAGCTCTTCACAGAGATGTGGGGACCCTTAAACCACTACTGTAGGTGCAGCCCCCACCTGGGAGACCCTATTCAGCAGCCTCACGACACACAGATCAGGGGAGGAGAGAGACGCTGTACAAGACCAGAGTGGGGTTCAGTCCTCCTGCAGCCCCACGACACACAGATCAGGGGAGGAGAGAGACACTGTACAAGACCAGAGTGGGGTTCAGTCCTCCTGCAGCCCCACGACACACAGATCAGGGGAGGAGAGAGACACTGTACAAGACCAGAGTGGGGTTCAGTCCTCCTGCAGCCCCACAGCACACAGGTCAGGGAGGAGAGAGAAACTGTACAAGACCAGAGTGGGGTTCAGTCCTCCTGCAGCCCCACGACACACAGATCAGGGGAGGAGAGAGACACTGTACAAGACCAGAGTGGGGTTCTGTCTCACACAGATCTGAGGAGAATACAGAACTTGCCTAACCAGCTGAATAAAGGACAGACTCTATACAGGACCTACTGGCCCACAGGCTTCTGGTCTAAATGGAAGAGCACCTCCTACTGGTCCACCAACAAAACGTATAGACACAACCTGGTTTTCCTCAGAATTTATTGGTTCACATGAAAACGGTCAATTACAAGATCGCCAACTGCAATGTAGTTTTCCCGAGAAGTCTTCCACTGCAGAACTGACCAGGTCCAGTCCTGCGTATCTGCTGTGAGCTGATTCAATTGTGCTTCAAGGCAGTAATGCTGCAGGCAAAAGTGCAAACAACGCTGTCACAACTCTCCTTGTACAATTCTCCCCTTCTCCCCTTCAGAAACTGCAAAACGGGAGTGGTGTCCCCTGGATGGGATGCCACACTCTACCACGCAGATATCCCCAGCCGTGCTGGTACCCATTTGTACAAGGTGCGTGGAGGGCAGCGCACAGGGCGCGGTGTAGAGCTTGGGAGTGCAACAGCAGTGTCCATAACGTGGACTTGAACCCGCAGCCCTCTAGTTAGGAGCCTGAACACCTTGACAACTAAACCACACCTTCTCCACAATCCTAAGGCTGTGCAACATTACAAACTAATAACAGTAAACGGGGTCGCCCCCTCACCACCATCACCCAACAGACACTGGCTCTGAATGGGTTAACCCCTCCAGGCTCTGACCCTGCCCAGAACTGCAGAGGGAGTGTGCGCGCGTGTCCCTCGCCCCGCCTTCGTCCATCTTCCGCCTCTCAAGGCGCGCGCCCCTCTTCCGCACTAATCTGGGCTGACGATTTATTATTTACGCGGTAGGACGCCGCTGGGCCCGCTGAGATGGAAACGCGGAACAAAACTGCAGCGGATTGATTGTCACGGCGCCGGACGATGCAATGGGAGGCTCGAAAAAGCCCAGGCCCCACCTGCCACAGCCTTCTGCCGCCTGAAATATTGATGCGCAATTTTAAACATCCAACACTAGGAGGTGCTATAATTGGTTTGACAGCTGACAGGTAACTACTGGAGTGTGAAATGCAAACGGCTGGGTTTCCTTTTTCCTTCTTTCTCTCCTCTTTTTTTTTTCTTGTTTGGCCCAGTAAAGGATTTCCGAACCCTCTGTAGTGCGAGGCTTAATTACCAGCGAAAGGTTGGGAGACGGAAGAAAAGCAGCCGATTATTATTTTACCTGAATATCTCTGGCTGATATTTTTCCAGTGTTTGCAACAATCTTTTCAATAAAGCCAGGGATAATTACAGGCTTTCAGGCTGTTTCTACGTGCTTTTTCCAAGCCACTGAGTAGTTGGAAATATTAGCGTTTTTAACCATCGTTGTTTTGATTACGTTTAGATCATTTCATAAATTGCTAAGAAAAAATGCCCGATGTTTAATACTAGCTACATACACACAGAGTATGTGGAGTTCAAAATGAATACAACTCTCAAAGGAAAAAAAATTGACAATACAAAATAGTGCAGAAATCAGACGTATGAGATAGCTATCGTTATCATTACCAAGACAGATCTTTAACACTCTTAAATACACTCTTAAGACCCTGTTGTCAAACACATTCTGCTGCTGTTATTATTTCTATTTATCACTTATGTGAGGTCTTCTCTGTGTGAACCGAATTCGATTCAGGCAAAAAAAAAATTAAAACGTGAATCACTAATGTCCAGCTCAAATGGAAAGGACAAAGGCTCTCGCCTTAAACGTTAGGCTACATATCAAAACGTGACGCCGTGCTGCAGGTACCAAAGTTAAAAAAACAACCCTGAAAGCAAAGCAACCTGACACCCGACTGGCTTATTACAGTGTACGTGTCTTGTCTGATTTTCACATCTATGTAAAACGCGCACCCGTAAAACTGGAAGATATAGATACCAGCAGCGGCATCAAAAGAGTAGATGGCTGTCAAAAGCTAAGCAGCCAGGGATTAGGAAACAAACCAGCTTCTGTGAGTCAGTGTAATCCTTATCACAGGCGACTAGCCCAGTAATGAGCACCGGCCTCCGTCAGCGCGATTTTCAATTATGGGACATGTTTTCTGTCGTAAGCCGTCCTAATGCAGGACTCCCCGCCTTGATGTGAAGGCGCGGGTGAGCAATCTGAGGAGCCCTTGTAAGTCGTTTAGCCCACGGCGCTCCTAAAACCCTCCAAACGCCAGGGAAATCCCTTATTCCTTTTTCCTTGGAAGTGCGCCGCCAGGATTTGTTTCCTCGAAGAATGCTCGGCCCTAATCTCCTGCCAGGAGGCCTCTGTTCGGGCCTCTGCTCCGACCGGGATGGAGGAGGCAGAGGAGGGGTGAAAATGAAAAGGAAAACGGGGAACGCGAAGCAAGGACAGCAGATGGAAGAGACGACAAGCACCCGGCGAGGTGTAGACGCAGGCATTTAGGAATTGAAAGTGTTGGGGGAGGTAACGTCTGGTCTTTTATTCACCAGGTAAGGCGTCAGAGGACAAAGTGCCATTCACCGCCTGGAGACCCCTTTACTGGAGCAAAGCTAGTGAAGCACATTGCTCAAGGCATCCCACCCTGAGCTCAGACCTACAGTACGACCCCCTGGTCTGACATCTTGAGCCCTAACAGCTATATGCTGCCTCTGTATGTTCACTGACACAGCTGTATACAGTATATAGCACATATGCTGCCTCTATATAATCACTGACACAGCTGTATATAGTATATAAAGCATATATGCTGCCTTTATATTTTTGTTGACATAGCTATAAACAGTATATAGCACATATACTACCTCTCTATGATCACTGACACAGCTGTATACAATATATAGCACATGTGCTGCCTCTATATTTTTGTTGATACAGCTGTATACAGTAAATAGCATAAATGCTGCCTCTATCTGTTTACTGACACAGCTAGACTTCAGCTGGCACCCCACAGCCTTAAATAAGCTGATTCACGTAAACAATCTCACCCGCCACTTGCTAGGATGAATGAGTTTTAAACTTTCGGGATGTACCGGTGACAAAAAATCTGCAGAGAACGGGAGAAGAAGGAGAGAGAGAAAGAGAGACAGACAAGAGGGAAGGAGAAAGAAGGCCTTCAGGGACCAAATTAGAGAGCCGGCTCAGGCTCCATCCCTGCAAGTGACAGAATCCGAGAGGAGAGGGGAAAAAAGACAGGGAAAAAAATCCGTTGGGAAATCCTGGACAACTTTCCTCGAGCACCAGAAGGTCTCTCAGGGTCTCCTACCCGCACAAGGAAACCTCATGCTAGGCTCCGCATTTCTGATTCAACGGACTGTCGTCATTTCTTTTTACGAGTCTTCACCCTTCTGCTTACGAGCCATATTCATATTGCCAGCAGGACTGCGGTGATCACCTCTTTCAGGGATGAGCGGCTGCCGAGATCGCCGGCTACGCTCAAATTTCCCCCGGCCCTCGTAAAACCAGTGCAGCGCAGCGTTTTACAAAGCACCGGCTCGGAGTCTGAAAATGTCAAGGTGAGCTAAAAAGGCTGATCCCCACCAGAAAACGCAACACTGGAAAAACAGGGACACGGCAGATGTGAACCCCAAAGACAGAATTCCTCATGACCATGGTTCAACGAAGTCACGCTGGATTAGCGCTGTTATTAATAATGCTGATTGCTAGACATCGGTTTGATGCAGAAGCCGGTCTTCACGTTTTTCTCTGATCGGTGAAGTTACTCGGGCTGCAACCCCGAGAAACAGGAGACATACAGTAGCAGTACCGCAGGAAGACTGTCTGATGCATATTTATGATACTGGCATAAAGAGTTAAGGCAGGGACTGCATTATTTTCACTATCAAAAACCCCTCAATTAAAACTCAGAATATTGAAATACTAGTTGACGTTAAGTGGCCCTTTGTCTCTCTATTAAACACAAAAGATTAACCGTGCACTTTATTCTACAATTTGGCCCCACTGTTCCCTTTCCTCTGACGTGGTGTATAAATGGCTGAGAATTAAGTCATTCCTCACCCACATCTGACAGAGTCTTTTATTATTTACAATATTTACTTCGGGGGAAGTCATGGCTCGTGTCATATTTATCTTGCTGAAAAATGGGCCCAGGAACGCATATCATCTTTCGAACAAAGGCAATGCGTTGTGATCCTAATTTGGTTCATGAAGTGTGTAATTCAGTCCTCTCGAGCGGGGGCAACATTTGTCTCCTGCTTTATTAAACTAATATCAAACAATTTTTCTTGCTTGTTACCGCCGAGCGCGGGGCAGCCAACTTAAAGGAGGGAGCCTCGCTGGGGGCTGAGGGAGGGGATCGGTTACACGTGGCGACGCCGGGCTCTTAAAGGGCTCTCTGGCGTGTAATAAGTGAGGAAGGCGGAGAGAGAGGCAGCGCTCTGGCTGTAATCTGATGTGCTGAAGCAGCAGAGAGGGCTGGTATTAGGAGCCTCGGGCCTTGGGCCTCTGCTCTCACACACACACACCTTCCCACAGCCTCCGAAACACGAACAGAGCACACCCACCCCGAGGCCGCTCCTCATGGGGAAAAGGGGGGAAAATTCCCGGCAAATTTGGGAATATCCAGGCAGGCAGGGCACCCTCTCCCTTCCGGGCTAACATGTGCTGGAATGCAGAACTTCAATAACGGCCGGCAGTCGCTTTTTTCTACCCGCGAAGGGCCAAGCGGGAGCAGGGAGCCTCTCTCGTCCTGTCCCAGAAGGGATCTGGGACTTCTGTGTGACACAGGAGGCCTACTGTGCTCGACAGCCGCCTGCCTCTGTCTCGGGCCTTCGGGAGCGCGCCGAGCCACGGAAAGGCGAAATAAAGGGGGCGTACCTTCAAACCTGTCATGTTTTCTTCCCTCTGTTTGCTTAACAGAAACCTGAAGAGGATGTTGCCCTCTTCTTTCTCCCCCCCCCCGCGCTCGACCTGCTCCGGGAGCGGCGGCCATGCATCACTGACACCTCGGCTCAGGCTGACTGGCTTGTTTCCGCGGCGACCCTTCCCTTCGCCTGCCGGATTATTTAAGGAGATTTATGGTCCGGTGTCTCATGCCAAGAAGCACGAGCGCTGACCCTCGGGGGGGGGGGGTTCAGAGTGGCTGTGGAGAAACCCATTAATAAAGGAGAGCTGGGGGCTGGGGGCTGGGGGCTGGGGGCACAGCACGGCACAGACCCCCACAGCACGGCAACAGAAGACACTTGATGCCAGAGCCCTTCAAATTTGGGGGAACAAATCGCCGCCAAACAGGCTGGTGAAAGCGACAAGAAGATGTGTGCGACGTCGGCACGGAGACACCTCGCGTGGCGCTCCGTTCACTGACCACCGACCTGCGCGGCCCTGACCACACCAGCGACGCGCCGGGGGCGAGGCCTTGGAGCTGCAGGCCAACAGCGTCAGGAGACGCTGCAACTGCTGCCCTCCGTGTTTAAAACTAACAACCCCCCCACCCCAGACAACCTTTTTTTTTTCCCGTGCCCCTCAGCCTGCCCCTCAGACAGTGAGCCTCGGCCAGTGCCCAGCGCGCGCGCGCGCGACCGGCCGCCACAGGGGAGGAAAACCCACAGCACGACGCTTACCGAACGGCCGTGAGGTCTGAGGACTGCGGCACGATCGCAGACACGCCACTGCGGTCCCTGCAAGGTGGAGGGTATCTTCATGGGGCTACCTGTCCTGGACACTGACCCACCCCCCGCCCCCCAAGACGCACTCACAGACACCGAAGACCCTAGCTTGTGTAGAACGGTTTTCTCAGAGGCTCTAAAGAATTGACATCAGAGTCTGGATTCAGTCCTGATTGTGCTCGACCCCTGAACTTTTCTTCCTGCAAACCTCTGGAGCTGAAATCCAACATTTGTCACTTCTACTAGATGATAGTGCGCCAGTCCCGTTATCTGTACGCGTCACATGAAGACATTACAGCTTCCAGCGGCTTAAACCGATGTAAAAACAAACGGATTGTACCGAAGCACTCAAACATTCTGCTTGCACTGTGCTAAAACAACAAAGCGCAGACGCACTTGAAGGTACATTATCAGAACATGTCATCTCCTCATTCTGGATTTCCTTTTCCACGGTGGATTCCTTTAATCGCAGTGTTAACAAAGCCGAGCAGTGTGTGCGGGGGAAATTGCTGGCCTGTCAGAGGGAGGCCCTGCTTGGAGAAAAACGCCTCGAGATTGGCTTAAGTCTATTTAAGGTCGTATATTTTATTTAGCTGCAACGTCTCATCGTACTAAAAAATTTATCGATGTACGCTCTGTGCCTAATCTAAACCGTGTCCTGTAAATTCCTGCCTTCTTTAAATATTTCTTAGTACAAATGGACTACAGCGGCAGCCATCCCAGGCCTGTCTCAGCTCCCGTCCTGCGATTTGCTTTTTTACACTTCGATTGGCGATGCCAGGTAGGGGGGGTGGCAGGCTTGAGGTGTCTACACAGAGCATGTGGGTGCCAAGGGCTCGTGTCGGGCAACAGGGGAACGCCACTCAGCTCCAGTGTGGCTCCGCTAATTGCTTCTCTCCCATTAATCTCAAGTGCTGGGATCATTCAAAATTCAAATGAGCAATTTCGTTGTTTTTTTTCTTTCTCCTTTGCTCTCTCCCTCCCTCTCCCTCGCTCTCTCTCTCTCCCCTAATTTGCAACAAAGCAATTTCCTTCTGGGAGTTTGTAAAGGGTTTAGAAATGACCGTCGGTCAATCTCCGATTGCCTTGTTATAGAACAAGCAGAAACGGAGTCGAGATCACGCTTCATTCCCCTGGCCAGGGGACATCATCCCGCCCGACGTTCGGTGTCAAACCTTAAACGAGACAGCGCGGGACGTCAGCTTCAGGGGTCTAACCTGGCGGGACACTGATGGCCAGGCCAGGTTTTGCTCCTCATTAGTAAAGGTCTTGCTTTTAGATTTCTTTTCTTCCTGATGCTTTACTCCTGAGGCGATCAGGAAAAGGCTTTTGAGGCTTCGAGATGGTGTGTTTAAGAGGTGTGCTTGACTGAAGCCATGTTCTCGTTCTTGTTGGAGCGGGACGCTTGCCTGAGGTGACAGCAATGGAAAAGGTGAGAGGAGCAGGAACCTCTCCAGAGTGTGGCAGTGAAATGCCTCTGTCCCTCAGAAAGAGCCCAGTATGGACGGGGAGTAGTGAAGGAGACCCCTGTATGGATGGATGTGCGGGCAATTGTAATAAAGCAGTGTCTGTCCGCCTGATGGGCGTGTGTGGCACTGGTGCTCGATTGAAACACTTCCCCCGCCGAACGGCGCTCCATTAATCTGGCGGGGGGAGCCCTGACAGCCGCCGGCTCGGCCCAGCTGGGGTCCCCGCTGGTGTCAGCGGGCCCCGGCGAGGGGGCTAATCGGCAGACTTGCAAGCCGGCACTGGGGTACCCCCCGCCCCTTCCCCCGTGAAAAATGAACCTGTCGCCAGAGCGACGCGGTGGCTGTACTGAGGGGAGACGGTGTCATTACTCACAGCCCGAGTGGAGGCTGCATTGAGACATCGCTGAAATAAAAGAGCAGCCCCCCCCCCCCCCCACCAGGTCTGCAACGTCCCAAATCATCAGGAAGGAAGAGCTGGAAAGTGTCTGGGAAGAGGACAAAGCGCTGGATCTAAGGTCAGGAAGTCACTCTGGAAATCACTAGCGAATGCACGAAACTCTGCGGACAGCTAGCTTCCAAATAAGCTTGGTACTCTCGCAAGGAACGACAAGATACTTAAATATCAAGTAGCGCCATTAGTTCAAAGGCAGCTGGGAGAGGCCTTATACCAACAATAAACTCTCTTCACAGTTTTGTGGACATAAGAATGTCCACTGGAAAAAGGAAATAAGAGTTTCTGCCCTATCATTATGAGCAATATGTAGGCATACACGACTGATGAGGTATATACACGCTGCACATGCTGCCTTATACATTCACACACAGAAAACTTAAACAAGCCCAGGAAGTAAAGTGCATCTTACAGAAGAACGGGCCCAGTAAAGCACTCTATTAAATCAAATCTAAAACGCTTGCCTTAGCTAAGGCAGACCTGTAATTTGCACTTAATCCTGACCTCTGTATGCAAACGCAGTTCTAGATCAGCTCGCCCAGGGAAATCCTGAGCAGCGCCGCACCGTGCAGTGGATTAATGCACGGGCTCTGTGATTTAACCCTTGGGAAGTGGAGGGGGTGTGAAACATTCAGCTGGAATAAAAAAAAAAAGAAGAACAAAAATGCATTTAGCACGAGAGCTCTGGAAACAGTTCCCCAGTGAAATGAACTACCAGTGTTGGTTCAAGCAGCCTACTTAATAATACACTCTTCATAAAAACTGCTCTCAAAATGACATTCATTTTCCAGCCATGCTACAAACCCACAGTGCACTTAGGATGAGAAACAAGGAGTCAGTGTTGGAATGAAAAAAAGTAAGAAAAAAAATCGAGAAACTGCAGTACCGGCACTTCACACAAAGGGGGCGCTGTTCTGGAGACGTCATAACACTGGTCCTTTATGGGAGACTGACTGATAGCTACAGGAAGCTCTGCGCTCTGTCGGGGTCCCCTCATCTATCAAAAACGACCTTGAGAAGCAGCAACACAAACCCGCCGTTACTGCATTTCAAACAACCCGTTTCGGGGCTCTTTCAGCTTAATGACTTGATCACGGCCTTTTCAAAACAAAATCAAAACGAGCCTAAATGGAGCAGCAGTGCCCGCTTTGAAGCGCGATACCTACGTGATTTTGAGCAGGGAAGAGCTGCTGCACAGCTGTCTCGGGCTGCCCAAACTCTGAGGCGCTCTGCTATTTTGGTGCCAAAAAAAATTGTGCTGCGGATCTTTTTCCGAACGATAAAGGATGCAGGCGGTCTGTGCCAAAGGACATGTTGTGGTCCCACCATGTTTGTCAAACAAATTAAACACGTTCTAGATTCTTCACCTGCTCAAGCAGCGGCGGTGCATATGGCCCAGAAGTTAAAAATAAGGAAACATGCATACATTACCATACTTAATGGACGACCCTCTCCATTTAATATGCAAATTTCTTGAAATATTACTGAATGCCGTCTGTTCTAAATGAATAAATTTGAATTGCAATTAGAATAATCCTTTATAATTAATGAAAACTGTCAATTTTGGTTCATAAGTAATTTGATTAACAGGATGATGGGACACTTATCAAGTTCACCGGACTGTTAGCATTGAGAGGGAGCACAGAGAGAATATAGGGCATCCCAGGCACTCAGACCAACACTGGAAATTAGCCTAAATTATTGATACCACTGGCTAATGAACCTGGGGAGGTAGGCACGAAGCTGGGGCTGCCTTATTTTAAAGGCGCAGACATCGTGGTCCGTTTTAATTAGGCAGAAATCAGTCAGCTCAGTGTACCCAGTCTGAAGATTTCATTAACACATGTCATTTATACGGGTTTTGGAAAGGAATGTAAAATAACAACGTTAAAAATCACCCAGCGAGTTCTGTTCCGTTCCCCCAAATCGGGCTCTTTATCTTGAAAAGGGAGGCAAATTTCTTGAAAAGGGAAAATCAGTTCTGAGCCAGTCTAAATAGCCATCTGTCTTTCCAGAACTTCTCTTTTACAGGTCTTTAAAAACTTCACACCTCTGCATTTATCAGCTTGCCTATTTATCTATCTATCCAAGTGTTTCTGTACGAATGGGCCCCATCTTCACTGCTAATGGCTCAGCAGGTGATGCGGTTTCTTCTAATGTAGTCCTGGCAGTTAGGACACATTTCATCCCCATCTGCCCCTCGATACAGCTTTTAAACGGACGTGACGTCTCCAAGGCCATCTATAGATTGAGAGACCCCTTCACATTTCTTTATGTTAAGGAAACTTTTCGAGGCAGATCTGGCCACTCGAATTTCTTGGTAAAGGTTTCAGAAGGATGGCCGAAAACCGAACTCACTATCCCGTAAGAAAGTGGACAATCCACACAGGGACACAAAGAGAGAAAGAAGGAAGCTGTTCCTGCTCTGTGGTTTTTAAAAGAATGAAGTTATGCTTGGAAAAGCGGACTATCAGTGGGCTAGAGGAGACAGCACTCTGAAAGGGTGACTTGCGATGAACTCCAGTCAAACTCCGGGATGAATCAGAAAAACTGGGAAGAATGAGGAAATGGACTGTCCAAAGCAGGCCTGCAGTGCTATCACTTTGTGATACATCCCAGCCCGATGTGGAAGTGGCGGGTATTTTCATGCACAATGCTGTATGACATCTGCTCAGTCCAATCAGACTCAAGGGCTCTGGGAGTGCCCTCAGTTGCTTCCACACACAATAGTACTCTGTGCTGACAAAACCTTCAGAACCCCAACCTTCACGACCTCCTCCCCTCCCACCCCCACCTGCATGCTTGTCTCGCTCTTTAAAACGATGGTTTGGACACAGAGAGGCACAGAGAGACTCCGTGCTCTCCCTCCGCAGAGCCAGACCACACCTGTGCGTCCCTGCGCTTCCCAGGAATGAGTTCCCGAGGGGCAGGGAAGCAGCCTGATGCTCCTTCCATTAAACCAGCTGTTTGTAAAGTCACGCTGAGGGGGACGGGCGGGGGAAAGCGAGGAGGGAGGAACAGGCTTTTAATTGGCCTGTTTATGGCACTCGCAGACAATGGCCAAGGTGAGGCCTCCCCTTCACTCCTGTCTTCAGAGGTCGTTAGCTGTGGGGGTGAAAGGTCAGCTCCGCACATGAGAGGGAGGGAGAGCAGGGGCTCAGCCACGCGCAGTGTCGGGGATCTTCGCCGCGAGGCTGTGTGCAGTTTGCAACTGGATGTGCTACCCTGCATTAATTAGCCTGCAGGATGAATACTGTATTCATCATTAATAGCCCTGCACTTGCACAGGCACGCCTAAGAGCTGGGGGAAAAAAAAGAGAGAGAGGAGCTGGGGAGGTGGGGGGGGGTGGTTGCATTTGGGATTTGATTGCCAGGGAAGGTGACGAGCTTACATCATCTTGAAACGGCGGGCTGAACGGCGACGGGCCGCGCTTGCTGTCCGGCTCCGAAACCGGCCCCCCGCAGCTAAAGGAGGAAGAACGGGTTCTGTCCCTGGCACCGGGTCTGCCGGACCCCTCCCTCCTTCCCAGAACCCCCTGGGACACGAGACGAGTCCTTCATATTAATTGGAGACCAAAAAACAAAACAAAAACAAAGCCTTCTGCCTGTCATCGCAGCACTGTAGCCCAGCCCAGTGCAGAGGTTCGCTCTTCCCTTTGCTCTTCCCTTTGCACAAGCAAGATGTCTCCTCTGACATATCCGGGTTATTAGTATTGGGTAGGAAGTTATGTTTTAAAATAATCTCCCAAATGATATCAAGATTGAAAAATTGAAAAGATGCAGGCCCGGGCACGGGCAGGTCAAAGCAGGAAAAACTTTTCCTCAGCTCTATTACTGCCCCCAGACCGTGGGTTTAAATGGTATTTTTTAATAGAAGATATCTTCCTAAAGGAGGGGTTTGCAGATGAATTCCCCCTAGGATCCATCCCTGTCCATCATCGGGAAGGGCAGGCAGTGCTCCGCAAGGCTCTCGGGAGGGGAGGATGTGCCTGTCTGTCCGTCTCTGCTCCTGACACATCTGTATTCATACAGCAGGCGCATTGTAAACAGCTCCTCCGAGGGCATCAAGGTCACAATCAGGCTCTTCACTGCTGCTCCTGCCGGAATAACCTTTACTTCAGCCACCCCCAGTTCGTCTGCCCGGTCCTATTCTTATGGTAAACGGATAATCTGCTTTCTTTTCTTTTTCAGCACGGCCGGGGGGAGGGGGGGGGGGGTAGTGGGGTAGATCCGTGCTTGCTCGGATGCAGTTCAGACAGGCAGTAAAGGCAGCAGAGCTGGGCATGATGTGACCACACAATACTCTCTCCTGCTGAAGGGTGATGGCCACACAGCTCCCCCCATGAAGGGAGATGGCCACACATCCCCATGAAGGGAGATGGCCACATAGCTCCTCCCATGAAGGGAGATGACCACACAGTGCTCCCCCCATGAAGGGAGATGACCATATAGCTCCTCCCATGAAGGGAGATGACCACACAGTGCTCCCCCCATGAAGGGAGATGACCATATAGCTCCTCCCATGAAGGGAGATGGCCACACAGTGCTCCCCCCATGAAGGGAGATGACCACACAGTGCTCCCCCATACAGCTCCTCCCCTCCCGATGGACCATGACCACATACAGTAGCTCTCCTCCCCGCTGAAGGATGATGGAGTAGTGTATGTATAACACTGTAACATTATTCTTGTATTAATACTAATCTATTTATCTGATGATTTCATCCACTGAGTCTTACGTTTGTACCCAAACATTCTGACAAGCGCAGTGCCCCAGCCCGAACCTAAACCCACACCCTTTCAAACAGGAGTCCAGAGCTGGAAAAGAAAGACTTGTTAGTCAGGCAGGCAAGCGCAAAAGACCTCAGAGTTACGCCTTTTCCTCCTTCTTGCCTTGCTCACAAATAACACTAATAAATTCCCAAGACAACAGCCCACTGCACGGCTGTATACGTCCGTGGATGTGTCTGTTTTTTTATTTTATTTTTGCTCATCGTAATGAGAGAAAAACCATTTCTAAACTGCTTTAATACCCATTCAACTGCGGCTCCAAGTACGCGCAAATTCACTGGGCCCTGTCATGTTCAAAGGACACCTATAGGTCCGGTTTCAGGCTTGGACGTGGGCCAAAGAGCAAATGAAAGTGGAAAGTTACTTTTTTTTAAACTATTTTTACATGGGGGGGGGTTGGAGTGAATTGCTATTTTTATTATTGGCACTTGTTATTTGTAGAACTCCAGCTTCAGTTTCTGCGGTGTACAGCCATTCCTTTGTTAACCAATAATTTCACTGAATAATTACGCATACATACATGTACATTTCTATATACAGCAAAGACATAACTAAGCCGTTGGGCCTAGCAGCACAATAACTCCTGTTTTCCCAGATACTTGGACTGGCCAGTCCAAGACCCCTTAATAAAGAACTTTATCCCATCCCCATGTCGCAGGAGTGTGCTCAGAATGACAGGTTAAGACACAAGCGCTCTCCAGCTTGTATAAAAAAAAATCCCTCCTGCACTTGTGTGAACCAGCCTAACATTATTAATCTCCGTCTTGGCACCCAGGTGAACAGAGCAGGAGGCCAGAATCCTTTCAACACAATTCAGCAAACCTCCACACAAATAAAGAGCTGAGCTGCAGCCGCAGTGAAAAGTTAGGCCCGGTCCGTACTGAATTCAATTCTTTCTTTTTCCAGCAAAAAAAAAAACAATTAAAGGAGCAGACGCGTGCATTATCCTGTGAAAGGAGTTTTAATCCCCTTCTCTCTTGCAGATCCACTTAGCCTTAAGATGGCCACTTATCCTTCTCCGTGCCATTCCCAGTGACCAGCTCCAGTTATTTGGCGACTAAGAACCACGACTAGTTTTGAGAATTCCGGTCAAACGCAGCAGTCCGGCAAGCAGAGAGGGGTGGGGGCTTCGACAAATCAGAGCAAGAATCCCAATATGGAACACGTCCGCGAACGCCAATGATTCCATCAGCGCCGTATCGATGACAGCTGGGATTCTTTCAGAAAAGCACCCAGATCGACCCCCCCCCTCCCCCTATCACCCCAACATGAATAAACGGCACAACGACCAGAGAGGAACTGACAGCTTCACAATGGGAGAAGGTTACAAACCCCCCCCCCCCGTGCTTTAAACAGCATTCTGGAACACATTGGGTGAAAACAAATGTAACAGGTTATTAAAACTAAAAATAAAAAACATATGTTACAGAGTTTTGCTCGCTTGAATAAAAATGTATTTCTTATTCGCGTCTCTGTGTGCAGAGGAAAAAGGATCTGATGTCTAAATTGGATAGGCATGGACATAAAATTCCTCCGTGCTACAATGCCCCTACTTAAACAAAACGAGCTGTTTTGGGCCAAACTAAATTTGAAATGAAATATAAAAATGCCCGATAACATCTTACAAGACAGCAAAACACATGTATCTGCCTTTTGCTCATAACTAGAATTAAACCAAATCCCCAAGGCCACACTGAAACATATTTATAAAAATCGATATCAATAGAATGGGCTGTTAAAACTCAGAGTTGCATCTTCATTTACGTACGTAGAAAGGCTGGGAGGTTTTGCCACACAGAGGAAGAGAAATGGAGGCAGTTATGTTTGCAGTGGCCTCAGACTGATATCCCCGAGACAATGGATGAGATGCAGGTTAAAGTGAAATGAAACACTTGGTCAAGCTCTGAAGATCGGGATGTGAGGAGAGTCTCACTGATTCTTATCAGTCACTCCTGAGCAGGAAACACTTTGGACATCTTAACGAGCTCTTAACGAGGAGAGGACGCATTCGGGTGGCGACAAACGTTTTCCCCCACAGCTCTGAAATACAACAGGAAGGACCGAAGCGGTTGAAAAAGGGCTCTGTTTGTTTTCATCTCCAGTCGGGTGTCTTACTGAGGGGATACGAGGACAGAGAAGACCCGGGTTCCAAAATCCATTTGTAAGTCAGAGGGAAGAGCTGCACGCCGTGTGTTTAACGCACACTGCATGAATTGTCGACGAGGGTACCATTAAACACGCTGTATCCACTAATGCTGTATTTTTAAGAGCTTAGATTCCTGTTGCACTCCAGCCCGTCCAAATGGAACAGCAGCCTCCAAAACAAAAGGCTTTTCCCCTTCCCCGATCAGGCAAGGAGCAATTAACTGTTTCTGGGAAGTCTGTCATGCTGCTGGACCTTATAATGGTGTCATTTACACTCAAGTCACAAGTGTCTGCCGCTCCAGCCCTCCAATAATTAGCTAGATACACCGCACCAACTCGCTGACTAATTAGCAAATTATGTTGAAAATAGCAGCCCCCTAATTAACGGTTATTATGGCATTTCAGAAGTTGCGGCTTTAATTAGCAAAGAATCGGAGCATGCATTTCAATGCTGCCAGTCTCATGAGCTCTCCTACACACACTCACCTCCCCCCCATCGCCCCCCAGCCCCCGTCCACCCCCGACACCCCCCCCCCAAAGAAAAGAGAAACACTTTTAACAAAGCACGCGCACGATCAATAAACACAGGCGATTATTATCAGACACAAGCATGGATGGCTGATTAATTTGTTGTATGCAAAGTTGCTGTGTATTTAATAATATTTTATCAGAGTTGCAAGAAACAGGTATAATTTGGGTCCATTAGTGAACGCTGCAATCCATCACCACAAGTGCCTCTCTCTCTCTCTTTCCGTCTTTCTCTCTCCCTCTGTGTGCATGCCTTCCTTTTTTTCCTGCCTCCACCGGCATCAAAGTCAAGCGCCGGAGTTTTAATTAAGTGACACTAATGAGGTCGTTGAAACTGATACTTCAGCAATTCACCATGCCGTTAAATGTGTTTATTCTGTGGTGCCATCATGGCAGCCCCCCCAATACACAGCCTGTGCTGCCCCTCCCTTAGCTTTCTAAAGAAGAGATAAAACGCACTAAGGCCGACTTGTTTTGGTACATTAGAAGGAATCTAATTTCCTGTAATCACCCCATACAAGCCTTCAGTAGGACTAGTTCATGGAGCTGCAGCCACATCATGGATCAGCAAGGTGAGCAAACTCCTATTAACCACCAGTGTGCAAAAAAGGCATCGGCTACCCTTACATTACAGCTTCTTCTTTTTCCAGCCGGCTATTATCTGAAACAAACAGCCTGGGCGATCACCAGCGCGGCCTCTTTTTAATCTCTTTGCTATTATTACGGGGGTACTACTTAAGAAACCACTAACCGGCAATAAAGTCAGTTATGGGGACACAGCAAACTAATAACGGAGAACTCAGCAGAGAGCACCGTGGGATTGTTTTGAGAATAAAAACTGGCCAAGAAAGACATATCCCTCCAGTTTTGAGCATTTGATTGTTTCATTTTTTTTCTCTGTTTGTTTTCTTTAAATCAAAAACTGCCTGCATTCGTTCAATCGAATCACAAGCCGTGTTTGGCCTGAGCAGTCTGTCCCCTTCAGACACAAATGACCCGCCCTGTCAGGAGGTTGCAGATCAACCCAGACTCCTGCCTCCTCCCGTATTTCCTGCAGAGTGGAAACCCGTGGACGACAAGAAGAAAGCAGAGTGGATCTCCGGCTGAAATCCGGGGTGACCACCCGAGGCAAAGAGCAGCACAGGCAGGAGGGTTTCGGCAAAGGGGGATCTTAAAGAGGACACGCAGGGATACGAGCACAACAGGACAGGACAGGACGGCCGACCGAAGTACAGCAATGTCACACACAGCTAACCCCCAAACCAGGAAACCTTTACACGCATAGGAGTTCATCTTACAAAAACCAAAAAAACAAGGGGCCTAAAGATAAGTTACCAACCGCACCTACTTGCAAACATAAGAGGTTTTTTTCGAGAGGCTGTAATATTTGTCAATTATTCCGCTCTCTGAACAAATTCAGCCAAATCATTTCAATCAGCTGTTCGGCTCCCCTCTTGTCCACCCCATGGACAGAAGCACAGCGACAGGATTCAGCGGGTGCCCCCTCTGGCCGTGAGCCGTCGTCAAGGCCGACGGGGGAGGGGGAGCCCTGGGACCCGGGTGGTTACGTGTGGCCCGGTGACCCCCTGACCCCAGCTCCAGGCCCCTTGACATGCCATCCGCCCAGCCCAGCAAGAAAAAGGGGCCTTTTGGCTCCCGGAACAGCCAAGCGACATGAAGAAATCCCATTAAGGACCCAGCGGGTAATGTGCAAAGACCCCTCTGAGTCTCTATGACCGGCCTGCTGCTCTCAGCTTGAGAACAGGTTATGTTTTTTGTTGAAATTCTCCACAGTGTCATTCAGCCAGCAGGGGACAACATGAGGCCCTCTCCACCCCCTGCCCCTTCATCTCTTTGTCACTATTGTCTGATCCGTCACAAAAAAAAAGTTTCACTTCTGATTCAAATTCCTTTAAGCCTTTTTTTTTTTTCACTCCTGCAAGCAACCCTAGTCCTTTTTGATTTGCCCAGAGGTTATATATATATACAGATACGTATTTTTACCTCCTATGCATTTGGGAATATGCCCTTTTGATGTCGCAAAGAAATGTGCGCTGTGTGTCGTCTGTTCAAAAGAAAGGCGATTCAGATTCCCGGGAGCTGAATATCGGGAAAAACTGTGTCATATCGACTGTCATTGCTCTCTGATGCCCTCAGGGTGCTGGGTGTTGAGACGTTACCTTCCAGATTGGTAAATTCCATAATTTCACAGCGCAGCTATGTTTTAAATAGACAAAACGCATTCTTCTGCAGGAATCTGAGCATCTTAAACCACCAAAGCACAGACTCCTGTATTCGGGTCATCTTATTTTTAATCACCTGGGATAGAGAACAGACAACCTTTTAAGAAGCACTGCATCAGACATTAGAAAACACTAAAACCATTAACTTAGTGAGTGAAAACAGATTATCCGAAAACCCACATTCGAAAAGCCCTGAAAGGGCATCTGTTGGAGGGAAACTCGGAAATACCCTTCCCAAAGCCTCACTCCATCTCCATCTTGTTCACACATAAACAGAAGAGATTATAACCTTTCAGACACAGACACCACAACTCCTATCAAAATGTAGTATACAAAACCACAAGAAACAACCACCAGCACTATCAATGCAACCAATAACAACAATTTTAAACACCTAATTAGTCTGTTGTGCAAGAAGAAATCAAACCCTGTATGCGGATGTTCAAAATGGGCTCTCCACATTCCCTTCCAGAATACCGTTTAACTAATGAAGAAAGACACATGTACAAAGAGCATGTTAATTGGCCTTTAATATAAAAAATAAGACAGTGCTGCAGAAATCAAAAGACACTTGTGACTGCGTGACGAAAACATCAGGGGCTGTGCTTGTTTCTTTCAACACATAAGATCAGTTACAAATACGATACCCAGTCCTACAATGCGCCCGGCAGCCTGTGTCTCCGAGTGAATAGGTCTGGATTCACCGCAGGTACAGACAATCTCCCGACCGGAATCACACTCACGCTGGAGTGTCCTGTGTATCGCTCGGGGCTTCCTCGGCGTCACCCCCGAGGCGGCCTCTTCTCGTAACCCACCTGAGCCGAGAACCCCACCCTGCGCCCACGCGTCGCTCTTTCAAAGTGACACCCCCATCGCTTCATCTCACAGGCAGGCCGGCTCCACTCCGCCAGCGCACCGCGGCCCCCCTCCTGACATCTACTACCGCTCCCCCCCTCCGGGCCCCTAGCACAAAAAAAGGCCAAAATGAGCCTGTGTGCTTGCCATCTGACCCCTGAATAGTGACAGGCTGGCCGATTGGAACGGTGAAGGTGGTACCTGCTGCACCTCCCAGGCAATTGACTGCAGGTACCAGGCAGCAGGTACCACCCGGCCCATTCGGAGCTGTCATTGCATGAGCAGTAAGTACCCCCTTCACCATTCCATAGTCTGATCACAAACAGATCGGGTGGACAAAATGACGGTGTGGTGTCTCGGATATAGACACCTCCGCCCGTGGTCTGTCATTCAATCCCCCCCTCCAAAAAAAAACAGGATGAAAGAAATCGACAGGCGCTACACAGAACTCTCCGCTTTGGCACTGCCAAACGCTAGGCCTCGCACCCGCCCCAAGAACTGGAGGAATCCCCAGATCGAAACACAAAGCCGCCCCCCTGCCCCAGGGTGGGGGGACGAGAGACGGCGCCCGTGAGAGCGTGTCGTCGGGCCTGGCGCCGCGGGGGGAGGTGAACAGCGCGGGAGGCAGGTCCCGCTTGGTTTGGGCCTCATCAGCTGGCCCGGCTCGGAGAGCGGAGCGCTCGGCAGTTGACATTCCTGCCTTCGCGGATGGAGAGTCAGGCTGCTCGATGGGTATCGAAGCAGGGAAACGTGGGAGTCCAGACAAGTTCCACTACCAGAATGCTGGCCCCAACCCCCCCCCAGCCAATCCCTAACAACCGCCATCTCTCCCCCCCCCAGCCCTCCGTTCAAAATCAGATCAAAACTGGAAACATTCAGCTATGTCAACAAGAGCATATCCCAGGAAACGAGCTAGACATCTTCAGGCTGGGTCCACGCTGTGCAAACAACAAAATAATAAGAATAATAGCAGATGAAATAAATTGAAAATGACACATCTTTGGGAGAGCCTATTCCTCAGGAAAGTCAGACAGCGGATGTCTTTTCCCACCGAGGGGGGAAAAGACAGCGGAGAAAAGGCTCCCTTCAGACTGATCGGGCAAGAGCCGGTTTGTGGGTGCCAGGCATCCTTTTAAAAAAAAAAAGCACAGGGTCACCTCGCCGGTCTCACAGGCCGTGTTTCCTGTTTGCTGACCAGCCCCAGTCTCCCAGCAACCTGAGACAGGCCGAGCGGCCCACCTCTCTCCCGGTCCCTCGCTGGGGCTGCCGCAGTCCAGCGACAAAGACTCCCAGGCTACCCGCGCGGGGAAATACAGGAGAGAGAATCCGGGCCTGTTTTTTATTGGAAGAGCTGCGGCAGATGACGATTGACCCATCCATGAAAAAAAAAACTAAACTTTGAGGAAAGGGGTCTAGGAAAAATGAGGCCAGGTTTTCTACCTACTGGAGCCAGATAAGTGAGGGAGAGGGAGGGGAGTGAAAGCCCACATCATACACCACACAAATAAATAAATATTATGCAGTGATCACTCTGGTATTTTTCTGCCGATTATTATGCGGAATCTCTGTTTCATTTCAGACATCCCCCCGCCTCTGAGCCCACTACCCCCAGCACACCTCTCTCTCCTCCTTCCCCCTCGCCTTCTATTTATTTCTTTTTAATTTTGTTTTTGAATATTCACCGCGTCGCGCGCACCCCAGCTCATTCTCTCCCCTTGTTTTCGCGTTTTGTTAAATATTCAAAAGCGCGGATGCAATTAACATGTCGTTAATGAATAATTAATTACAACTAAAGCAGCCGCAGAATTTATGCATTTTAATTATTGAAACAGCAAATATGAAAACACAACACTTCGGCACTTTTTTTTTAAACTTTACTCTTCCGGATTGAATTCACATATATGAATCACCCTGCGGAAGGGAATAAGAGAGAATGAATCTGTCCCTTATTCAATTATTAGCAATAACTTAATATCCACCAGATTTGTGAAGCTTTCAATGTATGATCATTATTCATCTTTGTGTAACATTACGAAGGCTTAAATTAAAAAAAAACGCAGTTGATTAGCTCTGACTAACTACTTAGTGTTTTTGTGAACTTTGCTGCTCTCCTGTTTATGCATTCAGCAGCAGTAATACGAGCTATTTATGCCTTTTATATGATGGGCCCATATCTGTTTTCTGTGGCTCCAGTCATATTTGTATCCTCCTGTAGCAAAGGGATCGCTTTCATTTGCAAATGTGGGTCTCTTCCTGGATAAACAACTGAAAACACAATGAAAACGAAATGTAGAAAATCAAAGTTCTGCCACGATATTACAATTTATTTCGCATTTTAAATTTCAAGGTTTTTTTTTTCTTCTTTTTTTTTTTTAATCTAAGAGAACCCTGGCAACGGGGTGCATCTGAAACCCTTGGAAGAAAAAAAAAAACACCCGAAGTAAACTATAAATATTTTAGCAGGTCTATTTATTAAACACTGTAAGTCTCCCTACTGCTATCCCTCTGCGCGCAGAAGTCCGGATTTACAATTCCAGTCTCTGGAGTTCTAAAACCCCTCAGTGGGGACGCTGAGGATATCTGGAAAATAGCAGTGAATTTCTGTGGTCTGAGCGCTGGTCTCTGGTCGGGAGGCTGACCCAGCACACGTGCCAAGCTGTTTTCTGTCTCAGCCCGTATCGGTTGAGCTTAGATGACAGGCGGCACACATCACATCAGAAACCCGCAGAACCGGACAGGGGGAGAAGTTTCGGCGATAGGCTAAACAGCCCCGTTGGCAGAGGCATCACTGCCCCCTCTCTGAGTGCGAGGTCAAGAAAGGGTCAAACACGACAGGATGGGTTTGGTGAGGTCTTGATGCTGCCTTCTGTGATTGCCATTTTTTTGTCCTTTTCCTAATCCGATTCCTAAAGATGTGACGAGGAACACGCTCCCCGCCCAGTGCTGGGCACATGTCCTGCGCCCATCTATCACCTTTGGTTATTGGGCAGATTACCATCGAGGCAGGGCTACATATGTGCTTCTAATGCTCCAGTAAATAACTAAATTATAGGCCAGTTGCCTTCATTAGCGCACCACTGGGCAGGAGCTCCCTGATTGCTACCAAGGCCCTGGGTTTTGTTGGTTCATTAAGACAGATCTAATTCTTACCGCTGTATGCCACAGCTTGGCGCGCCAGTTCAAAGGCCAGATAATGTTATTTGTCGACATGTTTGAGCGATTCCGCAGAACCTGCCGCTCGCAAAAATCTGATGGCATGGCTGTAGGGTGGGTGCTTTTTGGCTTCTAATTGAGATGCATGTCTGGGAACCCCCACCATCTTCGCCACCACCATAATTACCCCCCCCAAAAAAGAGAGAGAGAGCTACTGACTGAGGATGGGCGCGGCTGTCTCATTCTGATAAATATCAGAGAAATCAAAAACTGACTGTACTCCTAGACAAACACCCCCCCCCCCCCCCGATACACACACATGCCACGCCCTGTAGAAAAACTCAAACGAAAAAAGAAATGCACACAGCTGATAAAAATAGAAACAAACAGAGAGGCGGTAAACCTGCTTTTAACAGTCTCTTCCAATCCAGCCAGATCGAAATCACAAACCTTCCAAAGCTATTAAATTATGGCACTGGGTCTCCTGAGGTGGAGCCAATTAATCTTTTTTTTTTTACTGGAAACTGCAGCAACAGGTTTGCATAAACGAAAGCCACTGAATAAGATTTATGCTCATTAGTCGAAAGGAGCCTGCTTTACAAATGTACATTTGTCATAACCCCGTGTCTGAAGTTGAGGCTAGATGGGGCAAAAAAAACAGGAAGCAAAGTTAATCTTGGAGTGCATTCAAAATCCTCAGCTAAGCGTAACTATAGCAAATATCGACCTCAGTGTCAATTATCAGGGTTTTACCATGAAGCACCAGCCTGACAGACCACTGCTCTTGCTGCAGGCACCTAAAATACAAGGAGTGATGCTTGTTGCCTTTTTTTGGCCTATCGGACAAGATTATTGACAGCTGGCTCAACTCATATCTTAATAAAACTGCATCCACTTTTTAGACAGTGTCTTTAAGGGGAACAAACAAGGTTTTCTCTTCAGGTCTGCGTGAGTTTTCTGACAGGCGCTGCTGTGTGTGTGTGTGTGAGCAAGCCCCTCTCCTCCACACCCCCCCCCCCCGCCCGCGCCTGTACTTTGAAGAGCGCAGACAAGCGTCTGACTGCTGGAGACGAGTTCACCGAGGAGGGGGAAGACATGTGCGCTCTGTTTCCAAACGAGGGGTACGGCACCCCTCACCAAGGGGGTCTCCCCGACGGGCTTTATTTGAGGCCAAAATCACATTTTCCTAAATCGGTCGGAATTTTAAAAAACAAAAAAGCCAGTGATACGAATGTTGCTTCTGGAAATCTAACTCTGGTTAGGTAAATGTAAAAAACTGTAAGTAGATGTTAGATTTAAACATTTAAAGAAAGTTTTGTAGATTATTATTAGCAATAGAAGTATTGGTATTGGGAATATTAGTAATATTAGGAGTGTAGTTATTATTATTAGTACTACAGTATTAGGAGTGTTAGTGTTATTATTAGTAGCAGCTGTATTAACAACAGTATGATGTTGGTAACTTCTTGTCTTTCAGCAGAGGTGAATAAAAGTGTCCACACTGCCAAACCTTGCTATAAAAAGTCGAGTTTGTTCAGACAGCTGTAATGGACAAGGGTTGTTGACAATGCTGTTTACCAGCGGGGTACCTGTTACGCCTCTCTTGCGCTGCCTGGAGCATCATTAAATCCCTGCCTGTAAATCCCCTGTCGCTCCGATGGGATCAGCGCTGCCAGCCTGGGAGCCAGGGAGCCAGTCTGGAGTGGACCCAGAAGAGCTGGAGGTCCCTACCGCACACTGGCACACGGGTCTATCTATAGCTACAGAGGTAAACATGCATTTACAGCCACCTGCATCACCACTACATGCATTTCGAAATTTTAATGAGCAAGCATACTGTCTATACGGCCCCGAGTAGCTCTGCTGGTAGGGCATGAGACTCATACTCTCAGGGTAGTGGGTTCGTGTCCCCCGTCGGGCACCAGGACCTCCATGTTGGGGGGTGGGCACAAGGCTAACAATCCTCTCCCGTAAAAAACTAACGTTATGGAAACAGCAACAGGATATTGCTTGCCCTACATGCCCGAAGACACAACGGGCCAACATCCTTCCATGCTGTCTATATTCCTAGTATTTTCCTCTACCCGTCTTCAGACGTTTTTTGAAAACAGTCCGATTTTTTTGATTTTTTTGAACGAGCCGAGAGCACCAGCAATCCGAAAGGAGCTCCTCGGCCACAGGGCAACGCTGCCGACAAAGCGCGGGTTTGCCCTTTTCCATTTTTTTCCCGAATTTGCGCAGCCGTTGGGAATGCAGAGAGAGGGACGGGACAGGGACTGGGGGGCGAGGGGCTCAGCCCCCCTGGTGAGGAGTGTGAACCACCGATTTGTGACCCCCGTGTGCTTGAGCGTGCGGCTCACACCTGCTCCCCCGCCAGCAGCGCGTGGCTTAAAAATCCACACGCACGCAGAAATCACAATATTTCCGGGTGGGATGTTCTCATTTAGATGTTACAGGGTGCCCTGCGACGGACTAGTGTCCCGCGGACACTAAATCGGATATAAAATTAGCCGGATGGATTCTACAGGGCAACAGGATGAGATCATTTTGAAAAAAGCACCTCGAATCTTTTCGTTTGGGGCCTCTGGGTTCAGGTGAAATAGTTTCGCCTTCCTTTATGATGTTTTCACCACGGGGCCCACTGTTCACTTCATCAAAAATGCATGGCTCCCCACACTGTGCAGGAAGGCCTGGTTATGGGCAGTATTTATTTATTTAGATCAAGAGGGCCTGTTTAAAGTGCTTCCTCACTTTACAGCTCTCCTGGAGAGATTTTTTTTTCTTGCAGTTACTGGCATCATTAGAACGTTACAGATGAGATTGCAGATGGGCCCGTCCCACTAATTTGGTAACTAGTGGCTATTAAATCCAGAAATTCCCCATCCAGCAGTTGTCTCGAGTGATTCCTGAGAACACAACCTCAGCAGAAGCGAGCGAACCTGCCTCGCAGTAAGTTTCGCTCACTCTGAGTTATCATTCTCCTAGGCCGCGCGGCACGGGGCAGGCTGTGCTGAGCTGGGTTTTAACAGGAACGCCTCCTGGAAATCACACTGAAAGCATCGGCAAGCACTGTTTGCGTCCATACGTGATCATACTTTTATCAAAGGACTGGACGCGTTGCCGTAACAAATAATGATGAGACCTGATGACATTCTTTAATAATCCATCCAAGGTATGATTCTTGGCAACACTTACATTATTATATGGTTACAAACTGCAGCATGTTTATAACACTGTTATTACCTGCGTTCTCACTTCTAGGTTTGATGACAAATGGTTATGGGAGCTCACCACAGTTGCTATGCATAATGGAGGACTGGTACAAACGCTTAATATATCACAAGTTACTATCGAAGAACACAATCAATAGCAATGACTCATGCAGCTGTTAACACATAATAAAGCAATTTTCTTAGGCTCAGTGAATATTCCATTAAACACTTTAAAATCCGCTCACTCATTTACTCCATTCTCCCAGAGACAAGTGAAAAAAAAGGGAAAGTACAAAATATCATCGTTGTTTTAAAAATGTTGATTTGGTATCCTAATACACTGTCATTAATAGGGTTCTGGGGGTAGATTAAGCAAAATGAAAAGATATGAAAATTACAAGACAGTGTAAAATGCCTTCAAGATTGTAGCTTGACTGGAGAAATTGATTCCCGTTTTATTGTATGAGTAATACTTTGAGAAGTCGACCCTACTTCGTCCTTAAGAAGATCCATGTAGCAATTATGCTAGCCCATCGGCACTATTCTAATGAGCAAATTAATCATCGCGATTGGTACAATGGTGTCATCACAGCTTTTTAAATATGATAATGCACACCACAACGGCTCCATCACACGACAAGCGGAGTTAATATCACCAGCAACGCCTCCCCCCTTTTTCAATCCCTTCCTTAATTCCTTTATTTCTCCGTATTTTTGTAATATATTTATTATATTGAAGTATATTTGAAACGTCTTCTCTGACAGCGAGAGTTCAAGGAAAATGAAAACGAGGTGCCAGCGCGGCCAGAAGGCCTTTTGCGCTGCGTCATAACTCAGGCTTCAGTTATAAGACCAGGCAGACGAAGCCCAGCATCCCTAAAGAACATTTATTTTTCCCTTTGCCCATCTGGCTTCGAAAAAAGTCTCCCCTCTCCGCCGTGCACCCCGGGGTGATGTCTCCAATGTCGGGGCGACACTATCATGTTGGGGTGACAGAAACAACTGGGAAAACTCTTCTGTTAGAACTGCGCTGTGGGAGTCAAGCGGATTCTCTCACTATCCGGCAAAAATGATTTTTTTCCCAAGGAAGTAGCGGTAATTATTGTTTTGCCCACACCCCTTACCCAGAACTGTATTTTAAAACTGAAGTATTGACTATATTTAATCGGTGTATAAAGAAACAAAAGTAAAACAGGGAAACGTAATTTTTCGACACATCTAGAGACCTCCTAAAAGAGCTTTTTCTCCTGCCAGTCGTGAGCACTGCTGCGGCTGTTTTCGCTTCAGTAAAGGGCCGTGTGTGGGCAGAGATGGGTTAGTCCTGTTTGTCGCCAGGCGGTTTCTTCGTACCTGTTTTTGAACAGCTCGGGCTCCCCAAGGACGCGAACGAAAACAGGTCCTGTTTTTAATCGCATCTTCATTTCGTTAGGAGCCTCTCTTCTTTCTGCTCCCGAGTTAGAAAGCCATTGCACTCGAGGTTGACGAAAATAATATCTCAAGTTCCCCAGTTAATAAGAAACGTGTACCACTTTTTTTTTTGCTTAATTTACAGCCTCTGGGCATGGCACGTGCAAAACAAGCTTAACTCATAAAGGAAGCAAAAAGTCTGGGAGTGGGGGAAAAAAAACTAAAAAAGTATATTGAAAAATAATAACAACAACGGTAAAAATAATAATAATTTTAAAAAAGATCCTGGCTGTCCCAAGCTGTCCAGCAGGAGTGGGGTTAGTCAAGTGTGGCTGCATCCTAATCGGAGCAGCGGACTAATGATCCCATTTCTGAGCCCCGCCATCATCAAACAGAGCTCTCAAGAGGTAGTTAACATCACTTTGGCGAAACGGCATGACAAGTGAGTGTTTCTTCAGCAGGTAATGCATCATTCATGCCTCTCTCTCGCAGGCAGTTCTGTGCTTTCTGGTTTTACTTTGCCCACCCAATGCCGGACGCCGAAAACCGGGGGCGATCACCACAAACGACGGGAGTTTAGGGGCACGGGGTCCCGATGGGTTTCGGGGACGAGGACAGTGGCACAGTGACACAGCAGCCGCGAAGGCAAGGAGCGGGGAAAAAAAGATTTTTTTAAAAGTGATCAAATCGACATGGCAGGCGGGTGAAGTGTCACACGACCGCCTGGTGTTCTGGAAACCAGAGACATGGTTGCAAATTAGGCTGCGCTCAAACCCTGACTCCATTGAAAAGGTCTAACAATCACCCCCCCCCCAATAACTAATCGCATCCCTGTGGGTGCAGAATGCACAGGTCAGAGGTCACTGTCGTGGTACTGCCCTCTGTAGAGCAATAGATAAAGCGAAAGTGCTGGGGATAAGCCCAGCTGTTTAGCTACTTAATAACCCAGTGAATGGAGCCTGTTGACTCCACACCCTCAGCCTGAGTGATCTTAGCCGATATTAGCCAAGGACCTGGGGTGTGAGTACCTCACGCACTGTGTCCTGCCACTCCCTAACTTTTTACACCTTTTTTGCACACTTAATGCCAGTTAATGCGCCAGTCGGTTTGAAGCAAGAACTGCCAGATACCCAATATCCAAGATAAACGTCCGGTGAGACCTGATCGAAGCCGGAGGTGAACAGCTGAGCTGAAGCAGCCTGCAGGAGGGGCTGGGCGACCACTGCTGGCCAAGCACAGCTCCCCCTGCGCTCAGCACCGTGCTCAACACTGTGCTCAACACTGTGCTCCCGGGCTGCCCCTACCACCCTGTCAGAAAGGAGACCGTATCCCCCTCCCTCCTCACCCAGCTTCCCGCTACGAGCCCGTGACAGGCGGGGCTGAACGACCAGATCTAGAAGCACTGCGCCCGACACGAGTGTGAGGCCTCACGCGATACTCCTGCACTACCGGGGTGCCAGGGCGCCCCGCCGTCTCGGCGCGCTCGGCCGTGCCTCCCCGGGGGTCTCCCTATCCACAGCCGCGACCCCGGCAATCGTCTCTCCCCCCCCTTCCTCTTCCCACTGACGTGAAGAACACCTAGCTCAGGTTGTCCTCGATTTGATAATGAGGCTGATTAAATTATTTTTCTACTGCATCCTACTGCTACTCACAGGGGACCTGGGTATGCATATTAAAATCTTCCAGAAGTTTCACAAGCAATAAAGCAACATGGTATAATAATTTAGAATGTTTTTTTTCTCCCCCCCCCACCCCCCTCCCTTCACTCCTAAGCTGGTTTCATGGGAACCAATTAACATCACCTGTGTTAATTATCGCCGCAAACCAATCAACAGCTTCATCACTAATTGGGTTTTTCTTCATTAGGGCCGGAAGTCACCATGGCGACACTAGTCACCTGAGGGGAGCAGAAATATGAAGCAATACAGCGCTCCTGCCAAAATCACCCACACTATACTGGAGGAAGACTTGTTTATAGCGCAGAAGAAAAACACAACTATTAAAGGTCAACAGCTTATGATTTATTGTTGTTTGTGCTGCCTGAACTGCCTGCTCCTTATGGCACACTTTAGGGACTCGCATTTTTTTTTTCTTCGTAATTCCCTGATATTAAAAGTGCCCAGGTTTAAGCGATCGTGTTGTCTTGGCAAATAAGGGAGCAGCTGCACGGAATTCCTCCCAGGTGGCTCTACCTGCACGGATGCAGGGATAGGCACGGCACTAATCCCGCTCGGCGCTGCACACATCTCGCACAAGGGCGCCATCGGACTCCGGCTGAGCCAGCACCATGTGTGCAAAATGCACAGGAATTAGGGATATTATATATTATATGTTATATATATATTAGATATTACTGAATATATTATATTAAGTATTAGGGTATATATTATATGTTATATATATTATATATTCTTAGTGTGGCCGTAACAACCTTTCTGGTGTCAGCACTCTGCGTTTTTCACTCTGCTCGTGACCGACGACTCACAAGAGGCACTTTCATGTGCCCGTTCACTTTAACGATTTCCTTGATCCATATGGCACTGCCACCGGAGTCAGCCAGAGCTGGCACCAGCCTTGACTTGCCCTCTCCCTCACCCCACGGCCCCACTCCCCGAATCCGCTCGCTCCAGCGTCCGCCAACCTCGACCCAGCCACACGCCAAGGGGATTTTTCCTACATTTTGGGGAATGCGGGGAAGGCACACGTGTGGATCTTGTGCGGGCCACTCCCAGTCCCGCGGCCTAACCAGGAATGGTGTGGACGAAGAGCCGAGCGAGCCGAGGGAGGAGGCAGGGCCCTGTTCGCCTCAGTCCACTTGACATATGCCAAGTCTTCTGAAGAGAGGCAGGCTGAGGAGGGGGGGTGGGGGGGTGCCTGGGCTGAAGGTAGTGGAAGAAGCCGTTTGATGCCTCCCACTTATGACATGATTGATTTTCTTTCAGCAGCTCTTCACTCTTGGACAGCGCTGGCTGGCTGGATGAACCCTGGTGGGCCCTGACCTCGACATGTGGCTGCTGTGAGGCTGAAAACTGATGACGGCAAGGGCCTCTGGAAATCAATAGGGCCTGTCAGTCAGCCGCCAGACAGCGGCTCTTAACACACCAATCACGGCACACGGCCCGGGCCCCTGCGCGCGCGGCGCCGAGCCGTGCCAAGCTTTTCCACTACCCCGAGTCACCACTCTCGGCGTCTTACCAGCAGGGCATCCCACTCGGGGGCCTGGCGTCACCAGTGGGTACTGGGCGCCGTTCTTCCACCCTCCTGGCCTCTCAGGGGCTGCTCATCTATCTGATCTGCCCTTCCGAATCCTTCTGCCCACTCTAAAAAGGAGGACCTTTTCAAGTTACGGAGGAATTTTTTAAAGAGGGAATGTGGAATCTGTGCCAGTTCCTGAACTGAAGACGGTTCGGAAAGGTCTCATTATTGGTTAAACTGGGGTTTGTTATTATTTCATTAGCCTCATTATTGGGGGGCTCAATTAAGTAATCAAGAGCACAGCTGGAATAAAAAACTATCAGGAACAGAGGTTAGAAAGACTTGGAAAGCCTGTATCCCCACCACCTGCAGAGTGTGAAACATCTGGACAGCTGCAGAACTCAACAGGAGTTTTCTCTTTCACTCTCTGGTGACTAGTGACTGATCTGCAAGAATGTATGATATTCTACAGGAAATTCTTCGGCGCACATGACCTAAATACACCGCATCCTTACGATTAATTATGAAAACCACACTCACACAATTACATCCGAGAGGGTATTCATCAGAGGTTTCCAACTTTGAGTTTTATTTCTAAAATCACCGAGGGAAAATGAGGCATTGTGAGCCTATGAGCAAACCATGAGCTTGTGCACTTTTCAGGAAAGCCTAGTTTAATGTAACTGCAATTTTTGGTAAGATTTATACTGTGCATATAACTTAGGAGAGAAAATAACATTCAAAGCATGAGTGTGACATGAGTAGCTCACATTTTCATATTGAAGTTGAAACTCCATGGGCAGTTATTTTCTTTTTTAATTATGGAAAAAACATGCAATCATTTTTTTTTCTCCAGTTAGATGCTTTGATTCTATGGACACTTTGATTCTACGTTAATTTACCTTATTAATAATATATTCTATTGGTTATATTTATTATTCCATTGCAGCAACTAGCTGGTAGTTATTACATTAGTTTATATCTTTCTAAAAATGCAATAAAAAATCATGAAAGAAAAAAGCATGCTTTACTGTTAGGTTAATATTACTTATCCTCCACTGAGTACAATTTTAAGCAACAGAAATTTATATGCAAGAATAATAGCACACTCGAGTTTAAAAAAAGAACACACTTAGTTCTTTCTTCTGCTGGGTAATTAGACTCTATGGCTTAAGGGTTTGATTACAGTACGAGAGGACAGTGGTTCTTTGTCCTTAAGGCATCAAAAAAGAAGTTGTAAATAATTAAAATCCAAAAACAAATACAAGTTAAGTTGAAGATGTTGAAAGAACCGCGCAATGAAAATAACATTCTTCTTACTGGTTTGAGTAAAAAAAAATCTTGACTTAAAATTAGCATGACTTTTAAGGTCCCCAAATACTGATTCTTAAATTATTTATCAAAATAGCCCTTTGTGTTTGGTTATTCATGTCTCTGGGGATATTTAGCGTTGCAAATCTGAAAGACACGGAAAAAGCAGCCTTTATATTAAATCCAAACAGAATAAACGTACAGGCATTAACAAAAATAATTTTATAGGAGAAAGTAGGCAATTTTGCTGAGTAAAATCGTCTGCTCAACAATCTTTCCACAGATACATTCCTTTTAAAACCACAGACACCTACAATTCGGGTAAAGGCTGGTTCCTTCGCAAACGACACATGTGCTGTCCCTAAAATGAACTCATTAGGACAAACGCAAAAGGAGAGCACAGAAAACCTCAGAAACCCACCCTGATTTTGTTTTAGAAAGGCACCAATAAAAAGAAACAACATGCCATCTAGCAGTGTCAAATAACTCTGCTGGAGCATAAAGTCACAAGCAGGAGAAAAAAAACACAAACATTTTGCTTTGACTTCCCAGTCAGTGTACAATGTGCTACCTGAGTGCTATGGTATAAAACAAAATCTGTTTCATGCTTCATTTTCAAATGCTCACATACGTTGAACAGTTACAGATTTTGTCCTAGCACCAGTACCTTTTATTCACAGAAATCCTGGAATGTGTCGCTCGGCTTCAATCTCCCATCCCAAGTCCTAAACAAATCAAACCTATACCAGGGTCTCTGGCATGCACATCAAGACCGACAGGCAGAGGGGGTGAGAGATTTTGCCAAGTCCTTCTTGATCATCACATTCATCATCTAAGTGAAGGACTACCTGTTCTCCAGAGGGCGTGCATGTAGGAATTTTTCCCCGTCTGTAAATTCTTAAGGTGTGCCGGACAGATCCCCCTTATTTTACAGCCTCCTCCTGATCGCCCCCCGAAAAACCACCCCTCCGTCGGGACCCATGCAGTAGTATGCGTCTTGATGCAATATTAATGAGCCTGGATGGAGAGTCATAAAAAGTGATAGGTTTTTGCGATTGTAAATTATAAATCGCTATTGATTTTTCCCCCTTGCACTAGCGCGGGAGGCTTATTGTAAGACACCACAGGCGAAGTGCACTTTTATCAGATTAGGGCCGGAGTCTCCTATCAAATATACATGAGGGAAAGAATGCATTTATAACATTTATAACACCCAGGTACAGGGACAGGGCTTGGGGACCAGGGAAAGAAAAATAAAATGAATGAAAGGTGATGAAAGAGGAGATTCAGGAAGTGAAAGAAAAGCTGTTTCTCCTGTAGTAAACATTTGTAAGGTTTCTCACGTCACTCTTTCTAACAGACATCTACCTGCCTGTCGTTAGCTGTGTAGTAGAAAGAAAGAAAGATCACTTTATTGGCCATATACAATTTCTTGTATTAGGAATTTGTCTTTTGGCCTACCCGAACTTGCTCTCCATGAGACACACAGACAGGGAGAGAAGGGAGAGAGCGCAGGGTCAGCCATTTTATATGGTGCCCCTGGAGCAGTTGGGGTTAAGGCCCTTGCGCAGGGGCCCAACGGAGTAGGATTTCTCTGCTGGCCGCGGGATTCGAACTGGCACCCTTCCAGCCACAGGCGCAGATCCTTAGCCACAGAGCCGCCGCGCCGCCCTGCTCACTGTCCCTGACTCCTGCCTGTGGCCCCGTTCCCCAGAGGAACCCCTTTCTACCCGAGAAAGCCCCTATTTAAATTCTCTTTTAAACATCTAAACTCCACACCTGACCTTCGGCTCAGATCTCACAGAGGCAGCGCGCTGTCTCATCCCAGATGTCTGCAGCGTCTCTCCATGGGAGTAGGACTTCTTTTTGAGGGTTTTCTAAAGTCAGCGCTGACGATTCTGTCTCAATGCAACGGTTGTATAATGGATGTAGACACAAAGGTCCAGGCATTCTGTAAACACTGTGCTGTGACGATTACAAGCGCAAACAGATCAGCGCAGCATGATCATGGTAAATACTACTACTTTGAGCAAATGTCAGCTGCACTCGTGCTGCTGTCCTGCGCCACCAGCTTCCACCCTCTTCCTCCCCGTGTTGTGAGTGCTAACAGCCTTGTTTGAAAGCACTCCACGGGGCCTTCGTAATGCCTATTGGCACTCGTTGTGTAAACACTCAGCCACTTCCCCACGCCCCCCTCCCTCCCTGCCCCCTCTCATTTCCAGCTCTCTGTCCCCCTCCATAGAAATCTCAAGTGCCACTTAACAGGGGGAGACTGGGGCCCGCGCCAAAGACATTGTTTGATTTTTACAGGACCGTCACATGTGTCAGTGTAAACATCGCTGCTTAAAAGGAACGCGACAGACTTCGCTTGGAAAGCCTCCCCCGCTTCCAGGCAGCGCCCAGCGGGGGAACCGCTGCGCCGCGCTGTTTCGTCGCCGGGCGCACCGAGGCCCCGCTGCCGCTGGGAAGGCGCCTGTCTCCCAAAGCATGCTGGGATTGCTGCCAGAACGTCACGCGGATGCAAACCTCCGGGCGGTGAACCCTCTTCGGAAGGGCCCTACCTGCCCGGAGAGCACTGCTGCTTGACAGCCAGGAAATGGGTTTATTGTGCACCAGGGGAACGGCAGAGGATCGCGTGGAACGAGCGAACTGCCCAGCCATGCTGTTAGAGCCCTGGCCTCTTTCGCGGGAGGGGATCCTCAGATCAATCAGGCACTAGCAGCCCTGTGAGTGAGTGAGGCACGCTGCATAGCCACCTTCCTCATGTTCTCATGGAAAGCACAGTGGATTTATCGCAGAAGCATGGCGATACACAGTGAGGAATGCATTGCTTAAAGAACGCATGCCAAAGTCATGTCCCAAAGTCCATACAAAGGAAATGAAAAGTCCCCGATGACAGTTAAGAATTGAGGTATCCCTTCCCTTTGAGCGACTCTTCTCACTCCAAATGCAGCGAAAGACCATTTCAAAGTACCCCAGGATCCACGATCACTTAGCTCCCTCGGTGTGTGTGACTCGAGGCGGATGCTGCATATTTTGTGCAGTTAATGTCATAGAGACAGGGGTTTCAGGCTAGACCTGCCTTCATTAAGAGCTTGCAGCTATTTTAACACCGCTGCTCGTCTGACAAGGCAGACACATCCTGTTGCGAGAAAAAAAACCCGGTGTAGCTAGCACCTAGGAGCACGCCGACGGTTGTGCCAAGCCTCTCCCGGAGCTAAATAAATCCATTCGGGTTCAATTATGTACTTCTGTAATTTAAAATACGGCGCGGGGCGCGGAGCCAAAAAATCAAAAAAGTTTCTTCTCCGCGTACAGTCAGAGGAGATGTCAGCCTATATGCTGTGACTGCACTGCTTTTTCCTCCCGCGTTCAAGTACCATGTGTTGCTTGTCGCTTCATTAAAAATCATCAAACCCCTTGAGCTGTTTACTATAGACTGTGGCGCCGGGGCTCCATGTCAACATAAACAACAGCGCGGCACTGGAGAAGGTGTCAGACTCGCTGCAAAAGGCCCGTTTTGTGCGCGTCGGGCCTGCTCTCCGCCAGCGCCACCGCGCCGACTTCACAGCCCCTCGGAGAACAACAGGACTGCCGAGCTGAAACAGCTGCCGAGTCAAACACAGACGGCTCGTGGGGGGTGGGGGGGTTTAGAAGCCTCTTTTGCACTTCCTGCCATTTTTCAACCGGTCGGGTATAAAAATGGATCAATGGCACGCGTGTAGGGATGACAAAGAGAAGCCAGCTCAGAAAACGGTACCGCAGAGCAGAGGGAACAAGTACACTGATGGAAGGGAAAGGAATATGAAAACGGCCACATTGCTTACTATCGAAACTGCAACATTTTGGCACAGAAATCCACATAGAGGAAATGCAGCAGAGGCATTGACTATACACCTGTGATATTACTCGCTCACTGATAAAGTACTATGATTTGTAGTGCATTTCCTGGCTACTGCTGGAGCATAGATCAGCTTCAGTCCTGGAAATCTAATAGTGGGACTTTTTATTTATATATATATATCATGTTATTAATTTATAATAAATTATATAAATATTATTAAGACCTGTACAAAAAGGTGAATTCTAGCCCGGGATCGGGACCTCACCCACACATGGAAACAAATGTGGATATTTTTGTAATCCATTACAGTTACAAACCACTTGTGTAAGGGATTATTAAAACAATGTGGGGCACAGCTGTTAGGAAGTAAGCCGTTACTTAATAAAGTAACCAATATATAGTATAGTAGAACTGGAGTGTATTATAGTAAGACTACATAGGTTACTGTAGCTGATGCCTTTTTAAAATGATTTCCCTACAGATCCTTGTTAATTTAAAAAGGTAATTCCTTACACAAGTAACTTGCAACAGTTGAGGATTATGGATTACGTTTCTAAAGCAACTTTCTCTCACAGTGAAAAGATCAATTTGAAGCTCGAAGAACGTGCCCAGGTCTCTTAAAAAACAGGAACAGGTATTTTCTAGTTAAGAACTGACAGGAAAAAAAAGCTTCAGAAAGCAACATCGTGGATATAAACGACTAAACGGTCTGAATAGAATGGATAAGTCATCTTTAAAGAAAGATTTCCCTTTCCCACCTTTTCTAAGATTCTTTTAATGCTTCTATAGAAATGCTAATGGATAAGAACATTCCCAATCACGTTTCCTTTGTCCGAGAGGAGCTCTTAATAGAGGGAACAGAAATGAACTCTTCATCCTTTGTCCTTGCAAGGGAATAAATGCTGACGAAACACTAAAAGCAGAGTCAGATTTAGGAAAGCAGAAGGAAACGGAAGTCTGTTTCTCACACATTCCACCTCCATCACCTGGGCAAACGCATCCCCCAGCTTGCTCCAGGAGAGTGTCCAGATCCGGCCACCAACCTGCCTGATCTGCGCTGAATTAAGAGCCAGAACCAAGCCACTCATGCAGAATATGAGCTAAAGGTATCAAGGACATCCAAAACCAGGCTGTATTATTTTTAAATCCCCTAAATCAATGATTAAATGACATAGTTATATACGTACTGGCTTAAAAGAGACACCAGTTTGGACACTGGCCATGAGCAGGGAGGGCGTATTCGTAAGTTGGCCGCGTCATCCCAGCTGCAATTTTTGCACACAACACGTCACTCCCGAACTGGAACAATTCAGACGTGACACATGTCAGACGCTCCTTGGGTAGAACGGCGTTAGTGGCAGACAGGCTGCCTAACAATGCCAACCAAGTCCCTGCGCGTATGGACAGCCGTCTCATTTAGAAATCACAAACACACAGGCATCGTCGGCTACAGATTCTAACAGTCACCCTCCAGTTCCTTATGATCACCTCACAGGGGCTCCAGTAAGCAGTAAGTATAGCAGGAGGCGCTGTATGAGAACCACAGCTATCACATGACTCAAGAGCCTGCAATTAATCTCAGTTCTCTCCGCCACACTGTACTACACCACCAGAACATACAGCCCGATTTTTTGGTACTTCATACATCTGCAGAATAATTAACTTCATTAAATTGTTTCTTATAAAACTTTTTTTAATCTTTATTATTTTTTTTTGCGTGTTTGTTTGCGGTAATTGTATTTCCCACCACTGCTTAATCCAAATAAATTCAGCTTTATTTCTCGAAGCCGTTCACACAGTAATTTACATTTCTCATTAGAAAGCGAGGCCCTTCTGCTGTAGGGTCAGAAGGAGAAAATAAGAAAGTAATGAATATAAGTACAAAATATTACATTGCCAATTGGATGTTCTGCAAGGTAATATTGCACATAGTTAACTAATAGAACAAGTGATTGCATTTCTATGTTGCTGTGTTTTAAAGTGAAAACTTAATAAAGGCCTAAAACATGTTTCTGTGCAAGATATCTGGTAGCAAAAAAAGAAAAAAAAAGTCATCCTTTTATGGGGTTTATAACGAAACTTCGGGAAGGGTAACAATACCCAAGTTCAATCAGACTCGGCTGTCAGAAATTAGCACTCACTCCTTACATCATTTCCTCTCCTAAAACTTTATAAGTACTAAATGTGACCCCCTTCTCTCCCTCACATATTTCCTTTTGCATCTCACCTCCACCTCATCTCCACCTCTCAGCCGCCCCCCCCCCGTCACTCCGCACTCTGCAGGGGGGGGTCCCAGCCTCCTCGTCCCCTGGCCAGGAGGTCAGCCCTCAGCCAAGCGGGTTAAACCTCATTTTGACTTGACTAAACACCCCATCATCCTTTCAGTACACATAGTTTGTGGGCTTTGTTATCCCTAGTGAACTTCGTGGACGTGAACTTGAAAGTTTCTGAAAGAGAGACGTAAAATGGAAACGGATGACTCAAACAGAACCCATCCCTCCAGAGAAGCGCCTTGCCTCTTTTTATACTTTCAAAGAAACGTTCGGTTTCGCCCCCTGGTTCAAATTGGGAAGATCGAGTCCAAGCCCACTTTTCATTTTCTGCCTGCCTTCTCTGCTTCTGGAATACATTTCATGAAGACTTTAGATGCCAGCCAGGCTGGCACAATGCTCCGCCAGGTCAGTCCCCCACACGTACAACACACATTCACCCAGATGGACATACCTTGCCTGCTATTTGGATATTCGGAACAAAATCCTTTTAAATTAGTCAGCGTTCACTGCCCTCCTCTCAAAGATCTGAATGTTAATACATCTGGGTTTCGGACAAGCAGAAGGGTGTACAGCCTCTGAGGAAGTCCAGCATGCGTCTGCAACAACCTACTTGTGACACTCCTGTCGTTTTCCTGAAACATTAACAGCATGACAATGGCGCGGGCGATTATTCCAAACAAGGGAAAACACTATACAAATCCGTAATCTTCTTTGTGTGTGGACCTCCAGTGTGGTCTCCACCCCCGTGTACCCCAGATACCTGGGGAAACAAGGTCACGTACTCACTGGGCTTCACTGGCCTCATTTATCAAGGATTCAAATCAGTATAATTAACTGTATGTTTTCTTCCTGAGATAATTTTCTCCTCCCAGCCTCTAGCACCACAGCCTTGTCTGTGGGCTGCAGTATCTGTTTCCAATATTAGCGGAATGTTCTCCAGAGTGCTATCGATTGGGCAGTGATGGGCTGCAACCAGACACAAAACTAAACTAATTAAGCCCTGAGCAGGAAGAATGCTACCTTCAATACCGCTGGAAAGCACATTTAATTATTGTGTGGGTACAACAACGCGCAGATGAGCACAACGCTGGGGCAGAGAAGGGAAAAAAAAGGGCATGGCAGGGAGTATTGAGTACGAGTGGCCTTAGCTGTTGAGATTTAGTATCAAGTGTGAGAGATCTCGGAGGAACAGGAGAAAAAGAGTGAGGAGATCCTGCCCTCGTTACTCATATTGGTTTGGGAGGTGGAAGGGGAGGGAGGAGGGTCGCCGTACAGTGTCATATATTACCATACCAGTGTTTCCTGTTTTTTTTTCAGTCTATCTCCAGTTTTAATCTGCTTATTGATGACAAAAGCTCCACTGAAAGAGAAGAAAAAGCAACCAAAAAAAAGGTTCCAACTCATCACAATCATGGCCATTTTGAAAGCAGTGACTCCTTCTGCAAAGCTGGGGTGATAATGCCCCACCATCCCTCCAAACAACAAGAATCTCAAGGGCAGGTTAATAGAGATGATAACACTTGTGAAGGAAATGCAGAACAGTGTCACGCCAGCAATTTATTACTCACAGTTCAAAGTATTGCCTTGTTAAGAGTACGACGGTCTGGTTAAGATGCAAGTCTAGCACACAACCTCAGCTGAATACGAATAAAGAATCAAGTCTCTCACTAGTGATCCCTTAGATATACCCTATATATTTGCTATTGCTGAGAGAATCCAGGCAAGTTATCATAATATTCAGAATTCAAAACAACTACAAAAAGCAGACACAAAGGCACCAACAAGATTCCCTTTTTTTCCTGTCAAATCCATCCGAGCAGGCGACTTGACGTCGCTCTTCTTTTGCGATAGAGTCATCTGGCCTCTCCATCCGCCCGCGTGCTGAGCACGTCACGATCTCACACAGCCCACGGCCTCCTGGCCATCCAGGCTGCAGCTGGACGGTTGAGGGTTCGAATCTAGACAGGGCGGCGATGCCCCCCTCCCCTCGAGCAAGGTAATCTGCTGTATAAACGGGGACGAACGCGAGTCACTTCGGATAAAAGCGCCAGGCGGATGAATTAATCATAGGTCAGGAGCCGCAGAGTGTGGGTTCCGTTTTCAAAACTACTTGAAAGGCGTCTTTCTGTTCTTTTTTTTTTCCCTTGGCTTGCTGCTTCGTAGCTCCCTTCCACCTCTGATCTCCACAACCTGCCAGGCTGCCATGAAAAATGCTGCATAAAACAAGTGTCGGACTTGTGATCTTTAAGCACTGCGAGGCTGTAGAACATCAACTTTGACTCTCGTAAGCTCCCCAGATTAACAGGTAGGGGGAGAGAAAAAAAAAGTAATAGGTCATTAAAATGCAGCATCACAAACTCCATTACCAGCTTGCTCTGAAATGAGTTTCTAGTAAAAGAGTGTAGTATTTCTCAGATGCTACAATGCACCGAAGAGTCATTTCTTTTTTTTTTTCCTAAGGTCTTTGGCCACACAACATCTCAGTCCGCCTCCCACCTTCTCAGTAATAGCCTTTTTAATATTTTTAAGCGACGCACGCTGCAGTAATGGATGGTTTTCTACAAATACTGACAAGCGTTCTTGTAGGACCAGCGATGCTCAGAGAAAATAATGACAGTGGGAAAGGAAACTGTGTTCAACTGATGACACTGGTGCCAAAGCACCATGAAATGCGGTTAATTAAAGTAGGCAGGACCAATTCTGAGAGGAGTCACGTTAATCGGCCATAAGATGACACCAATAGGTAATTATTTTCTTCGATGCCATCCGTGTCTTCTGAAGCAGTTCACCCAGTAGAGCCAGTTTGTGCATCAGACACCCCCAGACCTTCAAGACATCGGTGTCTGCTCCAAAATAAACAACAATCACTGCAGTTTATGCAGCGATCCATCACGGTTTCCTTGCACGAAAAGAGAAAACCCGATTAAGATGCTAACATCTCCCGTGCTGGGCCACGAAGGCCTCAGTTTATCAAATCAAAATCCGAATTGTTATTTTTTTTTTCCAAATAAATAGCTCAGGTTATGGGAAAAAAAAAAAACTTGTTCTGTATTTTTCCATTCTATGTTCCTGAATCAAAACAGCACAAAGGAGCAAAAGCAGAAAAAAAAACCTGTTGTTAAGAAAACTGATGCTCTGGCTCTGTCAAAAAAAACATACGGAGGCCAAGAGAGGATAATATTTGGCACCGTCTTGACATGTTTGTCATTTGAAAACTATTTTTGCAAAACCCTAAAAAAAAACAAAACAAACAATCCTCCAGCTTTGCAATTTAACTGTGTGCCCTTCACGGAGAGAGAGGGAGAGGAGGAATGTGGCGAGAGAAGTTATTTTCAAAACAGAACAGCAAAACAAAAGCTGAAAATACAATTGTGTTGTTGTGGCTGTTTAGTTTGTGAAAACATGAAAATATGTTTAGCACATTTAACCCCACTGATTTTTATTCTTTGTTTTTAAATAGAACCACTCTGCTGCCCTCACAGCCCTTCCCCAGTTCAGCAGGGGGAAAAAAACCCACTTTACTTAGCACATCACACAGAAAGCCTTCTCATGAGTTAAACACGTTGATGAGAGAGAAATTGTGTTAATGCTGCATGGAGCGTTTTGGCAAATTAACCCCCTTCAAATTTTTCCTTCCTGTGAAAACTTCGTAAGACACGGTATTTCTCATTCAAGTGAATCGGTGAGGATCCAGCCGGAAATTTTCTGGGGGGAGATCGATAGGCTGATCAAGGTCAATGCAGAGTGGTGCCCCCTTCACTCTGTCCTGTGGGTGGGAATTCTCTCTCGCTGGTCTCTGCTTTGGTCTGACACACATCTCTGAGCCACTGAGCCATTGTGGAAAGCCTGCAAAGCTCAAATACCCTGCAGGGGAAAGTGAGCTCCACTCTCATCCATCCATTTTCTAAGCTCTTGTCCAGTACAGAGTTGCGGAAGAGCCCCAGCCTATCCCAGCAAGAAATGGGCACAAGGCAGGGCACACCCTGGACATCAGTCCACTGCAGGGCCACACAGACGCAAAGGAGCCCACACTCACACCAGGGCCAATTTTCTCAGAAAATCACACTTTGGACTGTGAGAGGAAACTGGAGCACCCAAAGGAAACCCACACGGACCTGAGGAGAACATGCAAACTCCACACAGACAGCATACCCCAGGCGTGGAATTGAACCCAGGCCCCCAGCGCCCGAGAAAATGCAACACTAACCGCAGTGCCACCATGCCACCCACAAGCTTGACTCATCCCATTCAGAAATCTAGGAGAATACTTTTACATGTAAAGTTCCACATGGATACCAAACAAACAAACCATTCAGTTATCCCACTAGCACACTGTGGCTTTTCTTTCTGTCCTGTTGTTTCAGTGGGGATCTTCAGTTCTCACATGTACCCATCTGAAACCAGTCTATCACGAGCCTCTGCTAATGGAAACCAAATGTGTACCCAGGAATTGTGTAACCATAGCTGTGCAGTTCTTGGCAGCATTGCTGGACTGGGGCACTCTCAGACCAATTACACTGTATTTATTTAAAATACCAGCAGTGCAGTTGATCCTTTTGTGCTAAAGCTGGGAAACATATATATATACACACACACTAATCGAGAAGTTATGCCAAGGCAGTGAGAAAGATTAGACAGGTTCTTTCCTCTGCTTGTAACAGACAAATTAAGCCATCGTTTCGAAAATTACATTCTTTGTGCTGATTGTTTAACATGGCTATTCTGCTGAGATTCTTTTTCTTCTCAACTAAAACAGTTTGCTAACAAGTCTGACATTCATACTTTGCCTTGAGAAAATTATTAATCGTTTCACTGTTTGGATTACTACTTTTCCTGCTCTTAAAATGTCACTTAATCTAACCATTTTCCTTCATGGTTTCATTAATTGGTGGCATTTTCAAAGGACCGCAATGTATGTGAAAGTGATGTGGAGAGATTTAATAAACGGATTAATTAAAGATTTGATATGCATTGTAACTTAGTTTTCTCTGGCACAATGAAGAAAAATCACATTTTCTGTGTCCTATTTATAGTCTATTGTACACGTGCATATTTATTGTAAGAATTCCAGAAGCTGCAAACGAATCATTCTTTAGTTGAATCTTAACAACAGGAGGATGAAGCTGTGAACTTATTTCTCTCCTTCCAATCAGTTTGGACTAAAGATCTGAGGGAAAGGCGTCACTTATTCTGCTGTGAGACATGCATATCTTTAACAACACTTTTGTTTTTTTAATAATCTTTGACACATTCAAAGGAAGCTGAACTGAAAGTTTTCTCTAGGCAATTCTTTTTTTCTGTGTTTTTAAATTTACACCTTGCTTCAAATTTACTTCCACCTAATACATGTTATAGGCAGGGGGTGATTAAGGACTGAGCTGTCAATCATTCACCACATTAGATTTGTACAACAAATGTTTTTTTACAATTTGGGTTGCTAGGCAAATGTTTTAAGAGTGCACTGGATATTTGCAGGCTATTAGTTTGCTCTCTGCACTGCAGAAATGCCAGCGCAGTTTTCCATCTGAACGCAAACCTGATTTCACCCAGAACGTGAAACTTAAGATGCTTCACTTCGGAACTCTGCTTCCACAGCGACAGAGGAAAGAAAACACCACCACCACCACTTCTGATGTGCGGGAGACGAGTGAGTTGCTCAGAGTTATGTTAGTTAATGAAGTTCTTGGATCCAGATTCCTTTAGGATATGGTTTTTATTTGGAAAATAAACCCACCAGTAAAAGACACGATGTGGCGACATTCAAAGAGGCATGAAAAGCAATCTCTTACTCGCTACACAAGAAGTGAGGTTGTGCCCAGGAGGAAATGGAGCTCTGTAGGAGCCAGAACTCAAACCAGTTCCCTAACAATGCACATTCCTCTCATTAGAGTGCGTGCACTGTGGAGGACAGCATCTGTGAATCCTTCACTCCAGGGCAGGACTCAGGCTGCTCTGTGTTAATCAGCACCCACAAAACCGGACTGCAGACCACAGAAAAATACATCCCTCTCCAGAAAAAGAAAAAAACGCTTGAACATAAGCCAAGACTACCATAGTAGGATTAGTACATTTAACTGTCAGAAGTAATCAAAGATAAATATTAGTAACAATCTGGAGGCTGATCTCTACCGAGTGTGTGATGCTTAAGACACAGGTTTATTATTAAGCCAACATGTTTGTGTGTGTTTTTTTTTAATTTGCAGACTAAATAAAGCTGATTTTGAAAGCCAGATCATTGAGGTAAACCCTCAACAAAACAACTGGCAAAACCCTGACAAATGCAGAAAAGGCATCTGCCCCACGAACTGCTCACCAACCGATATCCAGCCTGCAGCTGCTGGGGTTCATGGGAAAACTTGCATTGTGGGAGATGGCATCTGTTGACTGTACCACAATGCCATTGCACTCATTGGGAGCCCATAACTTATAACTTAAACACCTTACTTCATGGTGTGGACGAGTGCAGTAGAAGGAATGGGAACAGTCTGACTTTATCAATGGGAAAAAACAGTTAAGGTGGCACATAACCTGCAGATAGTAAACATCACTAATTGACTAATTGATTAATTGACAGAGATTGAGACAGAACAATCCTTAGTGCACACAGAGCCTAAGCAAATTCAGAAAACAAGTCTAGGGAAGACAAAATTCTCAAACACAGGAGTCCACCATCCTGCAGGGAAGTGTGCTCATGGGGGAGGTGGAAGGTCAATGCATTTACCACTTACACTCTGTGTTTTCTTTCGCCGAGGAAACACTTTAAAAATCGCGAGGCAAAAACATGAAGAGATCGGAATGAAACATGCTCTTTTTTCAAGCCCAAAGAGCAACAACTTTGTGTCGCTTTAGATTACAGCTTGACAAACAGATTGGAGAAATGAGATTTGTTAAAAAAAAACAGTGGTCGTAAATAATTGGCACAGCAGGCCGGGAATTATTTTAAGTGATACACAAGGAGCTGTAAGTGACTAAGAGACCAATAAATCTGTGTTAGTTTTATCCCCCAGTCATTCAGTTCACACAGAGCAGAGCAGGGCCTCCCTCCCCCGAGCATGACCTGTCACTCAGGCAGGCTGTGCGTGTGTGAGAGAATAATACTGATCTGAAAAAATAAAAAGGCTACATCTCACGCCTGGCATGTAGCACAATTAAATCAAATTTCAAGCCACGGAGGCTTTCGACAGCCTTGTGCTTTCTTCACATGTAATGACACACCCCTCCTGCCTTTTTTGTTCTTGCACGAGGTTTTCAAGGAAATTCGTAAACATTTGGTACAAACGCAAAACTGTCTGGCTCACTCACTGAAATATCGAAAATCCCAACTCTGAGCCCCCAGGTCCGGTGAAAAAAAGGAAACCTACAGCTTCGGAAAAGGGGAGTTCTGCCTTCGCCACTGACCTCGTTGTGCTCTTATGCCCATGTTTATTCTGAGAGGACGCTGGGGAGTGCACGGCCCTCACTGTGCGGAGCTAAGTTCGAGTGGGGAGGTACTTTGGTAAGAGGAACAAACCAAGGCTGATTCCATGCTGAGAAGCAGAAAGAGCTCTCACTCCTGAAGACGATGCTGCAGCCAAACCAATTTCTTATTTCTACTCTCCAGCACAGAATGAACCACAAACTGTTCCTCTTGCTGTTTTACCTGTACCCTGACATGAAACCAAAAATAATTACAGGACAACTGTTGCAGCTTTTCGCTCCCATTTAAAAGGGCTTATTGCCGGTAAAAATTCAGAACCCTGACGACACAAAAATAACAATCTCCTCTACGTCGTCTCTTTCTGGATTTGCTCCGTTTCTAAAATTCCGATCACCTGCCACTCAGATCTTGTCGCCAAAATGTTTTTACACTCTCACACACAAAATGGCAAAGCTACCTGGAGTTTTCACCATGTACCATTTCTTTTTCGTATCTTACGGAAAAAGTCCCTTTAATTCTAAAAGTAAGTAGTTTTATTCCCATCACATTTTTCACGTGCAACTTGCTCCCTCAGCTGACCTGAATAAGAAGACTTATAAACAAGAGGCGGATATCTGGCCCAGCTGGCCTGTTTGGTAGTTAGGAGTGAATCCATCCAAGGGTCTCATCCTCATCTTTAATGATGCCGTGGTATCGGCTTCAACCACACTGCTGTCCCACACCCCCACAATCCTTTGTGCAAAGAAGTGCCTCCTGTCCTGACTTGAAGGATCTCACCCAGCTGTGTCTGAGTATCAGTTCCAACCAATCTGTCTGGGAAGCTCGCTCCACACTCCCACCACCCTTTGTGTAAAGCTCTCGCTTTTAGAAGCCCTTCCAAGCTGTTTCCTCTTGTGTCCCCTGGTCTCGTGTTCATGAAAGTCGGGGTTCGGCCACCCTGGACCTGTCGTCTCAGGGAGTCAAGGTGACGGGCAGCGGCCCCAGCAGGCTCAGCCTCGGTGCACAGGCCTGCGACGGCAGCTGCAGCCGGCCTGCCTTCCTCTCTCTCTCTCTTTCTCTCTCTCTCTCTGGGGCCAGGCTGGGCGCGGCGTGAAGGTCAAGCGCCGCGCGGGGGGGAAACAGCGGCCCTCCCGCCCGCCGCACGGCGCACATTTTCCTTGTATTGTCATCCCAGTGATTGATAACGCCGTCCGTTAACGCGAGACGATTGTCGGCTTTTCCGGGACAAATTATAAAAAGAAACAAAAGAAATCGACACGCCCTGCTTCGTCGAGGGGCTCGCTGGCCCGAGTGGGTTGAGTCTTTTTCTGCATTTGAGGAAAACAAACATAGAAAAACATCCAGGTTTCCCTACTCCCATTCTCTCGCACACTGCATGGCAGGACTGAGCAGATCTATATGACTTTTACTTTTTTTGTTGTTCAAATTTTTTTTTCCAGTTTTTTCTTTTTTTTGTGCTGTTCTGTTTTCCTCTTAAATGAATCCTGGAAAATTCTCCTTTTCCTTCCCAGGCCTCGATGTTGCCAAGGCTGTGCGAATCCGACAGCAGGCTGCCCTTTTTTCCACCATGATCTGCAGGGAGGGACTGTGTTAAAAGTCCCGGCACCAAGACATTTTCAGCAAACAAACAGAGACTGCATCCACCGCTGTTTTGACATTCAGGAAACTTTTTGTTATTTTATTTTTTTCTGTTCGCCAGCAAGTTGGAGCCCCTGATCTTTGAAGCCTGGTCATGTGGGAGCTGGTCTCTGCCAGCCTCACTAACGGAGGGAGGTTCAGGCTGGGAAACCTTTTCTGAAAGCGCAACCTCTTTGGTATCAGTACCCTATAAGCCCAAGATTTGTTCTCCTCTTCAAAAAAAGCAGACACCGTACAGATAAACAGAGAGGTACAATCCACGCGCCCAGAGTCAATAATAGAGTGCTGTGTAACTTTAATATACTGCGTCTCTAATAAGTGCCTGGTCTGATTTATTATCTTTTAAAAGTTGTGTTTATGAAATCAGGTCACAGCACAGCTCCCAGTCCCCTACAGTGAACAGGAAACCAGGAACTGCTGCAATGCTGGCGCTGTGCCACTGGGAGTAAAGATTCAATCTGACCGTAATAGAAGGTGATTATTGAGGACTAGCAGGCACATGATGGATGCCTTCCTGTGAAAAACGACAGCCATGCTCTGTGTCAGCTGCCTTCATGTTGCTCAAATGATACAAAAGCCCAGAGTTTTTACTTAATGTATTCCATGAGTTGTTGTTTTTTTTGTGGGGTTATGGTTTTTTTTTTCCTGTATCTGTGTAATGCTAAATGCCTCTACTGATTTAACGGACCAACAGCTACAATTAACACTGTACAACCCAAATGCTTTAGCACAAAATTCATTTACTGGGTGTAAGATCTACTCAGTCATTTACTGGACTTTAGAGCAGAAGTTCAGGAAAGTGACACAGGCGCCAATTATCACCGATCCTAGCTGCCAGGCTATAAATACAGGCCTTGCGTCCAGTCTATCCCAGCATTCCTTGCACTAAGGCCCCTTCCTCCACCCCCTTCACCCCCACTAATCCGGCAACCCCTTCAGTTGTTGGGGCGGGAGGTGATTCTCACAGTTCCATCCTCCTGATCTGGCTGACGACCTTCAAGCTGGGCTGCAAGAACACCCCCGATCTGAACTGACTAAATATCAGAGCTGGCTCTGCCCCTCTCCCAAACACACTGATGTAGTTATCTGTACGTCCTGAAGGTTCATCTTCTCCTCCTCTTTGTTCACCGGGCTCCACGTGATGAACCAGTGGCCTCATGCAGTTTCCCTAAATCACAAAAGCTCCAGGAGCTACCCCTACAAAATCCCAAAGCCGGACAGCTGTGCCTCAAAACCAGGCGGGTCAAAGCCACCTATCAGCTAACGTTCTGTGTTTCTGGCTTTTGTATCTGTGCTGGAGTTTGTAGTGAACATGTGGATGGTTGGTAAATTAAGGACAGGAGATTTCAAGCAAGGCGGTCTGAGAGCCTTCCCCAACGCTCGAAAACTGCTCCTAACATTCTCAACCCCGAAAACGAAACCCTGATATATCCCAGCACTGTATGGGGTAAATATAATTAGTGAGAAAGATGCAGCGGAGAAATGCCTAGCAGAAGACAAAGAGAAGTTTTTGTCTTGCCACAAAAAGCCAAGATTTGTTTTGCAGGTACTGTACCAGCCTCAGGGTCTGGGGCTTTCATTGCTCTTGTAAAACTGCTGCGTTAACGTGAGCCATTATGGTCCCTGAAACACAAGCAAAAGCACAGCTGAGAAACGACAGGCCCCTGTTTGTTGCCTGAGCCCTTCGGTACAGCCCCCCTCGAATCCACCCCCCCAAGCCACAAAAACATACATTCCACTCAATTACCTCACAGTTAAAAGATTTAAAAGCACATCCTCTGGATCTCCTCAGGCCTGCTCCTGAGCTCGAGCCAGGGTCCTCCTTCACAGGAAGTAATCCAGAGGCGCAGGGAATTCATCACTCAAATCCCCTAAGTGTCTGCCTCTGATACACTAACAATCTCTTCACCTCTCTGTCCCACAGTGCGTTTCGCCTCCTGGAACCTCAGTCTGCACTGGGAGCCTTCAGTCAGCCGCCGTCTGGTAAGTACAGACTCTTCGGGACAGCGCGTTATCTCACGATGGGCCTGGCCTTTGCACTCCACACGGCAATAAACGAAATTAAAGAGGACGGAACTCAAGAGCGCAGATTACGAGCTGCAGCAGAAGCTTTTTTTTAAAAAAAAAGGAGGGAAGGGGGGGGGGGGGGACCGATCTCAAAACTCGCAGACAGAAAAAGAGGCTGGAGTAAATCGGTTCTACAGAGGGAGATGCGTATTCACATACGTGAAAAAAAGAAAAGTGTGTTCATTCTGCTGACGCGCTGATGGCTTTTCTGTTATTCGTCTAAATGAACTGCATATTTTTCTCCCCTTTTGGTTTCCGGTGAGGGCTCTGATGGTTACTCTAAAGTCAAGCAGAACCGATTTGTTTATTTATTCATTAAGTATGTAATTATATTCTATTTTTGGTTTACGTCGTTTTAGAAGGGTGTATGATCATGAGCTTAAACCCTATTTTAAGAACAAGGAGTCCTAGTCAAGACTGGGCTTATGTGGGAGGCATTTTCCCTGACGACCTGAATCCCCCAGCTTTGCCGAGTGTGTGCGTTCCCACACCTTAACCAACAAAGCAACAAACGTCACCTGAAGTGGCGTGTAAGTGATACAAAGCTTTGCTTCCCAATGATCAAAAAGCCAAGGCAAAAAAAAAAAGGACAATTGTTTTTTGTGTCCTCCCGCTCAAATGTTTCTAAGTAGGAGGGGACAGAATATAGAGGTTGATTAAGGACAGTTTTTCCCCTGCACAGCTATGCACTGTGTGTGAGAGGGGCAGGTCTTGGGAAACAGTGAATTAAGTGTCGAACACTCTCAATATGCTCTGACATCACGGACCTATGAACTGCGCAGTGTAAGTATGATGGAGACTGTAGCAGCTACAGAAACATCGACTTCATTTACAGGAAAATTACTGAGACAGCGCCCACTGGAGTAGGATGTCCACTGGAACAGGGCTGTGCCACTCCAAGTTCTTCACCTCACATGCTCAGCCTGAAAAATCGCCCACGAACCCTCGAGGAGACTGTGGGTCACTGGAGCCCAAACTAGAGGACGCCTTTCTTGTGGTTTGACAATCCACACCAAACCAGAAAAAAACAATGCTTTTGGGGGCCTGTTTTTGAATTTGTGAGCGTAGAGTTTGGTGTGCGCCTGTGTAACAACTGAGTTGTACGATTGTGTTTGTACGTGTTTGTGCGGCACGCGCGGGGGGGGCGGGGGGGGCTTGTGTAACACTTTGTGCTAAAAATGAACCTAGCGAGCGAGTGTTTTGCTAAGGAAGCTGCAGGCGAATCGACTTCCTGTCACTGCGAGTGTCTGATTTCTGTGGTGCGCGGTGTCCCGGGGTCCGGCCAGATGTGGGCTGTGAGTCGCTAGCGGAAGCCCAGGTCGCAGACCCCCCGCTGTAGCGTCCTCGTGATAGCTGGCCTGCATCCTCAGATAGTATATTTTTGTTAGCCAACCGCCCGGAAGCCCTCTGCCACTCGATTTGTGTTTTTGATCCTCCTGTAGCTTTTTCGGGACATGATGACAGCATCTCTACATTTTCTGTTTGCTTTGGGGTGGAGGGGAGTGCAGGGATGGGGACGGGGGGGGAGGTAGAGGGGTCTGGGCAGATTCCTGTCCTGATATCTGCTGTGATGCAAGGGACCGAACCCTGCCCACACTGGCTTCTATTTTAAGGCTCATTTTTGTTCCATTTCTATTGTCGCTGGAGAGCAGTGCTTTACGGCTTTGGTATGCATTCTATTTTTATGAAGATTTCTGTTACATTTCTGTTTCGTTTTACTCATTTCACGGATGGGTTTTTTTTTTCGAAGACAAACGTTAATAAAGACTCCAGACTGGGCTGCACAGAAACATAAGGGGCGCTGATGGCCAGTTTATTTTTATCTCCCCTTGCAGGATAAAAGAAAAAAAAAAAAACCCCAGCTAACTCAGTGTGCCGGTGTCTTGATTTAATTTGTTGTCTTTTCCCCACACACAGAAAACTAAACACATTGGGAAGACAGATTGATGCTTTAAAAAAGGCAGGGATTCTCGTTTTAGTCTCAATTGCAAGGCACTCCAATTACAGGACTGCGTGCGGAAAAAAAAAAACAGTGTTTGCGGCAGTTCTGATCTGACGACATCATTTTCAGCAGAGCACTTAGGAAGCAATATCTGTGAAGAGAATGTCCAAACAATTCTGAGATGTGTGAAAACAAAAGACCGTTGTGACTGGCACAGCCGCGCGCCGAAAGAGAGTTGTTGTTGGGTTTTTAGTTTGCCTCATTTGAAAAGCAAATTTGTAAAAGATCGTGCGGCGGGAATTTTGGGGGGGGGGTTCTGGTACTCGTCGCCCTCTTGCCTGTTTCAAAGCAACACCCCTTTATCGGGGTCTCAAGACAGGTCTTGAAAGAGAGAGGGGGGAAGAAACATTTTCCTTGCAGAGAGCCAGCATTTGTGTTTGCAATGAATTTATGATATTCTTCCAAAGAATCCAGGTCAGGAACACATTCTCAATTTGTAACTTGCATTTTGTCTTTAACTAGATCAGGGCTGTAATAAATCAGTGCAGCCTATACTTTATTTATCGGTGGTGTGCATGCTTCTCCCCCAGTTTTAAGAAAATAAACAAGCGCGCTACTGTAAGTTATGGGAACATAAATCCACTGTACTTTTTTAGTAATTTAACTAATTAGCATCTCAGTGTTCTTGTGCACCTAAATTACAGCACATTAAACATAACGGGAAAATAAGCCTGGAAATTTATGATCTCTCATTTGCAATTCCTAAAGCAAAAAACTGTAAATTCAGACTAACTAGCAGCATTATAGATGGGGGGTGTTTCTGAAGAAACTATTAACGAGCCCTGAATTATTTTGTCTGACAAAACTACATCTTTTTAGCATAAATAAAGATTCCGCCGGCATTACTATTGGTTGTTGGTTCTTTTATTTTCACTCCCGACCTCTCTTTCTCATGCGTTTGAAGACTCCGTGTTTTTCTGAAGGAGCGTTCTTGCTGTTTTTCTCTCGTTGCCTCGGGTGAAAACCTGTCTGACACAGGTCTGTCGACGCATGAGCCACAAAGCATCTAACGCAGAGCGGCGCTCAGACTTCTGCACCTGTAATTAGATGGTTATGGGTTCAAATCCCAGGTGAGCCACTGTTTTTCAGAACCCTGGGAAAGGCCCTTCACTTATATCGTTCCAGTAAAATATTCAGCTGCATAAAAGAGTCCAAATGTAAGTCACTTTGCATACAATTGTTAGCCAAATAAATTATTAAGGACTGATAACCCTGCATTGCTAAAACAATGTGAAAAATGCAATAAAAATCATGTAAGGCTACAAGACACAATTAATTAACCTCATGCATTTATATAGCAAAATTATGCTGAGAACCCATCCCAACTAGTACACAGAGAACAGGTTCCAATTCACTCACTACTGAAGTGCAGCCACCACCTGTTTGTTTATTGTTCCAGTAAAATACCCAGCTGTATAAATGGGTACGAATGTAAATCGCTCTGAATAAACGTGTCAGCCAGATAAAGAACTGTAATGCAGGGAAATCTGAATGGAGCTTCGGAACGCCTGCCCACACATTATTCACTCCGTTCTATGTCTACACTGTTCGTTTCTGCAAAGGCAGGCTAGTGCATCACATGCTTCATCAAATTCCTCTGATTCCACACTCCTGCATTTTCTAAAGTCATCAGCTAAAAGGAAACATTGTTTCTGCTACTGCTGCCAATGATCATGATTGAATGTATAAGTGTATCAAACACTTAGATTTACTTGTCTTTTATAGTTAGTCTCCGGATATCAAGAACACGGTAACAGTGTGGATGTAGTCAGCTCCCAGACAGGCCTCTGTATTAAACACAAGAGTCACACACCTGACTACAAGATATTCTCACTGCTACAGCGTAGCAGCCTGGCGTTTCTCTGTGCTTTTACTGCCCATTAAAGAAACCCAGTGTTGAGATGTGTCTTACAGCTTGGAGATCATTAGGACCTATTTGAATGCAGTCAATAGAAGACATAAATAAACCAGTCTTCTCTGTTATCAAATCCCGCAGAGCAAACAGACATTTTTTTTAGTATAACCACTGCAGTTCAAAATACTGTGAATGGGCTGTAATTTTCCAGCAGCAGACATATTTAAAAAAAAGATTTCTCCATGTTTGAGGATAAGAAGGTAACTGCGCAGGAACCTTTTTGGGTTAAACTTCAGGTTCAGTAAGATGAATGCTCAAAGACAAATGAAGCCTTCCTAAACTTGCCTGCTTGTCCAGGGCAAAAGCAGAACTTCTCACACACAGGGCCTACAGGAAGTTTAAGCAGCACAAATTCTCTCCACTGAGAAATCCCAGCTGGCCCAAAACACAAGAACTGAAAGCCAGTTTAGCTGGAACTACTGTATGTCATATGAAAATATGGTTTTGACAGAGACGGATAGATATCTTAGAATGAACATCTTCACAAGTTATGTTAGGTGTTAAGATCGGCAGTTGCAAAGAAGTATGGGAATGAATATTAATTAGCTTCTCTTCCAACCACAACTGTCTTAACTCACTCTGCTTTTTTGTGCATTTGAGGTCAATGGCTAGATATCCAGGCAGATTTGATGAGGCTTACACAAATTCTTTTCTTTAGCAGCTCATTTCAAAGGGATGCCGTCCTTCTGGGGTTAATTGGTACGAAGTCATCATAGGACCGGCCGTCGTAAAAGTCGAAAAAGAAGAGCGATGACAAACGTTCAGCTGACAGACCACAGAAAACAATGCCGAAAGGTCGTTAAGATTTAATTGTAATGGAATTTGTAATTTGATGATGCAATAATCCAGGGATCCAGGAATCTCAGGCTTCAATAAACTACAGTGGGGCAAAGGATGTCATTAAGGTTTTATGGAGAAGGCGGCGGTTGCCCAGGAGACTGGAAGTGAGAGACACATCGGCCACAGAGTCAGAACGCCCCCCCATCACGGTTCTCCAGCACTCTCTCAGCAAACCTACTGAATTCATTAATTGATTAACTGACAGACTGATTGGGTGATTGGTTGGTTAAAGAAAGTTTTTAATTTGGCTTTAGATTCTGTTTGAATGGCACAGTCTAAGCCTGGAATTACAGGTTTTAACGGCCCTTACAAAAATCCAGGGTGTCCCTCCTTTCTTTTTCATGTTCACAGCCGGAAAAGTGGAACGTAAAACAGGAGATGATGGGAGCTGCTTCAGATAAATCCGCGCCTGGTTGGTTCATGTCACCCACGCGGCGCTTGGGCTGTAGTCGTGGTTTTTGAAAGTGGGGCCGATTATTTTTTTTCCCTTGAATGATGTAACGGCAGCGAACATATTCTTTTTAATTGCAGTGCAGCTATTGAAGGTGGTCTGACCTCTTCCTGTGGCGGCACCGTGTCAAATGTGAAAACAGCTCTGGGACCGGCTCATCGGGTGCCTCTCGAATTCGGCTATGGCCACGCAGCAGTGGAACGTGCACAGGGCGGTCTCTCCCAGCAGCGCAGCCCTTAACCCCCTAATCCACCCTGCCCCAGAGCCCCCTGTGAGACCCAGCTCTGAGACGGCTAGCATTACAACACGCACAAGCTCTGTGACTGGACATTACCTTAAAACACACTCCCACTTATCACCCCAAAATTATGACCACCAGATATCCCTTCGCAAGCCGACACACACTGGTATACAGCCAGGTGCATTATTAAATGAAAATGTAACCAGAGTATTAAAGAGGCACATGCATGATCTCACAGATCCTTGGAAATGTCATTTTCATATACAGTTTCTGATTGCAAAGATGGCAGTATCTACCAGTACCTAGGGTTAAAACGTCTTCATTTAAACCTATAAAGATATACTTGGACTGGTATCACAAGCCAAACAGCATTGCCTTTTCTTGGCGATATCATCTTAAATTTAAAGCACGAGGGGTAAAACCCACTTCCGCACATATTCTGAAGTGCTGAAAAGATCAGGAAACGGATCAGCACTCAGGGGCTGTTAGAGATATTTCTCCAGCTCGGGAAGAATGCCTTCCGCCCCCCCAGACTGAGGGGCGCACCGCACTTCTCCAAGAGCCGGCTAAGACCTCTAACCTTTCTTTCCTGGCTACGGTCACGCCAAACCAGAAACAGGCAAACCACAGGCCATGCTTATTAGCACTCGCCACCCCCAACCCAAAACAGCACAGCCATCGCCTGACACACTGCACACCCACTCCAAATCAGCCACAAATGAATAAACCCATATATATAGTAGTGTCCATTTTACTTTTGCAAAAAAAAAACAAACGACTTTTAATCCATTAAACACTTCCAGGTTTCAAGGTGCAATATTTTAGACGTGAAATAAAACTATCCTAAGAAATGGATTATATGCAATATGCATTGCAATATATACCTACATAGAGACGCAGATAAAGCCCGACACACAGAGAGCGACAAATTGATGTAAATCAATAAATAACATTTTGAGGGAAGAATGGACAAAAGGTGCATAAACCACACAAAAATAAAGCCAGAATTTCCCTCATAGCTGTGTGGCTTTTAGCTAACACAAACAGGCCAACAGATGATATTGCAATACGATCAGGGACTGAGGAACGGAGAGAGCTCCACACAATAGGAGCGATCAAACCGTTTTATTAAATTCCAAATCACCTCTATTGAGCTCGGTCATTAAGAATAAATATCTCCTCTCCGGCTTCGCGGGGAAGCCAAAGGATTTTTGCTTAACCTCACGGGGTCATGTTATAAATTCTGGCTGAATTATTCAGCGCGATCGCTAATCAATACAATTTGGCAATATATATATATATTTCTTACTTTTATTATTATTTTTTTGTTTCCTAAAAGGCAGCACGCTGGAGGCGGTAAGCAATTATGGAAATTGGACCCAGGCGGCACTCAATTCCTTTTCTCACCGGAGATCTGCGGCAGCGACTTGACGGCTAATCGATTAGTGCTCTCATGAAAGCAGCGGCGCGACCTCTGACCCCTGCGGAAGCTCCCTGCCTGACAGCTGACGGTGGGGGGGAGTTCTTGATCCGACCGAATTAGAAAATTGCTCCGCTGTCTCTCACTTTTGCGTTGTACTGGTTTTGTTTTTACAAAACAAAAGGGGGGACTTTCGTTTTACCTCAACCGGGACGTTGTCTTAAACTGTGACGTTGCAATTGTGAGGTACTGTGCAACGCAGTAACTAATAATACAAAAAGGAAACAATCCCTATTATCATTTTTTATTGCATGAGACAATGAAACATATATTTAGATTTCAATGGTAGAATGGTATGACATAATTATATCTGATACGGCGCGGTTAAATGCCGAACAGATAAAGAACAATGGATCGGTGCTCCGAGAGAGCGCGGCTCCTTTGTTTTGACTGTGCTGCCGTGAGATGGGTGAGGTCCGTCTCCAGAGAGGCTGGAGGAGCATGTTCACCTGTTTCACCGACCGCCTTTAATTCCAACCAGATGAAGCTCCCGACAATGAAACTGAAGCTCTTAAAGGCGAGTAAAAAAAAAAAATGACACGCAGCCTGGACTGGAATGGCTGTAGGGATGCGATCGTGGTCGTTAGGCATTCAGACATGACTTGAACCCATCTATGACAGGTAGTCAACCTACATGAAGTGTTGTAATGAGCTTCTGCCTAGCGTGTATTTTGTATAAACCACAGGCTATCTAAGCACTCGCAACAGACAGAAACCAGGGAATGAATAGAAACGAGTGTAATAATAATAATAATAATAATAATAATAATAATAATAATAATAATAAATTTAATTTATTAATAATAATAATTATTATTATTATTGTTGTTGTTGTTGTTGTTATCATTAACAATGATAATATTTTATGGGTAGAAGAGCCAACTCATTCGAAAAGCACCAGAAAGAATAAACATTTTCAATCACCCATGGAAGTCAATTTCCATGGAGTTGGGGATAAGGCATGTCGTGCCCAGGTCAGAGCCAGAGAGCCAGTGCAGTAGAGCTGCGTCTCGCGTGTCAAAAACACCCAGAAGCCCAAAGACACCGGGAGCCATCGTGGCCACTGGCCACAGCTCCGCTGCGGACGCCTGCAGCTTGATCACACATCACTGGGTTTAACTCCGTTCTGCCGCAATTTCCCCCTGCAGGGAGCGGAGTCATAACTGGGTTACGTCAAAGGCAAAGCAGCCAGCTTTAACAGTGGAGGGAAAGTACCTTGCTCTCTGCAAGGGAGCAACACTATTGGACGGACCTGAACAGACAACAACGACTTCTTTTAGCCTGGCCCAGTGTGATGGCCCAGGTATGGAACCTATTTATTCCAAAAATATAAATAGCAAGTAGTCCTACTTTATTTTCTCGGAGTTTTCTTTCTGCTCAGACCTGCAAGTTCGAATTAATAGCTCCTACCCTCGTGCTGGTCCCTTAAGACCTACCTTACTTAAAAGTCCTCGGTGCGATTTTGACTCCTTTTCTCCTGGAGAGAAAGAAATTCCAGGGGCGTTGAAAACAGTAAGGTCTTCAAGATAAAAAAAGAAGCCTCGCTCCTTATTTGATTCAGGTTTTGAACATTTTAATACGGACTGGCTCACAAAAATAAATAATAGTCAAAGTTCAAATGGATTTGTCTACATGAACATTTTATTACATATGATAGGTCATTTATAATCATCTTATTTTTAATGGAGACCTAGTCCAATACAAGGCCAGACTGAGCCAGAACCTAACCTGCAGACAATGGACACAAGACAGGATACAGCCTGGAGGAGATGCCAGGCCATCTTAGGACACAATGCACAGACACCACTTAACCTAGACAGCATGCCTGCAACTGCAGGAGGAAACCAGATCGCCCAGAAGAAACCCATGTGGCCCTACAGAGAACACGTGAACTCCACACAGAAGGAGTCTAACCCAAGGCCCAAGAGCTCTGTAGCTACAATGCATACCACCCTGACATCAAGATGTCCAGTTAGTTTATAATGGATTAACGAAATATTTTAAACGTTATTTAAAAAGATACCAGAGGATATATATGTATATTTGATGTTCTTGCTCTGATATTTCAGCACGCCTGTGCTCACAGACAGGCAGCCAGCCCTGGAGAAGGCAGGGCAGACATGAACTGAGCCTGTAACAGGAACGCTGTTCCGGAATGAGGATACTTGGGACCACGGAATGACGAAGCGGATCCGAGAGCCGGTATCTTTAAAGCCAAGTTGAGCCAAGTTCGTGGAGCCGCGGACAGTCCACAACAGGCTCCTACAACATCTCCACGAGTGAGGTGCTCCCGGCTCTTGGCAACAGAAAACCAGAAACTTTACTTTGCAGAGGCCTGATGCAGATTCAAACAAAATAAAAGAACGTGTTAGATCCTGCACCATTTACTTGTACCTCTGATAGCATAGCAAAGAAACCAATTAACAGTGAAAAGGCGTATTCTGCTCCAGTGCACTTTTTTTTCCCCCAACGCATTGTTCAAGAATTAAACATTGGAGTCGCTCTTAATTGACTTTTTATCTGATTACCACTGTGCTGTTTTATATGCACAGCCCTGTTTGCAAATTACAGTGTTACAAATACCTTGAGAAAAAAGACCCATATTACCACAGATTGCTCTAAAGCGGTCATGCTTGCTGTAGTGCTGTAGTCCTTTTTCTCTAAGTGCACATGTTGTTTCTTCCCCATTATTGAGAGTGAGAGTCTACCCCCCCCACACCTCCACCGCCCCACGCCATTGGAGGAAAGGTGGCCTGAACCCAAAGAGGGATAGCGATGTCTTGCTCTGTGGGAGACCCAGCCCAGGCCGTTCCTGGGAAGCAGCTGCTTGGTGGGTGAGTCTCACTGCTGAACGACCCCAAGACAGATCAGAGCTCAGCTACCCAAAAAGTACCGCCAGGCAGTGAAACACACGCCGTCCTGGGAAAAGCTAAGCTGGTCAGCAGGAAGGCCAGCAATGATCGCTGACACGGAAGCAAGGAGGTGTCATTTAAATCAACTGGATCTTCCAGGACAGAAACACTAAACAATATAGTTTCCAGTTTTAAGTTTGATTATTTGTTACACAGTTCCTCCTTTTTTTTTCTATTTTCTATTGGACAGATATTTGGACGCGGATGGATAATAATGGATATTGGACAGATATTTGGAATTATCCATTCCACAAATAAAAGTATGCCTTGACCTCTCACTGTATACGCGCACACACAAATATACAGCACATATGATATACTGTAGGAGGGCTTAGAGAGACCCACATTGAAAAAAAAAATAGTCCCACCGGACAACAATGACACTTTCTGTGCTGTAAGGTTTACCTTTCCCATTTTTCCGCTACAGAGAACCAAAATAGTCCTGCACAGCCTCGGCACTGAGGCACACAAAAGTAGGACGTTTCGGGGTGACCCTGGTACGCACAGACGCAGTCTGGAGGAAACGTACTTTTTAAAAGTTCCAAGTCAGCTGTGTAAGGTACAACACCTCTGGGGGAGAAAAAAAAAATTCTAAAAAGTAATCAGTTATGTGCAAAGCTCCTCTTCGCAAGTAACATAATCCCTCTTACAAGAAATCTCTCCTGACCTTTTTTTTTTAATTTGAAAAATCTGTTATATAAAGTCACTTGGAAACGGATTATTTCTTAATAACGGTTCTGCCTCAGCGCTGGATGGATTCGGATCGACCTGGCCTGAGCTTTCCCAGACTAACAGCGGCAGTGTGCCCTGACAGCGGGTGTCGAAACGGGGCGGGGGGGGGGTGGTGGGTTTCGTGAACCTGCCCCGCTCGATGGGGAACAACCTCCCCCCAGCTCCGCTCGCCGTCGCCGCTCATCAACGTCAACTCTCGGGGGGCTCTGGAGGACCCGCACGGCTCCACCGCTGAGGTCTAATTTGGGGTTTCCTCCTCCCGTTATCCCCGCCAGAGGGGAGCTCGTTTTGGATCGCCGCCGGCCGCAAATCGTCTCCCGGCGGGGGGGGGAAAGAGGCCACCTTCTCCGGGGCACCGGGCCCTGCCAGCCGCGGCCGAGCGGTGTCCTAAATAGCACGTCGGCCGGGCCCGGAGACTCGCCGCGCTCATTCATTCGGGTTGTCGTGGCTCCTGCGGCCGCAGAGAGCGGCTCGTTCCAAAAGTAAAAAAAAAAGAAGGAAATTAAAGACTGGGTCTCTGGGATTTATGAATGAGAGGTCCTTGGCTGTGGAGCTTTCCCGTTATAGCTCGCCGTCACCACAAGACTGCCGTGTAATTGGAAGGCAAACTTTTATGTTCCCCATGTACCGGAGAGGCGGCCTTGCAGCCAGACAATTAAAAAGCAGCTTGAGGAAATGAGTGGCATGGGGCGGCGGAAGCTATGGTGTACGTCACTCAACCTGTTTGTTATGCACAGCAGTGGCAGGAGCTGGGTGGGTTGGGGGTGGGTGGGTGTCACCCTGACAGCCATACAATAGCTTCCCTTCCAACTGGCAGGGACGAACAGACAGCACAACTCTCAGCTTCGGCTGCCCGGCGTGGGGCTCGCTCTCTCCCAGCCTTAATAAGTGATCAGTGGTCGGTCGTGGGCTGCGATCAGATGCTCACGCTACCACTGCGACTTTTAAAACCCTGCCGAAAACTGCCGCCTACCGACTGGGGAAAGTGCCCTCGCTTGCACCTTTCCAAACTGGACGAGGGGATGCAAACCGAGAGAGATGGCAAAGAGGCCAGAAGAGCCCCTAGTATTATCCTAGCACGGCGTAGTAAAGCCAGGTGAAAGCGTGGTAAAACACAGGCAAGAATACAGCAGCACCGTGACAGCAACTACCATCCAAATGTACTCCAGCCACCTTTTCTGAGGGGAGACGCCATTAGGATTTTAATTGAATGTAGAACTGATTGTTTGTGGGTCAGCACTGCATTCCCTGCACTGTGGTGTCTCATAAAAGCACCTTCTACAGCTCATTAAGAAACGCTAAAGAACCCTGACTGGCAGATTTAGGGACTGCAGTCCTGTTCCAGCTTTGCCAGGAAAACACTTCATTACTGAACTGGATTTTCCCTTTCCCTTTAAAGCTTGCTTCCACAGGCTTGTTCTCACCAGAGCAGCAGATGGGGGGGAAAAAGCGCACAGGAATGAATGAAGTCAGAGGCTCCAAACAAGCTAACACCCATTTTACAGCTCATGCAGAAGCCTGAAAACGTGTGCCCCCACAACACACTGCATAACATGAGCTACTGCTGTATGCTGCATGAAAGGCAGGGGGGTCACACACACACACATGTATAATTTACAAAGTGTCACACTGTTTTCATACTGGAATTGCCATAGTAATACAGTATTAGTGGTAGTAGATCTAGCAATGCTCATTAACAATAACATTAACAATAGCTATTTCCACTTCTTTTTGACATTTGCGGAATTATTGGAACACCTGCACAATTGCAAAAGAGTACACCCGCCTTCAGCGCTGCGATCCAAACGACGTCTCAAAAGCAGCAACCACAGACAAAACAGTCCTGTATCATGTTTCGAGTTAGAGGGCAGCTTAAAAGATAATCTCCCGCCCCTGCCCCCTTAAGGAAGCTAGACTTTGGTAAAACTCTTTAGCAGAACACCAAACACTGAGATGGAGATGAACAAGTTTGCCACATGCCCTTTTTCTACCCATTATATCTGACAAGCTTGATTTAGGCATTATTTAGGCAGTGCCATTAATAACACACACCCATTCCACAGAGGTGTGTTTTTAACTGTCCATCCAGACTCCCAAACTCAGTACAACAGATGACGACCAGCCCGTTCCACTTTACCACTTTACAAAGAAACTGCATGATGCGATCGGCTTGCATTACAGGGAGGGTTATGAATGAAGCTGGCCCACCCAGTCTCTCATACTTCCTGGGGACTTAAGAACGGATGCAAACGCGACATTTTCAAGGCTATGTGGAGGATGAGTAGAGATACTGTCGCACAGTCAGGACAGAGCTGTTATCTGTGAAAGCTGCTCCTATAAGTTGCTGGAGCTGCTGTGCAGCTACAGAGATGAGCAGATTCCAGGAGCAAACACAGTACAGTTGTGCTTGTGCAGCGTACAGGTTCGCTGTCAGTGAGCATTGATTTTTATGAATGCAGCGTGTTGCATAAGGTTTTGTGGTTCTCCTAAACTTTCATGTCTTTCATGTACAGGAACACGCAGATTTCCCATTTCTACAGGATATTTCAGGATACAGTCACAGAAATCATGTACACATGAGGGAGGTGGCTCTGGGCTTTTGAAATACTGCTGCAAGTGCGTGACTTTCTCCTGCAGTACAATTTTGGTAAGAGACTCAGGTACAATGTACACGTCTGCTGGAGTTCTATATCTAATGTGCAAGCAGTTTGTACATCATGAATGACAGCATGCCCAGTGTGTATCATGCAATCGCACTACATGATACCCCTTAAATTTAAAGAGCAACCAGGATCTGCTGCACCGTGCTGACATGACACACAGGATCTGATGCACATTGTTACTCCCTCTTAACCAGGTTCACTCTATTAAAACCCAATTATTTCAGTGCAGAGTTCAGCAGCAAATAAATAAAAACCCTAAAATGCAAACCCATGCGAAAGAAGAACACAAATTCTGGTAGCTTATTTTTACACAACCTCAGCTTTTACTGGCCTTGTTGCAGGACGGTGATTGAACTGGAACATTTTCTTGTTGAAAACGGCACGTCTCTGGGATTGAGGGGCAACGTGGACACCCATCAGTGCTCCAATAGAGATCAGACCGACAACACCCCTCCTGCTACACGTGCAACACGCTAGGAACCTTTAGACATTTCAACGCCTTCTTTCATGCATGGGATACTTCATCAATAAACCCTGATTACCGAGGAATGGTTAAAAAAATCAGAACAAAGTACTGTGTTCTCTACAGCCCCTCTCTCTCTCCCCCCATCACACGAGGTCTTCCAGATTCCTCTACTCTCTGTTTCACTCCATCTCTCTCCCGGCTTTCAGAGACAATATACTTCACTGTAACACTGCCCAATCTGCAAACACGTCTCTCTCCTTCCCTTATCTTTTATTCCACCTCTTCTTCGCCTTGCTCTCCCCACGTCTCAGACAGACTCCAGTTCTCTTTGGTCGCTCTTTCTCTCTTCCCTCACCTCCTTCTCTCTCCCTCTCCCCGCGCGTCTCCCATGTACAATCATCGCTCTCTTCCCCTTTTTCTCCCCGTCTCTCCAGCTATTTTTTTCTGCCCTCATCACTTCACACACACAGCTTCTGCTTTCATTCTCTCTCTCTCTCTCTATCCCTCTCCCACATGTGCCAGAATGTCTCTCTGCTTTCGCTGGCGACAATCTGGAGCCAGAGCTTTTCCGTTCCACGAGGAACTCTGCTGTGTGTCGCTAACGACAACACAAACATTATCCCCCCCCACCACCCCCCACACACACACTCCTTCCCTCTGACTCCCATCACCCTCCTGCTAGCCAGTTCTCCCACCAGCAGCTCACTTGCCCACACTCTGAACTGCACTGGGCCAAACCCAAAACACTGGAGCCTAATTCCCTGCACTGCAACGACAGCAGTGAGAATCCATCTCCTTAAAGGCCACAGAGCACAGTGCAGCAGTTCCTACACGCACACCCCCCCCGTCCCCGGGAACCAGATCGCACACTCTTCCGTTCAGTGCTGAGTTTTAGCGGCGCTGTTCCATTCTTCGGATCAATCCGGGCCTTTCTCCTTCTCTTTGCCCCTGAAGATGCCCTGGCACATGTACTGTACATTATTGTTGTGATCACAAACTTATCGGAACTGATAACAGGTGCTGTCAGCGCAGCATGATAAGGAGACCGTGATCCACTATCTGACACGTCTACTTGTAGAGAAGCAATCAGCAGTATTGCAATAGCACCCCACACGTGGCTCATAAGGGTAGCTATTAGCTGTTAAGTAACTATTTCCAAGACGCTTTCATCAGCTCTAGTTCTTCCAAACATTTCTGTTTCATGTTTTTATGTTGTTATTAATACGGTCACTCATTTTAGCACACACATTAAGTTTGCAGATCTAGATGCCAAACCATAGAGACCTAAAAAATTAGCGAGAGACTGAGACAAATCCTCAATAAATACACTGATTAACCAACAAAAAACTTTGCGGGAGTGAATTCTAGGTAGAACGGCCTGCACAGGCACAGCTTTTTTTACAACAGCTCTTCAGCTTTCACATATTTGGAGTGTCACTCGACGGACCACGAATCCCAGGAGTCCCTTCTCCTTGGCCCAGAAACAGGCAGTGACAAAACATATACCTGGCTGTGCTTCCTCACACCAGCCAGAGGACCAGCAGGTAAAGACCTCCCCTCTCTTTCTTTGTCTCTCTCTCACTCTCTGTCTCGCGTTTCCCCTAATCCCTGCATCTCACTGGAGCCAGCCTCGGAGCTGAGCACGCTATGTGTGTCATATCAGGCGTGTGTCCGGAGAAGAGCCAGCCAGCTGTCTGAGGCCTGATCAATAACGAGATCCTTCTTCATTCTTCGTGGGACAGGCAGCTCTTTAAGAGCCCAGTGGAAACTGAGGGAAACACACCACGTGACAAACATCCTGCTGTCTCTGGGGTGTGCCTCATCCCATTGAAAAGCATAAGGATTCTACTGTGTATATATAACCCCTATATATTTCAAAGCAAATATTATAGTTTTCTCTTCAGTTCTGTCAGATATCTTTAAGGGCCAGACGAAAGGGGCCGCTGGCTTTTTTGTGTGAAGGAGTGACAGAATCTTGCACTCTGACAGACTGTTAAAGCCACTATCAAGAGCTCTGTCACACCCCGTCCATTCCCTGCTATCACTCCTATTCCCAGTGGCTGAGACGCTCCAGTCTAAGGCTGTCACTCAGACACTGCTCTGAGACTCACACAAAGGCTTTGGTCAACCCAGGTAAGATTTAACCCTCTGTGGCTTTGTCCATTATGGGCAACAAACTAGGGCTTGAAAGGGCATAACAGCAGGTACAGCACCAGATCACTACACACTCTAAAATGTAGAATGTATATATCTATCTTTATACATACACACTGTGTAACGTTTTTAATTATGTTCGAGGACAAGTTTAGGAACTATTACATTACAGTATTTAGCAAAGGGACTGTGATGGAAGAAGACAATTTTATAAGGCAAGAAAAATGTTCAAACCCATCAAAATAATTAGAAAGATCAGTCCAGCACCTCAGCTGTTACTTCTTGTACAGTTTTTTAGATGGTGTTTCCATACGGCACACTTTTGTTTTTCCGTCATCTCTCAAATTGCTATTAAACGTTCAGAAAAACAGTGAGGTACACACGAGACAAAGAAAGGCGCACTCCTGAAACTGATGTGAACATAGTGATAACACCCAGGTCTGACAGAACGCCAAGCAACCTAGCAAGAACACGGTACAGCATTCCAGTCCAGAATCATGGCACAGAACACTTTTGGACTACTTTGTTACAAACGCTTTGCACATTCAAGGAGAAAAGAGAACACCAATGGGCAACGTCTTCCAGAGATGTTCTGGTGGCGGAACAAAACAGGGCTCAGTTGTTTTATGATGATCTCAGTGAGCGTCGCCGCAAAAAAAAATTAATAAAAACTATATAAAAGCAAGCATACTGAATCTTTATACCGAGAACCACTGGCAGCTCTCCCCTGAACGAGCTGCGTTTTCCTCCTAATGACGGTCTTAATGAAACACATACTCCAAGTTCAGCGCTTTGCCCAAGACGCGATGCTCGCCGTACAAAGTGGCCCATTCATGTGTGTGGGGATTCTGCGCGCCTGCTAGGCAGAAATGGCAGATTAAGTCAGAGTGTCTCTGTACATGCATTTTGGCCAGGCTATTCAGAAAACCACAGCTCTATGCTAGAACTGGGAACCAAAAGCTACTTTAAAAACCACTAACAGCTGACAGCTTTAAAAAGTGGTAAAAAGGGGGTGAAAAACAAAATCAAGGCAGCCGTGCAAAAGTGAAAATCTCTCTTCACAGATGGAGTGAGCGCACTTCTACTCTGGACAGTGCTCATGCTCGTGCATCCTGAAGGCAGGCCTTGCTGCTGGGAAAGTACTGCTTACACACGGGCAGTTTTAATTGGAGGGAATGTTATTTTGCCACTTTTAAACAAATGTACTTAAAAAGGCCTACAGCTACAAAAAAAAAAAACACTACGGCTAAGACTAATAAACCCAAACAAATTAGTCTACTTGACAGGTTGCTCCAAATATTTAAAATCCTCCATTAGCAAGTATTGATATGGGGGAAGTACACCAGCCCCGTGATCAATTTTGTCGCTGCTTCAGATAGACGGACTTCATTAGGGTGTTTGGTTTGCTGTCGTTTGTTTCTTTAAGAGTAAGGTGATCCCATGAAGGACAAGCAGACAGATTTACAAGCCTTGCTGAGGAGGAACTGAGCACATCTGTGCTGTGCATGCCCTGTGGCGAGACTGCGTTCTCCAGTCAATAGCAGGGGCCCCCTGTCTTTGTGTACACAGAGCTGGGAGTGGGGGGTGGGAGGGGGTGCGTGGGGGTTCTGGGGCGCTCAGCCCCTGCAGGAGCTGAGAGGGCAGGAGAGGTGTGGGCACACGCGTGGTGGTGGGGATTCGGCATTCTCTCCTGAAAAAAACCTCACAGAACTGCTTTCCTCTCCAAGATCCGCTCTTTCAGTATATTCTTGCAGATCCGCTCCTTAATGGATAATGTAAGGGGGAAATATAAACATATATATGCATATATACATATATTTAATACATTAAAGAAAAAAAAAGAATCCGTAATGAAAACCCTCTATGAAAATGAAATTAACGGGGAGAGAGCAGGCCGCCAGTAAACCAAATTAGCATCAAATGCAAATCACTGGGTGCTTAATGGTAGAACAGGTGCAGTGAGGGACCCTAAATGAGATAAATGAATAAAACATCCTTCTGCACAACTGTGAAAGCTGACACAAAGTCAATGACATGAATAATTCACCACACTCACATCGGTGATGCCAGGGCCACACAGCCCTGACCTTTCCTAACAGGAAGTGAAATAAAAACACAGCAATGGCTTAAGTGAGGGCGGCTCTATACCGTGCACTCGTAGTCACACAGGGATGGTGTCAGACGAAATGCCAGGAAAGGACACGGCAGAATGATTCCGAGGCACTGTTGACAGATAAGGCCACCTCACTTTCGGTTTCCTCGTCCCGCCTAACTATCTCACACCCAGCTTTGTGTTTCACTGCCTATGTGTGGCACAAACAAAGCCCCGAGCAGGTCTATGCCAGTGTGTTGCCAGGAGAGCGTGAAACGGCTACTTCAGAGCGGCTTGACGCGCTGGCCGCTGGCTAGCTGACGGCGCAATGGTCTGGGGAGCCTCTCCCTCTCGCAGGCCGTTCCTGCGTCCCCGGCTTCGGCAGCTCGGGAAGCGCCGCGGGGGTTCGGCGGAAGTCCGTGCAGGGGCGGCGGCGCCGGAGAGAGAGCGCGGCCGCGTGATCTGGTGGGGCTGCCGATGGTGGTTAATGAGATTAGCGAGCCCCAGGTGCAGGCCGGGCTTGTTGGGGGGGAGGAGGCTGATCAAGGCCCCCACGATGGACGGAGTATCATCCTGGAAACGCCTGGCTGCCGGGCTGAGAAACAGTTGGTAAAAATGACCCTTCTGATCCATCTCCAGTTATGTGGCAATCTGTTCCTCACTAACATTATTACCGAGGGTTGTTGTTTTTTTTTTCCATTTTAGTTTCTCATGTCATTGTTCCCCTATTGCTTGTCTTCGAAAGCGGGCGACAAATGAAACCCAGAAAGAGAGGTCTTTTACAAAGGAATGAGTTAACGGTAAGGAGGGCAGGAGAAATATTGCAGAAACTTTTTTTTTTTGCGCGCATCAGCCACAAATCTTGTGCGGATGTGATGTTAATTGCTGTTTTTAACCAGAGCCTTAGAGAAGACAGACAAAAACGGCAGATGGCCTTGTCTTCCTGTTAGTTGTACACCTCCATAATGGTGTTTTTTTATATATAAAAAGAAAACGAGGACTGTAATCAGGGATCAATTACAGGATCTTAGAACTGCGACCTGTAGTACTGGGTTCGTCCGATCTAATTCAGCTCAAGGCGTGTTGGACTAACCCCTCTGATAGTGCTGACAAGGGCTCCTGCCACATACTGTATTGTATGAACCTCCCTAGTGTCATGCAGGACTCGGGAAGTATTGGGGTCACAGGGATCGCGGGGAGGGGGAGGAAAGGAGCGCAACCCATTAAGAGTAAACCCCCTGCTCCCCCACCTTTCATTTACAACACGGTTTGGACGCCACACCACCGAATTCTAAAATCAGGCGTCTTATTTTCCTGCTTTATGGGGAAAAAAAAAGGAACAAAACGGAATTTAGAAAAAACACGCATGACCGTACCGTATATCTAATAAGTAACAAGTTCCCCTACAAGACAAGACTTGCTGTAAGGCAAGCACCCCGAAGCACGTTGCAGAAATGGGCATTAGCTTGATATTCCACAGTGGGGGTGTTTCGCGAGAATAAGACGTCTGGAAATCTGAAAATCGCGCGGTGATGTCGAGCCCAGGAGCACACCGCCTTCCCGTGACGTGCAGTCGTATCGTGTCAATTGAAATGTTATCGAACACAAACGAATTCACACGCTGCGCCATTCCTTTCTATTGCCAGAATAGCAACAGCAATCCATACCAATATGGAGAATATACGCATTAATAAAAGCAGACAGCCGACGTTAAAAACACGCACCGATCAGAACAGATTTGCTTTGCAGGCAGACAGTTAAGCAGCAACATTGCTCTTTATGTGAGCAAATGTCTCGGTAAGCATTCAGGGGCAGCTTTCTGTATCAGTTGCAGTTTTCAGGGCATAATGAACCGAATACTGATACCCTGTGTCGTCGCTGAAAAAGAAACTCCGCAACACCGGCACGAACAGAGTTAAACAGTGACTGACGCGCAATGTCAATGCTGCCATCATTAACGGGGTAGGCCGGTTAAAAAAAACAACAACATAAAAAAAGCTCACATTATATTAATGCTAGTTGAATCTAATTACTGCAGTGTATTTATGCAAAACAAATTATCATGCGGTCCAAGCAGAATAACAGAAAGAAGATTCAAGTGGATTATGATACATAAACCGCTGGCAATTAAGCCCGAAAAAAGAGAGAGGGGAGAAAAAAAAAGCACATTGCTCATAAATTTACACATGTGACTCGTTCACTTTTTTATTATTTGAATTGAGGTTTTTTTTTTAGACAATAATAAAAAAGTACTCCTCCACTTCAAAAACTGCGGTACACCAGACCCCATTAACGCGCGTTTAAAACTAACCTGAGACACAGGGGTTATGTGAAAACCGCTATTCCCTAGACGGACTCTTCAATTCTCCAGATGGGTTTAATTTGAAAACTAGCAGTTGTCCCTTGTCTCGGAGTGCTAAAGAAAATAATCCCGCCAATCCACGACTACGTGCTTTAAAAAAAATAGTGAGAACTTGATCGTCCTGGTAATTAAAGTCATTCCTTGGGCACGGAAGTCTTATTTAAATTAAAGAAAACAATACGATTGCTTTGTGGGAAAAAATATTCCCGGCCTCAAGGAAGTCATTTTATCAAATCGTTTTTTTTAAATAAACAGAGCCCGAATATAAACTCGTTGATTTGTAAAAGTGAAATGTGTAAATGTCCTTGCTCTCTGAGATACTTTTCAGTTTTACACCTCATCCCACGGACATTAGCGGACAAGGGAGGGGGGAAAATCGCCTCATCAATATTTCTGGAATTACGTTTTTACTATTTTTAAAAAGCGTTTTGAACTGTGCACAGCATAAGGCATGCCCTTGACTGGCTCTTATCTGAAAGCTGAAGTGAAAAATATTTATAAAAGCGGACATTTAAAAGTTATAAATGGGGACATCAAAAGTATATTTTGTGAGCGCCCGAACTTGAACCGAGAGTCAAGCTGTTACACTTCCATTTTAAAAAAAAAGCTTTCTGTTCGCGTCAGCTAAAGGAAAATAATTGAAATCAAGTATGCCCCAGGTGTCGCAAAAGCATAAACCCAGCATTGTTTCGCCAGACCAACACGCTTAGGACAAAAAGATAGATGTACTTTCACAATGGTGACCCGGACGAGAGGCGCAGAGCAGCGCAGAAGACGAACTCAAAAGAAACGCGGGGCCGTTATCATCACGACCTCTGAACCTCCGTCAAACCAGCTGCTACTAAGGGCTTCCTGCCTCCATTGAGTGGGACTGTAATTTTTTCCTTAGTGTCATGAGTTAAGGAATAAACGAGTGGCGCACCTTGTCTCCACCGTTTCTTCAGATCTGTTTGGGCTCCGTGTTTGGGGCGGGAGGGACCGCAGGTCGGGCGGCTCGGTATCGCCTCTGACGAGCAGGCCTAGTTAGACGCTCTGTAGCGGGGGGAGCTGTCTGTCCCTTTCCTTGCGACAGTGTCAACTGGAGAAATTCCCGATAAGACTGGGAATGGGGAGCAGGGACGTTTGACTGAACATTTAAGTCCGTCTGTCCTAATTGACACCTCAGCCCTGTGGACCGCGGAGCTGAGGGCTGGCGAGAGAGACAGAAACGAAACCTATTCCGTGACACCGGCTTATTACAACAGCAGAACAGAGCACTTCTTTTTATGACTTTTCTTCTTCGTTCAGACACAAAACTAGCGGACCAGGAAACAACGCCACCCCCTCCCTGCCAAACATCACTCCCCCGCTCACTTCCCCCTAACTCCCTCCACCCCAGTGCACAAAGTGTACTGCCGTGGGTCTGTATTCTGCCAAACGCCTTAATCTCTCAGGAATTATTTGATAAAAAAATATACCTCGGAATTTTCTTGGCAAGGATAGAGTGCTCCGCAGCCGTTCAAATATATTGAGGATGGCTGCCTTCCCGTGTTTGAAAATGGCATATTTCTTTTTTACGGTTGCTACAGTTCCCAAAGCTCAGATATTTGTCTTTTTATTTGTGTATATTATATATATATATGTGTGTGTGATAATAATGAATAGTGCTGCAGTAGTTATAGTGTAGAAAATACTGTCAGTCGTTCTCACCTCTGTCCTTGCAGTGGTATAAAATCTAAAATAGTTATACTTAAAAAAAAAAGTTATGATGGAAAACAATTTTGGGGGGCGATAAGAAAGTATAAATCAGACTGCTGCTACTTCAAACATCTAGGCTCGGGACCTGCATGAAGACCTATTAAATCTACACAACAACAAAAATAAATAAATAAATGACCTCCCCCCCCAGCAGCAACAACAAAAGTGAAACAGAGCAAAACCGAACAGAATGACTGCCAAGCATCTGGCAGAACAGAAACAGCTAGTGCAAGAGGTCAACAGGGTTCATGCCTCAGCAGGGACAAGAGCAAAATTTAAGGGGAAACAAACCAGCAATAAGCCAATTAGTAACGAACCACCTCCCGTTCGACACTGGCAGCTTCTCACCGAGTGGAGCTCCAGGAAAGTGGGGACCCCAGCTCCTCTCCTACCTGGCAAGAGAGGAGCTGTCCCTCAGCAGGGCCTCTCTGCTAGACTGGCTTGATTGGCGTGACCCCGCCTGTCCTGTCAGCAGCACCTGTGTGTGTGCACTGAAGAAAGCAAGCCTTCCTCCCAGAGAGGGAGACATCGCTGCCCCTGGGCCGCTCAAGAGCACCCCCCAGAGGGGGGGCTGGGAAAAGAAAGGGGACCCAGGAGAGACGCACCTGAGGGGGCTCCCTGTGTCCACGGGGTACGGCCTGCTCACACCGAGCGATCTGGCCCCAGGTTCGTGATAAGAAGAGAGCGAACCAAACAGGGGTGGGGGGGGTGGGAGGGGAGAGGCAGCGGAAATAGTTGCCCAGAGAGAGCGAGGGGTGAAGGAAGGAGGAAGGGAGGAGCCCGGCGCATGGGGCCGGTGCGTGCACCTCTTTTGGAGTCACCCAGGCAGATGATGGGACTGCCGACAGCGAGCCGTGTCTCGTTAACCCCGTATTAACAGGCAGAGGTAGAGGTGGAAGGGCATTTTATTATTCCTTCTGGGTTTCATTTGGAGCAGGCCACACTCCTGCACTGAGGGGGGCGGTCGAACCCAGGCAGCCCTGAGTCTCCTTGCCTTGAAGGAGCCCGTAGTCTGCCAACGATTTAGGTTGCAATGCTGCAGCGCTTTGTAAGTGCCTGTGTCATTGCCGCCTTCCGGTCTCGGAGGCCTGAGATGTTTTATGCTGTTTAATTACCCTACAATAGCCCTCAGAGCTGGGAAGGTTATTTTTGCAATGTGGCAGAATCACCCCATTTAAGACAATGCAACAAAGCTGAAAGGCTCTAAGCAGCCCGACTGGTCTGCTAACTCATTAAATCAGGCTTTCTAATGACACGAAGCAGTGATATGGGCCATTTTGATTTGTAAATATAAAGAGCTGGAAATGACAGTTGCACTTCCTTCTTGCATATCAATAACAACAGAGCTATAATGGCGAAAAAGCTGCTCTCACCACTTAAATTACAGCAGTCGTCATAAAAATAATAACAGTAATTTAAGGGCTGCCTCATATTCAGAAGTCCCTGACAAGTGGGGCATTTGTTGTTAATTTCGCTGTGGAATTTACGCAAGGTGACCGCGAGAAGCCCTGCTTTTAAAAATTCAATAAGGAGGCGGTGATGACCTAATTTCCATTTCTTTCATTAAGTTTCCTTGTTGGTTTTTTTTGGGTTTCTTTGGTCCGAACCCAGATGTTGGGGAATCTGTGGGAAATACGTTCTGCCAAAGGGAGTTCGGCCGGTGCCAGGACTGCAGCTCCGAGAGCCGAGTCCGGAGAGGAAATCCCACGGTATCCGAGCACTGTCCCGGCCCCGCGCCTCCTACTCCTCCTCCTGCTCCCTGCTAGTCCATCCATCAACACGGAGAGACACGGGGCACCAACTTTTCAACTTCCGAGAAATGGACCTCTTTCTGGGCTGGCGGACGAAACAACCCTCAAGAACCCCACTTGCTTGTGAAGGAAAAATATCGCTTGAAAGCAGGTCGGTTTGATTCTTTGTCTGTTTGTTGGTTTTTCGTTAGACATGCCTGTGGAGGTGTAGCTCGGAAGAGCTTGCAGTAGGGCCCGGGCTCCTTTCTCTGGCTGTCCGAACAAACACACCGGATGAGATTGGGCCCGAGCAGGCGTGAAGAAGGAAAACAGGACTCTCAGCGACTCAGGGACTCCGGGCCCCTTGATCGACAGAGGAACAGCAGCTCTGCAACTGGACCTACAGCACTTCAGAACCCTCTGCATGTATATTTTAGCACGGGGCCGCTTTTTAAACCAGGCACGCACACAGCAAAGGCCAAGGCCAGACTCGACAGGGGAAGGACACAGCAAGCCGGACACCTAGCTCCTATCCCAGCTACTGGAAGTTGGCTTTCATCTCCTGATACCCACACCACAGGCCTTATCGGGATTCCCCATCTCTCTGCCCAGCCACCCCCTTCCTCCTCCTCCTCTTCCTCTTCCATCTCCGCTCCCTGACTCCCCTTGTTTCGAGAGCTCAGAAATAAAGACAGCACCGTTTAGGCGACTTCTGAGGTGCCGTTCAGAAAAGACAGGCCGGGGCAGAAGAAAGAGAAAAAAAGAAGGAGGAGGAGGGAAATGTGTGTGTGTGTGGGTTTGGGGGGGGGGGACTGAGGACAACAATGGAAGATTCTGTCAAGTGCGAGTGAATGAAAAACCAGGCTGAAAGAGATTAAACGAGAGGGGAAAAGGGAAAGCTAAGAGGCATCTATTAGATGTCAGTGGGCTTTTGTGTCCATGTCAATGAGTGTGGATTAAGGTATTTGAAATAATCTTATTGAGGCAGTCAAAAGCTGCAGCCAGAGAGGGGTAGTTTGGGAACATATGGCGGGGTAGCAGAAGTGCTCCTGCCATTGAGGGGGTTAGCTAAGGCTGGAGATCTCATTTCCACTCCGACACCAACCCCCCCCCCCCCCCCAGAGAGCCGTCTGCAGGGAAAGTGTGATTACACTCTTCCGAAAGGACACACGCACGCACGCTGTCTGCTCCTGCGCGGCCTCCATCTCTCTGCTCTGCCCTCGCGGGTCCGCAGCGCAGCAGGCGCAGAAAAACACAGCGCTCCCCGCGATCACCCAGCGAGGGCTCGGCCCTTTTTCGGGGTACGGCAACCGGCAGTCCTGCGCAGACCCGCCTGCTGTACAGACGGCCTTGAGCTGCCGTGATCAGGCGTGGGGAGACTGTGATCAGAGTGGACCGGAGGTTGAAGCTGAACGACAAGAGCGGTTTCTTCTCACCCCACACTAAGCCCCAGGACTAGCCATCAACGTTCTCAGAACGGTCAAAAACAAAAGAGTAAACAGTGGCCGCTCCTGCCACTAACACATTTTAATTTGTGTCCAAGATGCCAAAAACGAAGGCTGGTTACAAACAGAACTTGTGAGCGGGGAAAAATGTGCTGCTGACGGAGATATAAGTTTATATCCACTTATACCCTCGCACCCGAAGAAGGCACCACAGCCGAAACGTTGTGTTTACTTTCTTCTCTTTTCAGCGTGGAATAAACCTATTACTTGTTCCTTTATATCCACATATAACCACTCTCTACATATCCACAAACAGACATGCTTGTGCGCATAGACACACAGTACATGCATGCATGGATCATAACCTTACCCCCCTAACTTGAGAACACAAGCTTCTTTTAATGCGTCCGTACTCTTCTTATGTTCTTATCCGTTGATCAGTTATCTGCTGGCTACCAAACGGGCCCCGTGAGTGGACTGGCCTCCTCCTGTCTGTAACTGCTCTTCTGCTACATATTCAGATGTTCCTCGGCTGTGGTGTTCAAGCGAAGGGATTGCAAAGCTTTTGTTTTTTAGGTCTGGCTGTAGCAGACGTTAAAGCAGAGCCATCCCCAGAGAGTTGCCCCTTTGCCAAGCCAGGAATGACAGGGCGCAGCAAGAAACGCCAAGGGTCAGGCCGATTTTACCATGTGAACGGCGGAACAGCAGCAGTTTATCAAGAAACAAAGGTGCAAATGGAAGAAAAATGACAAACAAAATCAGGGACGCACTAATTAGCAAAGTAGTGGGTTACCTTTCACAGCCAAAGTAAGTTCGATTTAAAGAGCTCCTTTCAGGCAAATGAACGGGCTTCCTGTGTGCACATACACTCCATGCAGAATCCACAGCACATATGAGATTTGTTCTTTTAAAACCGTATAATATGAGCCCATTAGTTTACTTTTATTTTTCTACATTCCTCAGGTTTTGCTAGAGTAGCCTGTTCTGCCGCTTATAAAAGAAATCTAATTAGGAAATCACTCTCATTAGTCATAGAGAGGAATTAGTGCTATCCATGCTAATTACTCCTGTAAAATCTAATAATCTCTTTGAAACAAGAACAGCCTAATGAGGTTTTATTTATTGAACTAAATAACTTCAAGGGAAGAAAGAGGTTCAGAATTGTTATTTTTTTGTTCAAATAAGGTTTTTCAGGGAGAAGGCCGTAATACGTTCTAATGGAGCGGGCTTCAGCGAGCTAGCTGGTTTGTCTGTTTGTTTGCTGAGAACAGAAAAAAAACCAAAATGACAGCCGCTGCAAAAAAATTAGCTTGTTTTCTTCTTTCAGTTTTCAGATGACCTCATTTTTGTCTTTCTTGTGAAGCAGACTCCGGAGAAGAAAGAACTGCTTTTTTGTTTCCATTTTGCTCCAGTGACACCAGACATAAGAATAAGCTAGACTGTTTTGTCGTTCAGAATTCAGAGAACAAAGTGCTGTGCAGTTAGGTAAATTAGTAGTAGTAGTACCTGTGTTGCCAGTATATCAGTAGTAGTATCTGTAGTAGTAGCAGTTGTATCTATGTTGCTAGTACATTAGTAGTATTCGTAATATTATCTATAGTGGTAGCAGTATCTGTGTTGCCAATATATTAGTACTAGTATCTGTAATAATAGCAGTAGAAGTATCTTTGTTGCCAGTATATCAGTAATAGTAGGAGTAGTAGCAGCAGTATCTGTGTTGCCAGTATATCAGTAGTAGTATCTGTAGTAGTAGCAGTTGTATCTATGTTGCTAGTACATTAGTAGTATTCGTAATATTATCTATAGTGGTAGCAGTATCTGTGTTGCCAATATATTAGTACTAGTATCTGTAATAATAGCAGTAGAAGTATCTTTGTTGCCAGTATATCAGTAATAGTAGGAGTAGTAGCAGCAGTATCTGTGTTGCCAGTATATCAGTAGTAGTATCTGTAGTAGTAGCAGTTGTATCTATGTTGCTAGTACATTAGTAGTATTCGTAATATTATCTATAGTGGTAGCAGTATCTGTGTTGCCAATATATTAGTACTAGTATCTGTAATAATAGCAGTAGAAGTATCTTTGTTGCCAGTATATCAGTAATAGTAGGAGTAGTAGCAGCAGTATCTGTGTTGCCAGTATATCAGTAGTAGTATCTGTAGTAGTAGCAGTTGTATCTATGTTGCTAGTACATTAGTAGTATTCGTAATATTATCTATAGTGGTAGCAGTATCTGTGTTGCCAATATATTAGTACTAGTATCTGTAATAATAGCAGTAGTAGTATCTGTGTTGCCAGTATATCAGTAATAGTAGGAGTAGTAGCAGCAGTATCTGTGTTGCATGTATATCAGTAGTAGTATCTGTAGTAGCAGCAGTATCTACCAATATATGTGCTGCCAATATATTAGTAGTAGTATCTGTGTTGCCAGTGCATTAGTAGTATTAGTAGAAGTACTATATCTGTAGTAGTGGTAGTAGTAGCAGTAACACCAAGAGAAGAAGCAGGATTTTTCTGAAATAATAAGAGCAAAGGGATCGCTTAAAAAAAATAAATGATGCATGTTCACCATGCGTGCGTTGATATCAATGCACATTTTAAAAATTCGGTTCCAAATCGCTGGAACGGAGACGACACAGCGCAGGAAGGAAGCTGTGGTAGCGCCCGAGCACGCTACGTGCGCACTGGAGCCGAAGGGCTGATGGAGGAGGTACAGCTGTCTCCGGGAGAGCTTCAGAACGCTCTGTGGCACCGGAGCGGAAGGCACAATTCACACATGGCCACACGGGCCCAGGTAGGACTGTCCTATTTCATCCCAGCGCAGGACAGCTGATCCTCATCCGCTCCCAACCAGGAGAGCGGGTCAGTGACAGCACAGGACCCCCTCATTCCTACATGCCGGGGCGCCGTCTTGTGCAAAGGTTCCACATTGGGGGATCAAAAACAGAGGCTGGCTCCATGTCGTATTTTGTGTGGATGTTTTTGGCACCTTGCTATTTTGAAATGACAATAAACGCAGCCGCGTTCAGCGAATCGAAAACAATTGGCTCTGAGGTGTTTATTCAATTAAATTAACAAAGTGTGATCATCTGGGGAGGAGGGAGGGAACAAAGAAACCTCATGCTTCCCTACAGAACTTCGGAAAACCAAATCCAAGGAGGGTTATCCCCCCCCCCGAACACGCCACCCCTTCCCCCTTCGGATTGATTTTCACAAATTAGCTTTAACACTCTTCTGCTTATCGTGGTATATTTGAAAACTCAACAACAAATCAAACTGGCCCAGCACAGAACTGTAACTCTTGTATAAACAAATGCCTTTATGTCCCACATAAATCAAAAGGCTGTTTTTTTGGTTGGCTGATCATAAATTCTTTGAACTGCAAAGGCTTTGATTTGCAGCATTTAATTCTCCCTGACACAGCACGCAGCGCAGAACCCGGCCCAGAAAGCAGAGGGAAGCACAATTTCCGTGCTCCTCTCTTAACCCCTCATCTCTGCAGTGAGTGCCTGAGAAAAGCACGGAAAGATCTTCATCATCTGGTCGCTGATTGGTCGAGGGCCGATAAGACGGGACAAGGGAGTCGGATTCGCCTCCAGCCTGGAGCTCCACATCCCTGGGAGCTGGAGACCTCAATAAATATACTGGGCGCTGAACACCTGGAACCTGACTGATTGTTTTTGAAAAGCAGTCCGGAGGTGGAGATCGGCTTGCTCGTCCGGATTGCTAAACAACCCTGCCTGCCGCTCAGGACAAGTCCGAGAGTCACTGACGCGCAGATTTAGACAGCTTAACCTGAACAGTCAAATGAGCAAACAGAAATAATACAATCATACACCGCTCGAGTCCCCTGCCTTCCCAGCAGTCACTACGAAACTGAAGAGATCAGCTGGAGCCCAGCCTCCGAGTGCTCAAGCAATCAACCTGCATGGTTCTGCATTTCAGACTCCATTCTCCGGCTCACTTAGCCACCTCGGTCACCCCTAATAATACTCAATAATTGCTGTTATCACTGTCTGTTCACGTGCATGCAGAGTCTCTGGGAACGCTTGCCTCAATTCCTGTGTCTGCCAGTGAGAGGATGATCGCGGGCTGTGAAAGACGACTGTGCTGCTGCCCCAGAGCCGAGCGCAAGGGTGGCCCCCTGGCACTTTTGGCTGCTATTGTTTTACAGACCATTAGCCATGTGGGTTTTATTAATTGGAGCTGCGTGAGGAGTTTCCTCTGGCTGCTGAAGCGCCGGAGGGGTGCTGCCGTCACACACACTGGGAGCTCGCTTTCCCCAGTTCGGCGCGCCCCCCCCTGCCATCGTTAGCCCCCTCGCGCAAGGCAGGCACCTGCTCGACCGCCTTACAGGCCGCAGAGTCCTGAGGGGTTTCCAGCCCTGGGGGCGTGTTGAGCAGAGAAAGGCCAAGCCCTCCTGATACACCAGCACCGCCTCACGGCCGAGACGTTCCGCCTGAACGACCCAAAATGAGGGGGCAACGCAAGAAAGAGGAGGGGGAAGAACAGAGAGAAAAGCGTGCCGGCTCAACAGCCATCGCTGGCCGGACCACAGCTTGCTCGTTCACGTTGTCCGCTGGGTTCACAGAACCGCGCTGACCAGGGGCAGAGTGGAGTCTTTCCCTGAAGGACTGCAGGAACAGCTTCCTCAGCTCTCACCTTCCCAAACACCAGACAGCACCTTTCTGCTCTCCGGTCCCTTCCGGTGAGCTGGTGAAAGTTGTTTTCTAAAGCTAACATCCGTTACAGGCGCGCCGCCTTCCCCTTCTCTCTGGCTCGTCCCTGCATCAGCAAAACGGCACGGAAGACAACGCTTTTTTCCGCGCGCTGTTGTTCGCACGGTCCTCACGGATGCGAGAGCTGCGATTTGTTTTCCGTTGATAACGAGAGCAATCCTACCCCACATCACCCCCATGTCACTCTCGAGCCCAGGCTGCGCAAGCCTTCACAGACTCGAAGTCCCTGGCTTTCTCCAGGACAGAGATGCTAAGCACAGCAGCTAATGAGCGACAAAAAAAAAATGCCAAACATCTAAATTACCTCCTCTCCTGGGTCTGATAACCAGAACACACCAACAAAAACAACAGCTTCCCCAGATCACTGGAGACATACTCTGCAAGAGCACAGTTCCATCTTTCACAACAGTTGAGGGTGAACCAGGGTATCCCTCTCAAGCAATTGGAGGACAGCCCTTTACCCATAATTCCCCACCGTCTCCCGGCAACGGCGGCCAGAGAGCCCAGACCAAGGCAGCAGAGCCGTAGCGGAGCTCTGTAATAACCATGTTATAGCTGGAGTGTAACAGGCTCAGAGCCTGGCCGCAGCAGCGCGGACCACAAAGCAGGGACCCCTACCTGTCGATGATCACGGGATCCGAGGGCGTCTCGTTCCGATTGCCACAGCTTTTCTTGTCGCAGCAGCGGCTGGGGAAAGGTGGGAGAGAAAGCAAAGGTAGGAGAAGGTCACCGATCGCCTTGGTGTCCGCGCATGTGTCAGCAATTACCCTGGGCTACCGGGAGGAGGGGGGGGTCGAAGGAGGGAGCGTGTCTGTTTCTGGTTACTGTTCCTCCCTGGAAATGTTCAGCCAGGGATCACCTGCGAGGGAGAGCCGCTGAGGAAACAGGAGCTTCTCATGCCCCTAGTTATGACTGTCACATATGGGCCAGCTATGGGATTACAAAGGCGATCCATCCTTCAGACGGCCTGCCTCCTGTTACAGCTGTGCGGCAGAGCCGTGATCTTCCTAGGCCTCACCTGAGGCAGGTAATTACCCCCTCCAGCCCCTCCCTGCTCCGATACGAACCTGAAAACACACACGTACGAACCAGACTCCCCCCGCAGCCTCTGCCTTTGACAAAGGACAGAGTGATTGAGTGGGAGGGGGGTTGGGGGGACAGAGGGGGGTCCCGAACAGCAGTGATGAACCTCCAGCTCACGTTACGCCTGCACAGATGGTAGAGGGGTATGAATGAACGCGCCGGAGAGGTTGTCACATAAAACCAGCGGCATTGTCTCGCTCGGGGAGCTGTGCATCCTGTCCTCTCCCGCCCTGGCCACCTTCCTCTCCCCCTGTCCCCCTGCTCGCGCGCTCAGGGCTTCTCCCTGCCCAGCCTCCCCTGGCTCCCCGACTCGGCGCGCGTCTCCTTTCCTTCTTTTATCTCACCGCCGTCGTGCGCGTTATCCCCCTTCCCGACGGCATCGACCCAAACCTCCGGATCCAGCCGTGTATTCCTGAACTGGCTCTCTCCCATCTGGGTCAGCCGTCCTCACCCCCCCCCCCCCCAATCAAGACAGATAAGTCAGTAAAAAAAGGGCCTTTTCTAAAAGATGGTTTATGTGGGTTTTGAGAAACAAACACCTCTCCCTGCCGTTAAAGATGCGGCAGAATTTGCAGCTCGTTAGCGTCATGCGATTAGCAATGTGTGGACGCTGGCTTTGTGGTTCCAGGTTCCGGGTGGTTCCGAACTTTCCCCCGCGCGGGAAAGACAGGTTGGCGCGGCGCTCTGTGTTCCTCGGCCACGCCGGCCTGGCGCGACGCCAGGCCCGCGCGCTCGATGAGCACCGCTGGGAGGCCCATCCTCGCCTTCAAAGCCCCGAGATCAGAGAGACGCCAGCCCGCAGGACGAGCTGACTCAGCCGGCCCGCCTATTCATCTCTCCTTCCCCGGGCCCTTTCCCCGCGCCCGGCTCTTCGGGTGACGTCTCTGCCTGAAAGGGATGCTTCTGCCTCATGTCTGGGAGACGTCAGGCGACGGGCGTGGGTGGGAGAGCGAGTGGGAGCGGGGTTCAGGGCCGCTCTGTCAGGCCGGAGGAGGAGGAGGAGGAGGAGATGTTGCCCAGAACAGAGGCAGGAAACAGAAGTCATCTGTGGAGTGTTGCAGCCCTGCCTCTGGGCAGGGGCATCTCCTCTCACGCTGCTCTCCTGCCCTCTCTCCCTCCCACAGCTGGTCACGCCTCTGCCATGTATTACTGGGAGAGGGGGCACATTAATGGGGGCAGTGCCCTCTCTCTCTCTCCCCCCCCCTCCCCTGGCATGGAACTGAGCTAAGCTGGGGTGGGGGTGGGGGGAGACTGTCTGGCTTCCAATAATAACCGGGCACTCAAACAGCGCCCACGAAAGGCCACGCACGCACACGCTATGGCACCCCACGAGAAATAAAACCCTTTCCAAAAAAAAATCTAATTAGCACATTCTAATTATTTGAGGATTTTTGTTGTTGCTTTGCTCCCTCTCTTAGGAAAGTGCTGGGTTTTTTTTTTTTATCTCTCTGTGTTCCTGTCTGGTAAAGGCTTTGCAGCCTTCCAATGTATACCATTGTGATGATGTCATCAGTAAGGGACAAGCACAGGGTAAATACCTGTACGCACAGCCAAAAAGGCATCCTATTAGTAACACTTCTTAATGAAGGGTACAGAAGGGACACTATTTCTTTACTGGGTCCCTGCAAAAGTTCCTCAAGCTCATTCCTGCCTTCAAGAAATGCAATACTCCTAACTTACCTCTGGATTTGAAGTCATTCTCTTAAAAGCATTTGAGATTGTACACGTACTTTTTTTCTGCCTCGTGTTTGACAAGAAAAGATTAAGCAGTTTTTGTCCTATGGATGCAAGCTGGCTTGGCACCATATGGCTAATGGAAGAGCACAGCAATTAGCAGCACTGATTAATGGTGAACAGACTCTAATTTTATGCTTATAATTGAGACTGTGTTTGCACCCCCAGTGCAGAATCAGCACATCCTAATCCAGCGTGGAATCGTGGGACAGGACAGGCGACCCAGCAGGGCAGCGCGTGTGTATGTATGTATGTGTGTGTGGGGTGGGGGTACGGTACGCTAGCTGTCTCTACCCTGTGTAACTCCATTCCTACCTTCACGCACACAGCCATAAGGAGGCCTCAGAAGGGAAAACTCAGTCTTTAAGCAGAGCCGTACTGCTGGATGACTGCTGACATACTGGCTCCACATGGGCCCGGTATTTAAGGGGAGCCAGTCGCCCAGCTGTGTCAAAGTGTCAGCTCAGCCCGGTAAAGGAGTGTTCCTTCCAAATGAACAAACTAGGCTTTCACTTTTACAGATGTCCAGGTGAGGGGAATCTACTTACAGGGAACTGTTTCTATCTAAAATGCAACCACCTCTTTTTGCAATGCTCCTCTTTTGCATAGCTTGTAGCGTATGTGTGCATTTGTGTCTGGGGCGTATATATTTCACTGTCAACATGCTAAGGAAAATGCATTTATTATAAAAAGAATAACAAGAAAATTCCGACTGAATAATGAGTTCCTGCTTGTCCTAATTAACCGAGCATGAGTAGGATATATTTAGGAGAAAACTGTTAAAATGCTCTTCGGTATTCCTAAAAATAGATGAGAGCCTATCTTCACAACCCAGTTTTAAGCGAAAGAAATTCATCTTTCGCTTTTAATTAAAGGTGCAACACTTGATAGCGAGCTCATCTTCCTCTCTTGCTTGCTTGCCTTGTTGTTCAGGCCTCTCTTTTGCTCCTGCCAGCTGGGATAGTGGGGGTGACCTGGTTAGAGCCTTGTGGGCAGTACTCCTAGCCAAGCTGTTAGCGGGAGAACGAGGGGAACCCCGGAATGATACCTTTGCCGTTAAGCTACTGAATTGAGTTTTAGGACTTCTAGTGCCCCCTCAGCAGAATCTGTCCTGCAAAGCTTTTTTCTCGTGTGGCTTGTGAGCACAGAGGCCACTCTGTGCACACCTGGGTGAGGGCTCCCCTCTGAATAGAAAAGACAACCCTTGCGGAGTGCAGGCCTATTCGGTTTAGACCGTCGTGCCCTTCACCTGCAGCGACCCCAACAAGAAGACTGGGCACGTCTCAAAGCGAGGAGAGGAGGAGACACCTGGGCACTTGAACCCATTGCCACAGTCTGTGTTTTGGCGGTGAAAACCTGCCGGGGTCTATCCTTAACCTCTGCAGCAGCCAGCTGCAAAGGATGATGGGATGCAGGTTGTTTGGCAAGGCTCCGCGCCGTAAGGGGAGGACAAAGCTCCCGAGGAGCCACCTGAAGCTTCAGAAGAGGCTTCCCAAAGCAAAATATCTGGTGTCCATCAGTCCTGCTAATGTGTCCAGCAATGCCTCCTTACATGCGATTTATTGCCGGTCGGTTCTTTAAGAGGTGCCCTTGAAATCAGTTATTGGAGATCATTGCGTCTCATCCCTCTCTGGCTGTGCCAAGTGTCTCCACTCCCAGCAGCTCAATTACACGCCCATGCCCTGCTGTGATCTCATACGAGAACCTCACCAGCCCATTAACCTTTTCGGGCAGTTTAAAACCGGGCTATTACACGGCTGGTGTGCAGGGGGGAGCTGCACGCTGACAAGAAGAAGTCTTTCCCAGAAGAAGTCGCGGGAGGAGCTTCCAAGCTTCATGCGCAGATATTCCACTTTCTCTCCAATCCTCATATTATTATTTCAGTGCGATTTCCCTTGTTTTGTTTCCCGCTTGTTCGTGTGAGGAGTGAACCATGTGGGGCGACAGAGCACATCAAGCCTTACCTGCACATGATTTCGTGTGTCAGTAGAACTCGGCACATTTCGGGATTTTTGTCTTGACCTTCATAAATAATAGCCTGAAATGAGGGAGAGAAAACAAGTTGTATTACCAAAAATTCTCATCGACCAGACAGGAAGTCAAACACAGTCAGTACGGGGCCAATATGGTTCTGTTTTACTAAAACCCGCAATCAGGACAAACAGGACTCATTATACTAAACACTGTCTAATGACTGAGCTCTGATGATATCCCATCACACACGGCATGCTTATGAGACAGCTTAAAGTTCCTAACCCACTCTTCAAACCCTCATTCACATATTGCTTATATTCTGAGAACAGATTCTGCTGAGAAAAACATACACAGGGCAATCGTAAGAGCTTAATGTAAAATTTATTGCATCTGGCAGGAAAAGGTTCATAACTGACCACATGTGTCATGGGAATCCGCAGTTCCAGGATTCCAGGACTTCTGGCCGAGAATGATCTGTTTGCAGTCAATTGTAACTTACAAAAACAGCTATGCAGTTCGCAGAGCATTACATATGGAAATGACTTGTAAAGTTGTAACAGTAACCTGTTTTGTTCGCAGCACATTTGCGGGCGTACAAGCGGTCCATTTGTTGAGCTGTCTTGATTAGCTGGCTATAGGCACACTAAGACCCTTCTTTAAGTCCAGGCACATTAACGACACAAGTGTTGTGAGATTCAAAACTCCTGCTGGAACTGTGCGCACTGTTATTTTACTGCTGCAGCCAGTTCTAAAAAAAATGTAAAAATGTGTGCAAGCTCCCATATATTCGTACTTCTTCTGCCTCTAGTTTTCATTTGATTTAGATGAAATGTGTAGTTTGTCTCCATGTTTATCAATGGAATTTGACAAATCAGATTCATTGGTTCTTTTCACCACTGAAAAGCACATGCACAAAGGCCAGGGCATTAATGAATTATTTTTAGGAGTGGGGGGGTGGGGGGGTGTGGAGGACAGCGTTCGTCTCAGGCGATGGCTGCCTGGCCACTTTTGGTGCCAGTCAGCGAGAGGCAATAGTACTGACAAGTCTTGAAGGCTCTCCCTAAGAGTGTATGAATACTACGAACCATCAAACACCCACATAAAAAAGTCAGGGATATACAATTATTTTTCAATCAACAAATCAGGAAATAAATATTGATTGTGTAAAGGGATGTGGGAAAATGGGACAAGATACCAGGTCGTGTTGTTGAAGCCGAAACCCTGGTTTCCTTCAAAGACATGACTGGGTAAGATCCTCAGCTCAATTAAGTACTCATTACCAAACAGACCAGAGGAGCCACATTGTAACTGCTTTTTAACTGTCCTTATTTGCTTGCATTCCTAAATAACTCAAACTAAAAAACCACATTCGAATCACGGCCATGGCATTTTATATCAATAGCTCAATCCACTCATTCCATGTCCAGAAAATGTCTTTACGGTATTTGCTTTTCTAAGGTGGGTTTGCAAACGCAGGTCCAAGTCTGGCCTCGAGTTCGGAGGCAGATTTCTTCTCCGTGGCTAGTACAGTATCAGTGAGACTTGGTCCTGATCACTTGAGCAGACCACGTGGTTTTAAAACAGATGCGAGTTAACTTGTGCATCACGGGTTAGGGAGAGAAAAAAAGGACAGGCCGCATTATGGCTTGCAATATGACAGCTTTAGTTTTTTGTTGAAGTGATTATTGTTATGTTCCACCCTTTACTCAACACTCAGCTATTCCTGGCACGTGCTCCCATCTGCGCCTCAGTCCGACTGGAAAGCCGAGCTTTCTGGGAGCGAGAGGACAGCTCCTGCGCTCTTCTGGCTGTGCCTGTGTTCAGGACTGTAATCGTATTTCTGTGCCTTCGCACTGTAACTACTCTACCGTATAAAGCCCCAAACAAATGGCTGTATGTTGTACTGGGGGGCGGAGGCAGACAGGCAGGCTGGGGGTAGGGGGGTTGAGCAGTTGGACGGCCAGACTGGGAACAAAGTGAGCCATCTGGCCCAGTGCTGAGTTCTTCCAAAAACCTCAGCTTTGTTTTCAACCTCAGACTCCAAACAACACATTTTCCACCGCCGCGAATTTCTCATTTTCCCCAAACATACACAGCCCTGAGCTGCCTGCGCTGCGCCACCCCAGCCGCCCTTTCAGTGCTGGGAGTGTTGGAATACAGGAGGAAGAGCTGTGCAGGACAGCAGCTGCTGCCTCCCTGCAAAACACTTCTGCTAACAGTACTAAACTACTACTTTAGCTGTAACTAAATAGCAGTTACAGCTATTGCAAACTCTACTAAACTACTTCAGCTACTGCTGTTTCACCTACTGCTACTGCAAACACTACTAAACTACTTCAGCTACTGCTGTGACTCCTACTGCTACTGCAAACACTACTAAACTACTTCAGCTACTGCTGTTACAGCTAATATTTCACCAGGTACTTCTACAATGACTAATACTACTGCTACTACTAAAACTACAATCTCTATTCCTGGTGCAGTTAATACTTCTGCTATTTCTAAAACTATTAATACCACTATTGAAAATATTAAGGCTGCTAACATTACTGGTACAGCTGCTTCTCTAGCTAGTATTTGTGTGACTGCTTCTGAAGGACCACTGCTGTAACTTTTTTATACAATAACTATTACTCATAATGAAAAATATAACTATTAATTACACATCTTCTACTCAAGTTCTTGGTCATTGTGTAATCCAAGAAAAGTATTAAAGAAGATTTAAGGATGACCACTTACAGTGAAGTATTTGTAAACCCAGACAAAATCACAATGTATACATTTCTATTAGAATGTCTATTTTTATCTATCATAATGATATCATCCAGATGATGATATATCTACACAATTAGGCCTTTGGCCTTAATTAGTTTTTGCTGTGTGTCCTCAGTGATATAGGATCTCTGCCGGTACCTTCGTCCTTTTTTCTTTATGTTGTTTCACTTTGAGAAAAAAAGGGCCAAGGTCTTTTAAAACAGAGCCACATGCATCACTGTCTACAGGCCTCTAGCAAAGCACAGATCCCAGAGCAGCCTGGTTCTGTTTATTCACTGATGAATTTAGACCGAAAATAAACAAAACTGGGCCCTTAAAATGCCCTCTGCCTAGGCGAGACAGAACATCCATCGAATTATTTTTTGAACACCATGCCAAAGGTGGAAGGTTTTGAAAGCGGGGGTAATATCTCTGCTGCTTTTAGCTCATTTCTGCTCTTCAGATTGCAATTTCTGCAGTTTCCACTGTACCGTCATTAGGCAGGTCTATTTATAGCTCTGGGCAAAAGCCTGGACAGTTATAGTGACTCAAGAAAAAGTTTAAAAACTGCATTGAGTATGACCCTGAATCAAGGGAAAGTTAAAATCACCAGCAAACACAACTACGACAACTAGAAAAGTTTGTTCACCTTTATCTAACTATATAGCACGACACTGGTCATTTTGGGGGGGTTATTTCTTTTATCTGAGGGATGGGGGGTCAATCCAATGAACTAACTAAAATCACCGTAAACATTGCAGCTATTATAATGCTATGAAAAAAAGTTTAAAACACTTCATCATGGCTAAGAGAACTGTACACTTGGCTAGGTACTGTGGAGATATGCCTGTTCATGAAAGTATTGGTATGAGTGACATGAAATGCCACATGTTGATAAATGCCTTGATGTACTCTTACTGTGATGTCGGTTTAAAGTGGAGAGGGTTGACACTCACAAACACGCTGTCTACTTAACTTCTTCCAATGTTATAGTACCAGTGCACATAGGAACGACTCAGTCCCCGCCTGTAAAGACCCGCAGCCCCTTCCTGAAACAGAGACCACTATGTTAATTCTGTAAAAGTCCCGCATTTCTAGAGCATTATAGGATTCCGTCAGGTAAATACAACTGCTTTTGCCTTCCATGTGCGTATCAGTGGTCTTTTTGGTGTCTTTTAGGTATGTATTTTGTCTTTCAGGGGTGAAATTAGATCTTCAAGGGTGTTTTTCTTTATGTTCAGTGTGTTTGCTCTCTTTGGCTCTCTCTCTGCCTTTCAGCCCTCACCTAGCCCTGGGCCAGTCTGATTCTGGCTGTGTGTCATAGCTACGGGCCCTCTCTCGCTCCGTCCCTCCTTTTTCTCCCTTCATCCAGGCAGCAGAAAGAGCCGTCGACGGCTCTGAAGCAGGGCTCTGCTGAGAGTCAGCCCGCACAAGTTCTCGAACGTACTCCTTGTCAGGAGAAGGCAGATGAAATAGAAGCCAAAGCAGCAGGAGCACAGAGGAAGAACAAGCTGCCCACACATTTCCAAAAGAAAGAAATTAAATAACACGTTGGTGGCGTTCTCTGCTCGTCTCACCAAAGAACACAAAAGAAAGAACTGCGAAACGCTACAAGTACAGTCTTCCAGTCACGGAAGACTCTGAAGCAGAAAGAGACGTTCTGAGTGTCTTTAAAGCACACGTTACAGAAATACGCGTCTAAAATGTACAACACACAGATTATACAAAGCGTGTACACTATAGAGTATAACATCCAGAAGTTTCAGAGGACCCTTCTTGCTCTCAACCTGTCTCACATCATCGGTCCGTTAAGAAGCTCTAATTACAGGAAGTGTCTAATAAAGGTGATCGATGTCACTCTACGCATTTTGTTTGGATAGCTGAAGTGTTTTCTGAACTGCTGTATAAATATCATGTAAATACACCGGCAACAGCCCAATAAATTACAGAACAAAGCCCATTCAAATGCTTTTCCTCCGCAAAATCCTGCATTTAAGGAAAGCGGTCATTTGTATTAACCCATCCTCCAAACACATCGCCTTCTTTTCTCTTTATCTGTCCAGCTCTGTGCAGTCGCTTCGAGACTGGCCTCTTGTTTTAATAAGATGGAGTGTGTCTAACGTGCTGGAGAATTTCCAGTTTTTCTCTAGTCCTCACTAGCTGAAAAAACTGATCCAAAACAGCTATTTAGGCTATAAAACATGCATGGCATCAGTGTTTCTGCAAACCCAGGATGAATGCAGCATGCATTAACAAGCGCATTACATTGATATGTCTTTAATACATATTTCATTTTGCAGAAGTAACTTTTCATATTTCATTTGCAGTTTTCTCCTCCAGCCTTGATGTGACAACCGCTTCTAAAGCATGTAAACAAGTTACTAAAAATACATTAAAACACACTTCCCTTTTTGTTACCGTGATCTGCAAACACTTCACAAAGAGCTCGGTCGCTTTTCTTTCTCTGCCTCCTGCAACTTTTATAGGTGTCGTGATTGCAGCGTGATGCTCTTTGTTCAAACCCTCAGCTGTTCTGGCGCCGAGCTCAGGGTTAGAAAGCCCCACATTTTGTTTTGTTTTTTCTGCGCTCGCCGTCTTCATCAGATCTGTCAGCGGCGGTGCTGCTGATCACACATGTCGCTGTCAGATTGACACTCAGGCCTCTCTCGCGCAATCTGAAGACAATTTATGGAAAGTCTCCCTGGAATGTGTGTGTGTGTGTGTTTTCCTCACCCTAGTTGGTTAAAAGTAATGTTAACGGCAAACTTTAAATCGATGACCAATACAGCTGTCTGCCTCTGCCCTGACATTGTTGTCCTCCTCACAATGAATGACAGGAGCTGTGCGTCAGCCACAGCAGTTGGGACATATAAAACGCAGTTTTCAGTGAGGAGTCCTTATTAAACGCTTCCATAGGAGAGCCATGAGAGTTTGAACAAGTGGGATATGCTGGGATCGCTGCCCTTGTTGCTCCTAATGAGTTCTGCATGTTCTCTCAACACGGTTATCCACAAAGCAGGCAATTTCCATATCCGAGCCACTCATCAGGCCAGAGCTTATCCTGGTTTCCATGGAGTTAAATGGACAAGAGAACATGTGACCCCCCCAGCCCCCAGTCCAGGATGGGATGCTGGTCTATCACAGCTACCCCCCCTCCACCAACCAATGCTAGTGCTCATTTATACAGCTGGGTGGGCTGGAGCAACAGAAGTAAAGCACCTCACTCAAGGCACAACAGCAGTGTCTGCAGCAGGGGCTCGAACCCACAGCCGCCCAGCTGGGGGAGGTCCAGAGACTTGCCCACTGTGCTATGCCACCTTGTTCCATCACCACCTGGTGTGACCTTCTTCTGGGCAACTCATCTGCTCAGGGACAGAAACTCAATCTATCGAAACATTTCAATAATCTCCCTTTGCTAACTCCGGCGTACGAGCAAGACCTTGACCAAGAATACCTTTCAAAGTAAAAGAAATGGGAACTCGCACACAGAGACACAAAACAAAACTTTCAACAAGCCTGGTTCTTAAACAGGTAGGTGGGACTGGTATTTTCAATGATGCTGACCAAATACGCAACTGACACCTGTTCTGGAAAAAGAATGTTAACTGTGGCACAAGTGAGTCTTTTTTTTTATTATTGTAATTTCAGATAACTAAAATCCTACAGGGGCTTTACATACAGCAGAGATCGTGAACCGATTTTTCCCATCGAAACTCTTTCTGTTTGATCAAAAAAGGGTGTTTAGTTCTCTCTTTTAAAAAGATCAAGTTGCTGCAAGTTAGAGATTGCCAGGCTCAAGAAATCTGTGATTTCTGGCTGTGGAAACTGCCCGAGATCCAGAAGCAGCAGTAAAGGGGTTACGGACCTGCGGGGGGATTCCAGAAAAGGGGAACCCCTCCACTGACACCCATCATTTCAATTCTTCCTGTTATGTTAAGAAAGTGAAGGCTCCGTGCCTCTTTTATTCAGAAACCTGTAAAAGAGAATTTCTTGAAAAGCCAAATCTATTATCTAGCTATCTAGCAATTTACGTCGCACATCCCGGAGAACGATAAAGCAAGACTAAACACTGAATCCGACCAGAGCAGCTCAGTCTCCCCCCGAAAAGACAGAGAGAGAGAGAGCTTGATCGCTGGAGCTCCCCATAAAATTGTTCCCATTAAGAAAGGGCTTTATTTCCCCAGCTCGACAAGAAAGAGTGTGTGAGGGGGAGACGGAAATCCTCTCACTTCTGGAACATCGCTTTTGGGCGATTGTCTGCTTGTCGTTTTAAACTTCTCTGACACTTCCCTGAAGACGCCATTGTTCAGTCGCACCGAGTGCTAACGCAAGCATGCCAAGCTTGTTACCCAACTTAAAAGACTCAGCCATGTGCTTTAACAGGTTTTTTAGGGGCCCGGTCTGCGCGGCGGGAATGAATGCCCTTTCACGGTGTGACAAACTGCATCTTCTTAAACATTTTCAACAGCTTGAGAAAAAGCAGCGTAATTGAGTCCGAAGCCTGAAACGAACCTACGCCAAGTCTTAATGTGAGCTTCTACTTAATTCGCCAGAGTTCACGCAACCCAGGTGTCTGTAGGTAATTCATTTTGCTATTCACTGCAATAAATCTCACTCCCTCCTGTCTCCCAGTCTGATTTGGTCCTCGAGTATTGCTTGTGGGGATCAAGATGTATATCCGAGAAAGACACCCCCTGTTGAAACGTTAAAATACTGGCAACACTCTCGGGCACCTATTTAGAGAAGCAAACTGTGATTGCTCATAACACTGCTGTATTCTCCACAGTCTTCTTCTGCATTACAGTGACACTTTGGAAATATTTTATACTGCACTGTTGGGCTGTAGAAAACTTAAACCCCTTTTCAGACTGAGAAGTTCAGCTCTACTAATAGAAAATGCATATGTCCATTGACAATTACTGTCACACAATGATTGATCAACAGCTAACACAATAACACACTTATCTGTCACAGGTTTGTCTCTTAGGATGAGAGAGAATTCTCAGAGAAAATGCAAAATATTTTTTTTTAAATGAAAAAGAAACGCCACACGACTGAAGGATTCGGCAAAACGCTGTGTTCGGGTTTTTTTTTTTCCCAAGTCTCCAGACATTCAATCTCGAGCAACAGAGAAAGCCTTAAAGCCAAGCAACTCACCCAGCAAATGATTACAGGCACTGTGATACACAATCTTCTTCAGAAAAATAGCAAAGTGAGATAATTATGAATTATCCCACCTACCGAGTTGGAACCATAAGGACAAGATCATTTATTAGAAACTGTTCACAATAAACCTGCCACACGTATCCTGTACAGCCCTCTGTTGCAATCCATTCTCAATGAGCTTTCGCACAACCTTATGACAATAAACTAGAACAGCCACATAATGAGTAGACTTCCAGGAACCCCAGACTGTTTTACCTCTCACATGCTGGCAGCATGCAAGACTCCTCACCGAGCGTCCTGACACTGTGCAGTTTGCCTCAGAAGGCCTCTGCATCCAGACCTCCCATCTTTTTTTTTTAACGTTACACTTAAAATTGCGACTGCTTATTCACTCTAGACAACGCAGGGGGAATCAGACTGTGATTGTCCTTCACTGTTATTAAGCATATACTGTAGGACAAGGGTGCTTCTCCCTGCTTTACATTATGATCAACTACCTCTGCAAATAAAGAGCCAACTTCAAACCACCGTGCAAACCAGAGTCAAATATAGACGGAAGCAGATTAGATTTATTTGTTTGTCACATTTAATCCCATTAATCCACTATCTGTGGGTTTCCAGTGCCTGACTGTAAAGCCCCGAAGCCCAGAATGCCACTCGGGTATGTCTCAGTTCGTAGTTTGGAAACCTTTGAGGCAACAAGCTGCTTGCCAGCAGGTGACCCAGCACAACAAGTGGAACAAAGCGTCAAGCAACCATTTAAGAAGAAACAACCTGCTCTCCCAAAAGCAAGGGTTCATTGACTTTTTCTCGAAATCACAGCTTTGATGCTGGCAAATTTCAGGGTTTTTTTTTTTTGTCGCTGTCCTAATGTTAATAAGCGCCACATTTTCCTATTTAAAATGAAGACAACAAAGATTTTAAACGTATGTCGGAGGAGACACCTTTAAAAGTTTGTTGTTGTTTTGGTGGGAGCTAAAGAAGTAAGTCGTGATCTGCTGTTTGGGGGAGGGGGGGCGAGGGGGGGGTCATGTATAAAGAGCAGATGAAGACACCCCAGCAGTGACAGCTCTTCCCCGTTCCTCACATCACAACAGCTGCCTGAGTCAAAGGTACTTCAGTATAGGAGTGCCCCCCTAAGAACCCCCCCCCTCCCCGAGGAGCTGTGCACTGTGTGGGGCTGTGAGGTATCACTGCTCCCACAGGCCGACATGCCTGACTGCTACACTGCCCCCCCTGCCCTGAGGCTCAGCCCAACCCCCTCCACACACACACAGATTTTTTTATTTCCAACCGAGATACCCGCGGTTCAGAAACACCCTACCTGTTTGGTCATAGAGTCAATCAGCCGGACATAGAAGTCTTGCTCTGTCCTGATACCTGCGGATGACAAGAGGGGAAGCAGAATGGGTGCATGCACAGAGCCACATCCGCAAGCGTGCTAAGAGTGCTCTGTGTCTAACATGATTTAAACGATGACAGGATCGCGAGAAGCGCAGTCACCTACAGGGGCTTAGGCATTTTTCACACATGCACATAATCCTATAACCTGGCAGAGACGCGTTCTTTTTTTTTCCCCTGAGCATGGTGCCAGAGTCCCAGGCAGGCAGGCTCTCACAGTGTGCAGAATCTTGTGTCACTGCAGCTTGTTGACATAACAAAGTAGCTCACACTTAAGATCCTAATGATATCTTCGCTGCAGATGAGTGATCTCTTTGTTGGCTGAATGTAAACCAGATTGCAAGGCTTATTTCTATTTTACATATATTGAAGAAGCAAAAAAAACATTTCAAAAGATTTTTCGGAGATATGGGTCGAGACAGTCTGCTATTGACCTAAGTGCTGCCTTCTGCTTTTTAGCAATTTGTTTAAAACCGAGGTAGTATTTGTTTTTAATACACAAACATGTTGTATGGCCTATCAAAGTGGACATAACATCAGTATTGAGCATATAATAATTGTTTAGAAATGTTGTTATTATTATTATCTGTTTTAGCGTTTTTGCAATACAATTCAAACTTTTCGCCTCCAATTCCTCTTACCTAATTCTCACTGAGCACGCAGAAAAGAAATTTGCGAAGAGACGGCGTTGCCTTACAATTAAAAACCTACACCAACACTACAAAAACGCCATAAAAACGGTGACAAACAAACCCCAAAATTGACATTAGCTTATTTTACACTTTTTTTTAGCAGTATTCAATTTAGGCCTGGAATCTCTTGAGTTTTACAAACCCCATTGTGCTCAACAATAAGCTTATATAATAAATTATTCAGGAAGTCGTGTTGGTGGGTCAGTGTGTCCGAGTTTCCGAATCTGGCGAAGAAAATATTTCTGCCGGCAGGAATCAAATGCGATTCCGGGAGCCGAATGCCGAAAGAGAATTGTAGGGCACGTAACTCCACTAGGAAAGCTTTTAAAACGGCGAAGTCGGCCGCCTTACGGTATTTCCGAAACGATTAAAAAACACTTAACCTGTGTTTTAGAATTAGCAACTTTCAGAACAATTTACTATGTAACAGGATGCAAATACCGCCGAATTGAGGACCTTCCCAAGAATCGACTCGCTATCGGGGAACTACGACATTTATGTCCACATACTTACACTTTGGAAAATATGTTAAAAGTCATGTATATTGTTATACATTAAAATAAACATATACCGTTATGGTACAAAAATCCATTATAATATCGCTGCATTGCCGTGTTCAGGTGAGTTAAAAAAATTACTACCTTGAACACTTAACACCTGCTATCATCATCATAACCTTTGTTGTTCAGAGAAAGGACCAACATTTCTCACACCTGGTGCCTAATCATTTTATTTCGGTAGAATTCTATGCAAATCAAGCCTGTGGTATCGCGAGTCTCAGCGCCTTCATGAGAAATTATGTTTCGCTTAAGTGTAGAGGTCTGGTACTCAGCTGTCAGGGCGGATAAGAAATTGTAACCGCAAAGTCTCTTACCATTGCTGTAGAGCAGTTGTAGTCTATAATGAATCCCGTTATTCGTTTTCTCGCCATTAGATTCCTAAACAAGAAACGATACACAGGAAGGTTACGGGTGGAACATTACAAAAGGCGTTTCCCGAACGCGTTTAATGCGCGGAGCGAGGATTGTGTCCGTGTGCTTAAGGGCAACCTACAGACACGGTGAACTGGGGCGAAAAAAATCGAGAAAAAGTTGTAAGGGCCTTTAATTAAATTATGCAAAGGCGAAGAGCGGGGATCTTCTAACAAAAACTGCATGGGACTAAATGCTTACACTGAAAGCTTTTCCTTTTTTTTTAAACTTCCTTGCTACTTCGGTGACGAGCGGCAATTAGAATCATTTAGAAAGATTGTTCCTTGCCGTATACAGTACATGCAAGCTCTTTAACACCAAGAAGTCAGGCTGCCTGAACTTCACTGAGGGGGGAATTAAGACAGGAGACGTATGAAGCTGCCAATTCAATGTAAGACAAGGCCACATTGGAAGTGGTCGGTATAATTATACCGTGCGTGAACAGCAGTTCTATCGAGCATAAGGATAGAAATTGATTAGACTGCAAACTTTCTTTAACAACTACCGGCATATATTTGTTCGACGTGGAATAGGTGTGTTCAACGATCTTACTTTTTAGGAAAATCTTAATCTGTGTATTCTAGGGACAAAAGCACTGTCCCAGCCGCGTGGGAAAGTAGAGATATGAAACTTCAGGACAGCAGTAGCAGCAGCAGCCCGGTGCTGAGTGAATACTGAAATCTGACATCACAGCCTGTGCTGTAAAACAGTACACTTCCTTTGCGTTCTAGAAAACAAATGCAGTTATGTCCTGGTTCTCGTACAGTTCGACTTTTGTTACAAGCAGACGGATTCCTAGATTCCTAGTTTTTAAGGTGGGTCAAACGATCCCAATATCCCTTCTAATTCTAGATGAACCTAAAAATCTTTTTAAGGAAATCAGAGGAATGAAACTGCAAATCAAATGCAGACGTACGAGGAATTTACGAAGAACAAGGATTGAGTACGAGCACTGTGGACCTGATCAAAATCATTACAGCGAAGAACAAACTGCAGTTACAACATTTTTTTTTCCTGGGAATTGAAACGCATCTGTTTGACAAACACGTGCATTAACGCAGGCTGCAGAGTAGTCAGAAATATTTTCAAATACAATTGTCACACATTGTTTTCTTTGCTTTGTACTAAATGTCCAAATTTCACACTCACGTCTGCCAATTAAAGTGTTCATTTTAAAACTGTGAAAACTATTTTCATGTAAGCAATTTTTGGTAACTGGCTGATGTCCACGGTGTAGTGTAAATAAAAAATAAATACCCGAAATAAAAAAAAATAATAAAATGCACTCTGGTCATTTTATCAGCATAATTGCCGAATTGTAGTTTGCTGTAATTGCGGATTTTGAATCCGTGATATTCACAGTCGCCAAAACAGTCAGTATGGGGAGAAAAACGAAATATTTAATTTCAAACAAGACTTACCTTCTCCTTTTCTACAAAGCCGAGAAAAGACGTCCTTTCTATCTCCACGGGCTGTCCCTGCCTGTCGTACAAAGCCAACACGAAGTGGAAGAAGTTGGATTTTCGCAGGTTGGAAGGCGGCTGTTTCTCGAAGTGCGCCCGGGCTAGACCGACTCCACTGCGGGCGTGCGAGGCAAGAGCGAGTCGGCGATAGAGAGGTCACAGCACATGGAAGGGAAAGAAAGATTCTTACTACGCCTTTCCACCTTTTTAAATAAACCAGAATTTTTTAATTGAACGCGGTGTTTTCTTTTTCGGTATCCTCACATATTGACCTCGCTCTGGGTCTCATTTTTTGTGCCAATTTCCTTTTTTTAAAAAAAAAACATGTACAGTTCTCTGCTATCTCATTTCTCACATTATTTCATTTTTTTACGGGTAATGATGTTGCTCTGCCCTGCTTATTTAATAGCGTGCTTAATATTTTTTAATCAATTAGTCAGAAAAAAGAAAATCCCGGCGCAAAAATTACACTTTTGTGTACTTTTATTGAGGAAAGGTCATGTGAGTGACTTTGATAAAAATGCATATTTCATCTCATTTCCAGTTATAATTTCTGTAAAGTTCACGAGGCCTCTGCTTATTCTGTTACACTCGGATAAATACAACTCACTTGAGACAGTAAAATAATTGCGTGTTATTGTAAAGAAAATGTGTTAATTTATCATTCGTTTGAAATAAGAAATACAAACACAAGTAAAATTAACTACCGTGTAGATATGTCTAGTATTACAATTTATGTAAACTTCTAACAGTAGCTGCACTGTCAGGTGTGCCTGTACATTGTACGGATTGTTTTTTTTTTAAATGTACATCTTTTTGACTCACTGTCCTCCTTCCTTAAACTTCAACGTATTTATTTTTCAGCGTTTGTCCTAAAATATCGCTTGTTGCAGCAGCTGTATTCAAACGGGATTGCTTTTGTTGAAACAGCAGTCAGGAAACACTGTTCGCGTTAGGCTCCGTAAATTTAAGATGCTAGAAAATAAACTGTGTGGATATTTTAGCTGCCAGAAATATTATTCTCTCGAATACATCTGACGGCGCGGAGGCTCGTCTTTAAATGACCTAATAAACGGCTTGGAAGGCGATGAAGGCGATCATTTTTAGCCTCCTACGGCGTTTGCGGTTTTTCAGCCGAACAGACCCGTTCAGAGATCCGCCAGCGCCGGGAGATGCACAGCGCCGGGAACAGACCGCGGCATCGCAACTTTAACCAGACCCAGTTTGGGGCAGACTGCTCCGACAAAAAAAAAACCCGGCGGTGCGACAATTTTGAACGTGAGCAGCTAGAATCCGGCAGGTCAAAGAATCCCATGTGGAAAAAGGAAATGAAAGCAGAGACCCGTGGGCTCTGTGGCGGTGAGCAGTCGCCGCGGAGAGCGCCGAGATGCTGCCTCGGGCGTCTTACCTTTGTGCGGCAGTGTTCGCGTCCAGCACGCCCGCTCCCTGCATCCACGTTCGGACGGCGTTCATGCCTGAACCGATGGGCTCCTCTTTCATACTACTCCCACTCCTTTGAATGCTTTCCTGAATCCCAAACATGAAAACAGCCTTACTGTTGTTGCGGTCGTTGTTTTTTTTTTGTTGGCTTATCCCACCTCTTCGTCTAATTTCCGACCTCGTTTTCTTCAGAACACCGGTAAATGGCTCAAAGCCGTGGTGGGTGATGGACTAGATAGCTCTTGGTACGTTGGAGATACGTGGTCGTATTATTTTTTGATGTCTTTCAAATATAGATTGTTTTTTTTTCACCAAAAAATGAAGATAAAAAACAGGTAGAAAATAGCCGGAGGAAAACCAAGCTGTCACAATCCAGGGTTAGGTACAACAGACAAAAGCACAGGCGAACAAGAATCACAAAAAATGATGTGTATTGCACATTGAGTGTCGAGGAAGAAACACGCTCTTGCCTTGCCCGGTGTCCCTTCTGCGTTAAGAAAGAGGCTTAATAAAAAAAGCTCTGATGTCAGTTTAAGAAACAATAGGATCAACTACAGCTCTCAGACTGTTAGATCAAGTGTCATCCTCCACAGACAAGTTCTTTTTCCCCCTCTCTCTTTCTTTTTTCTTCCCACCACAGATCTTTCGCTGTTAAAAAGCGGCAAATGAATGAGAATCGGGGATCTAGGAAGAGAGGTGGGGACCCTTGTGGCTGCCCGTTCCCGAGTTGTTCCCCCTTGTTAAAATGGGAGTGATTTGTGTGTCCTTTCCCTAAGGAATCCGATTTGACGATCTCTGGGAAACTAAACACAAGCACACTAACCCCAAAGGGAAGGGGGAGTGACCGAACATCAGAGGCCGCCCCCAAACACAGGCAAACCCGGACTCCGATTAGCAAACCGCCCAACCACGGCCCCCTTTTCGCCTAATTGTATATTTCAGACCGTCCTCTCTACTTAACATACAGCATCACTGTGAAAGCCTAGCACGCAGAGGAGCACTCTTCTTAGCGCCAGAGATCAGAGATAACTGTGTAGCCAGTGCCGAGGTGTCGCGCAGTATTAACCCGAACGATCGCTTATGATGACTGAATAATTAGCACCGGTCAGGCGCGTCGCGGTAAACTAGCTCCAGGGGCGACGGCTCTCCTGCATCACCGGCGGCAGCACGCGAAACGGCGTGATCTTCAGTCTCTCTGCGCTGTTGGTCAATTGATTCCTCTTAGTTTCACCGGGAACCGTTTTTTTTCCCCTCCTCTCGTAATGCATAAAGACATAATTCAGCGGTCTTAATTATGCGCACGCAGCTGCCTGCTAAATGTTGTAAGCTTGCAGTGTTACTCGGCGGTTAAAAAGAGAAAAGAGTCCGGTAGTGTGAAGCGAACTTCAGACCGGGACCTTCGGTAGCCCGAGTAAGGAAAGGACAGCGTGCTCAATACCTTTTAATTGGGAGGGGGCTGAGGTTAATCTTAACCGTGCTTCGTCCGACCCGACTTCCAAGAGGCGATGTTGCTTTTCCTTTTTGATTCGGTCTTTGTCAGCGGGCATGACGAGGTCTGACCAGCAATCGAAAGAGGAGCGCAGAAGACTTTTTTATTTTAAAAAAAGTTCCGTATTTCAGACGGCTCTTGCTGTCACGGCGCTTCAAGTGCTTGTTCTAAGGTGACAAAATACCGGATTGTACCGCGCAACGTTACCTACATTTCGAAAACCGTTCTAAAAGTACGTTTTTCCTCATGCGCTTTGGCCTGAATCCCTCTGCGTCTAATATATTGGGGTGTTTTCCCATCGAAGCAATAAACCTATTGAAAATATCACAACCTGCGATTTAACGTTTGACTGTAAAAATAAAACGATTTTTTTTAAATATGTCTGGGTAGGAGTCTTTCTCAAACACGACAATAGCGTTAGAGAAATACTTCTAACATTTGCAAGAATAAATTCGTACAGTTTATCCGAAAAATGAGAATGAAACAATCAAGACAACAATCCGACAACGCTAATCACCAAACAGACTATCAGAAAGGATAATTATTTGAAAATTGTAATTACACTTATGTGGTCTAAAGCAACAGCTCCTGTAGTCCAGCTGTCATTTTCTTTATACAATTAGCAGAATTACCATTGAGGCTTTCTGGAGAGCCAGCGACACGACTCTCCCCTCGAACAAACAGGGAAAAAAATCCCTTTAACACATTCTCTCTCTTGTGCTGTTAGAGTAAATACCTTCTTTTTTTCAAAAACTTACCCTTTTCCGACTTATATTACGCCTAGGATTGATTTATGTGTTCGATTTTAAGCACTGAAATGTCTAAATAAAAAAAACAAACTAAAACGTTAATTAGAAGACATCGTATTATTATTATTATTATTATTATTATTATTATTATTATTATTATTATTATTTATTATTATTATTTTTATTATTAGTTTTTATTATTAACTGAGCAACACAGCAAATACAATTTTAAAAGGAACGCAAAAAGTGAAGTGAAAAACTCTCCCCCCTCTATCCTTCTTCACAGGAAATATAAAAGAGATAAAAACATTTGTTTGGTTTTGAGAAAGCTGTTATGTTTCGATTCTATGGCGACGATTAAAATGCCGTTCCATAACTTCAAAACCAGTTTCTCCTTTTATGTGGTTCCGGAATATATCATAGCTGTTGGAAAAGCTCCACGCCAGAGAAACGGCCAAGATCTTCAACGCTTTGGTTCACTCTGTTGTTTAGTCTAATTTATGAAGGCCTAGTGTTTAGAACTTAAAAAAAAGACCCCTACATAGTTGTGGCTTCAAAATTAATTCGCGAGATTTGATTTTTCTTTTAAAACTCCGCTGTAAAGAAAACAGAATGTTCTGGACCTATTTTTTTCTTTTCAAGTCGCAACTGGAAGTTGTTTTTTTTTTATTAATGAAAATACCGCTCTAACGTCAACACCTGAACACGTTCTGAGAGCTACTGACCTTGAACCAAATCACAGCACACCATTCTGAGGAGAAAATAACGAATATGTAAATAAAAACGAAATTCTGAAGCGTGTGAACGGTCTGAAATGTACCGTACTGTATTTTAAGAAGTCTGATTTTTTTTACCGGACGACCAATCGACTCCATCATTCCGATAATTCAACAGGTACCCGCAACTGTCACTAATAATGATAGTTAATAATGATTTACGGTCTGAAGTAATTAGTGGTGATGAATTTCAAATCTAAAAGTAATAATAACGAAAAATATATTATCGCGTTTCCTTCACTGTTTTCAAGTCGTTATTTACCGAACCTCAAATCAAAAGAGATCAAGTTCTCATTTGCAGGTACGACGTGGAGGGTAATCGTATCGTACAGCGGACTATTTAGTGCAGCAGTCTGAGTGCCACATTCCGGACTTCGCCCCGCCACCTGCTCCCACGCGGGATTCGAACCCGCGACCCTAGAGTCGGGAGTTTTAATCACCTCGCCAAGCTGCCGAGGCGCACTCGCTGGTCTGGCTGGGTGTTTCCTAGCGCTAACAGCCGCGCAGTTGCAGGCGGTGAATCGAGTCTCACCCCGGAAAGAAGGGGAAGCGTGCTTGGTCTCGGAAGCGGGCTTTTCCAGAGGTTGGGAGAATTTGACCCTGGAGCTCCGTCCGCCCGGCGAGTTTAGAGCATCACCCCGAGATCCTCTCGTCTTGTAACCAGTTCATCAAGGACAACGATTTGGAAAAACCAAGTCAAAATAAAATCAAAGTTTTTACACTCTTAATTAAAAAACAATCTTCCTGGTCTTTTATTTAATTTGAGGACATCCTTTTATGTACTCCTCCTGTTCCGTTTGAAAATCTGCACTTGGTGTTTTTAATTTAGACAGGTAACTGCTGACGCATTTTTTAAATTCACACCCATCTAAAAACCTTTTTTTTTAAATGGCCACACTGCAATATATTGCAATATTTAAATCTGATTTGGGCTTTACAGAAATAGCTTTGTGACTTGTTTCACAGCATATTTTATGAATACAAAGCTCTTAAAACCTCAGTGCCTTTCCGTGGCTTTTTGCTGATCGCACATTAGATAGACAGGCAGCACTCCCGCTAATATATGAGCAGACTTTCTGGGCTGTCCGTCAGCATAGCCATTTGATTTTTCTCGGCTCTTGAACACAGAGCTGCCAGTTCTGACAACAGAGCTGTGCCGCGGAGCCCCTTGGGCAGATTTTATTTTTATCCACGGGTCGCCAAAAAGAAACAGCAGAGATGAGGCGACTATAAAAGGCATCGAAAAATTCAATAACAAAGATATTTACAGACAGCCCTGGCCTGATGATTTAACGCCATAAGCACGACAGCCCCTCACAACCAGAGCCGCTGCCTGTCTCTGCGGCTCTGTACCGCTTCTGGTCCGAGAGCGAAGAGCGGGTCAGAACTGAGCCGGGACACGAAGTTGCAGTGGGACTGAAGGCTCTTTCGGCCTGTCATGTTGTGTCCCGGCGTGTCCGGGTAGGACACTTGTACCCTGTACAAAACACGCACCACTTCTGAATAGGCAACACCACAAGCAGAGAAATCCCATGACCTTTAGGAGTAGTTTCTCAAGAAGACCGTGGAGCTGTGATGAATCGGAAAATTTTTCAAAATGGTCCTAAAAACGCCCAGCAGCCTGCGATTCGAACCCATGTTTGAGAACATAATGGGATGTTGAAATAAGACATGCTGTATATGAAGACCTTTGCATACATAAATATACATGTGTGTGTACTGGAGTTCTGTAAATTTCCACCTACAGTCTTTGCCTGATATCTGTGCTTTATGTGGTTTGCATAATGAAAGGATTAATCGCCGATTTCAATTGACAGGTTGCAGTTAAGTTAAAAAAAAGTCTTGTTATAAAGACATTCTCTTCTACTGTTCACGTCCCCCCTGGAAAAGGAGGTGAAAAGCAGAGAAATTATAGCGGTGGTGGTGGTGTGTGTGTGTGTGTAGTGTTAGAAGAAGAAGACAATCCGTTTGGACGTGCGTATCTATTATTTCTTTCGGAAATCTTCCTCATAAGGAGGAAAATGTGACACGAACTCTTCAGAGGGTTCATTAGAGGCTCGCCGAGGTGCGGGGTGATGAATTTCTGCACCTCGCCGGTCACTCTCTGAAGAAATTGTAACTCAGCACTTCTCTTCTGTGCGAGCGAACGCCTGTTTAAACGAGGGTGAGCTGAAGGCAAAAAGCGACGCTTCGCACTTGCCCCGAGCTTTTTTCCACAGCTAGGGGCAACCGGGGCAGATGTCTGCCGCTTCTATACTCTCAGAATAACCGACCGCGCTCCACAGGGGAACCCGGTGTCTGTCGGTTCTCTCGTATACATTTTCGTTGTTTTAATAAAAACCGAGAGAAGCCGTCCTCTTTTGACATCAGCGTGATCTCTGCTGAATAAGGCTGTGTTATCCACACCGTGTTCAGAATTACAACGGAAGGAACACGTTGACTTAACGAAGGAGAGAAAAATCCTGCTCTATTCCACGGGAAGCGAATCTTTTAATTTTCCTTTCCTTCGCTCTGCTTCCCTCTCGTTCGAAATCGTACAAGAAAAAGTTAAGCGTTTTAAATCACTCCCTCCCCTTTTACAATACGGAGAAGAAACACCTAGAAATCGTAAAATCGTGTAATCCTAAAATAGTCGTGCCTAATATTTTTTTTTCGTAGCAGTAACAGCAGAGGCAGCGAAACATTTACAATCAAATGCGGCTCTTACAGAAAGATGGGTCGCCACACCGCCATCACTCCTAGAAATCAGTGCAGATGTCCATTAAATTACAAATCCTGTGAGCTCCAACCTGTTGTACACAACCAGTAATAAAACGGATCGTTTCGATATTCAGTTGGATTAAGAGTTTTGAATGCTGCTTTTTCTGTGACGGTGTTTGGTCCTTTAAAAACACCTGGAAAAGACAGGCCTGCAAGAGGCCAGATCAAACGTTTTACTGATAAAAGTGGTTTCCTTAAAAAAAACCTTAGGGGTGCGGACAGGCAATATATAAGATATTATTGCATTATGCTTGTTGCTAAATTATTTGGGGAGAGTCACTTCAATATTATTTCTCTATCATTAAATTTTGTTTGTTTCACTGTACCTTTTCCACACTTGGCTCACGGCTAACTTCGTGGTCACTTCCTCGCGGTATCCGAAAACACTGACGAAAAAGACGCTTAACGGCTGCGTGGACCGAAACACCAAGTGTGGCGACCAGATTGTTTCAGATTACGGTAGTGCTACGGCGGCGAAAACGAGCTCTAACAAGACAATCACGCCCTCTAGTGGGAAAACTGCTCTCTCTCCAGCGCAGGGGATCTGTATTAAGAAAAACTGGTCAGGAGGAACACAAGTCCCAAGCTATACACCTGAGACAGAAACCGCGATGTACGTCGGTCGGTGCAGGCGCGATTTACGCATTTTGCTTTTTCTCTCATTTTGTCGAAGAACACCACATTTTCAGTGCTCTCCCACATGTATCACTTTAACAAACCCTCCCTTGTGCGGAGCTATAGCTATGAACAACCGTGTCCCTTGCCAGCGGGAAAGCAGTCAAAGCTGTTGAAGTTTAGCAGACTGAAATTCTGGCTGACGGCTTGTGCAGCTCAAAACAGACCCGGCGACTCTATAGTTAGGTACTGGTGCCATCTTGTGGCGTCATTCGAGTATTACAATTATTTTTACACGTCCCTGGGTGTACAGTGTGGCGCGGCTGGTGTTTGGTAATCCGAGAAATGCAGGGGGAAAGGTGCTACCCTAGTCCTCAGAGACTCCTTTATCACGTTATGGTGTGTTACAGCAGTGGTGTTAAGGGCACCAATCCTAAAGATTTTACTGGGCATCTTCCAGCAGTCACTGAAAGTCACATTCATTTTCAATAATCTAGGCTGTAATACATCCAATTAAATAACTGACTTCTTTACTTGTAATGAAAACCATTGGACCAAGGGTTATAAATGCAAATGTTGTCCTCTGGCTCAACTCCGGTTGCTCAAGCGCCACTGTCCAGGTTTTCTAGTTGTCTTTAAATCTCTAGCTTCACAAGGACAAGAAAAGGTGTCAACTTGTCCAATTAAGCAACGAAGGAGCAATGAATGAGTTCAATTAGGTAATTAAGGGCTCAGAGGGAAGGAAAACCAGAATCCCAACAACCAGAAAGTTGTGCAGTCCTGCTCCAGGTCTGCTGACCTTTGCTTGCTTAATTGAGCCCTCAGGTGAACCAGTCGTTGGAAAAGACCTTTTTTACTTGTTTTGCATTTCCAAAAATATGGCGATTGGAAATTGCCTATGAATGTTTTGTAGGTCAATTAAATCACAGACAGCTCCAGAACTATCTACAGCTCTAAAAAGGAAGGGGTAAGATATGAGTTATATCTTGGGATTCTATTAAATAATCTAGAGTCTGGTTGGAGGCAAAACCCGCAGAGACTTGGATCATGAGGATCTGGCTTGAAAAGCCCACTTTTAGGTCTTGAGCATGAAAGTCATTCCGTGGCGGAAAATGAAATTCACTCCTGGTCCTGGAGGAGCAAGGTCCACCCCCTAGGTTTGAGCGCAGCTTGGAATCACCACGGAGAAAAGTGGTGGAAAGAGCAGTAACGCAGATCAGTTAAGTGAACAATTGATTCCACTCAAGCGATTAAGTGCCCAGGCTGGAATGAAAACCAGGGGAGAGAATCCTGTAGGATCAGGAGTGAATTTCAATGCAGCAGAGAAGGAAAGAGCACTTGTTCAAACAGGTGTGGTTTTCTTTGGGGGGAGAGAAGAATTTATCAGCTGGTTCTGGGACCAAAAGGGTGAAACGAATGTTTGCCCTAACTTCTTGCTGGTATGAAGTCTTGGAGAGAGGCTGGATGATCTTTATAACTGTACTTCCTGACTTGTTTAACCTTTCCTCCCGGTCTTCTGTTGCTCCCTGCACTAACTAGTTCCTGTTTCAATCCACAGGGAAGGAGGCCAGTGTGTTTTTTTGTTCTGTCCCAAACTCTGTCAAAGGCTGTGGAGAATCTGAGATATTTGAGGAGAAGAGCAGTGGTGGAGAACACTGAAAGACAGAGGAAATTACATAAAAGTAAAATCATCAGGAACACGTAAAGGTTTGTTCCCTTCAGGTGACCTGAAGAAGGCTCCATAGACGAAATGTTCTGTCTCTTCTTTTCTGACCTTTTTTTCTCTGCACACTATACATGCTGACACATCTACCTACTTGAAGTAAAATCATCTACCTATATAAATCTTAAACATTTGAAGTCGCTTCGAAATTTAAAAATTAAAGGAGAACCTGTTTAAATGATACCAAAAATGAAACAAACACCCTGTTTATCATCACAAATCAAAGTAATGATTCTTCGGAAGGGAGACGTAAAAGTCAGGGCGATCGTGACTCTTTGTGACAAAGGGAAGTCTAATATTTGCTACGAAACGAGTGTTTTATCTCCATATCTCTGTAAATAAACTTCACAATGTACACAATCTGCCGTGTGATTTATAATGTTTCTGCTGGTCTGGATTTCTCGTCAGGCAAGAGTGTGTCGGAGTCCAGCGCGGATGTTTCCACAAGGGGAAGTCCTCTCCTTTTTTCATCTGAGAAGGGGACGGACTGCGAGCTACTTCAAATTAATATTGCTTTGTTTTTTTTTTTCTGGGAAGGACACCGTCTTTCAGGGCAGCTTCCTCATAAACGCCCTCAAACAATAAGGAGACCGCTGCCACTGTAAACAACCCGTGGAAAGTTCCCGAGTCGCCTTCGCTGAGCTCCGGAAGAAACATTCTGCAGCCCCTAACTTTCCAAAACCGCTATCTATTAAGAAATTCCTGAAAATGTAATCACCGCTTTTTCTAGCTGCGGGTCCCCTTGGTGAATTTATTTTGCAAGTGAGCGGAGTCACGACAGGCACTGAAGAGCTCAGTAAGGTGGAGAGCCCGTGATTACTGTGACCCGATGGCTGAACTCCACCCGCCGGTCCGTCCATTTGTAGACCCTGCTGGAAATCTCAGCGACTGCTTGTTGAGTGTGACAGACCAGACATTATTTCCCTCCGCTACAGATACCTACCCCTCTAGATCCCACATCCCAGGATCTTAGTTGTATAGTGGCATCAGACAATCTTGAGTGACTCCGCGGCCCACCCGTGGCGCTACCCGAGCCAGACCCGGTCCACCTTCAGGGCCCGTGGGGGTCGGGAGTCGAGGAGTCTCAACTGCAGCAAGAGGGATAGATCATGACATTTTTAACACGTCTTCTTTTTAACCTGCGTGACTTCACTTACATCCATTACCAGCTAAAGGGGAACCTTTGATATTTCGGGTTTAAAAAGAAAGAATCGTCATGGATGAGTGCATTTCAATCCACAATACAGGTCCAAAGTGCACAGTAACATGTAAGACCTCCAATTTATGAAAATAGACTACATTTCCATGTATTGTAATTCAATAGGCAACAAACCTACCAGTAAGCGGTAAGGAGAAGCGGCTTTATTACATTGTAAACGAGCGGGCCTGCGAATACATTTTTTTAATCCAGTCGGAGGGTTTCGAGACGGTTTTGCCGAATTTTATTTGCTTGTTAAATCTGCATACAGATCACATTGGAACATCTCTAGAGTGACATGTCCGCTACAGAACCTGTGCTTATTTGCTTATTTTGTGTTTAATTAGAAATTGGTCAAATCTTTCTGTAACACCAACGAATTTGTTACCGATCTCCTTCAGATCCAAGCAAACAAGTAACTTTCTTCAGCTGTTAAATAACGCCCATATTTATTTAAAATACATCTTTCAACACTTCTCCGTTAAACAACCATATAAGGTTTGTTGAATAATACATTATTGCGCATATACTTTGAAAAGGTGTAATATTTAATATTTGGAGTTTAAAGCTGAGAAATGGATGAATTAAGGTTTATGAGGTAGTGAATATTTAGGTATAAATTCTAACAGGAGACAATTCTTGCTGCTTGGTTTGTCACATTGAGTCCTCTTGAGTTTCGGCAGTGTCTTTGAAACTTATGAAAGAGCTGAGACATGAGCAGGCCCAGTATAAGTGCCATTAATTTTATGTAACCCTTAAACCAAGGGTATTCAACTAAGTGCTAATCCTCCCTGTTAATACTCCACTTGGGAAACTGCCCTGTATTGAACACAATGTCAAAGTAAAGCCCATAATTTCAAATCATGCAGTTAGTTCTCAAAGACTGAAAAGAGAAAACTGGGTGAACAGATAATAATAACATCTGTATAGTGCTTTTCCCCTCAATGCACTTTACGGGTAATAGATGATCAATGATGTGACGGCAGCCAGTGTGCACCAGTACGTTCACCACACCCCAGGCCAGCTATCAGTGGGGAGGAGAGCAGAGTGCTCCAGTTCATAGATTGGGATTATCAGGAGGCCATGATTGGTAAAGGCCAGGCGGAAATTAGGCCAGGACACTGGGGTAACACCCCTGCTCTTTTTAAGAAACACCCTGGGATTTGTAATGACCACGGAGAGTCAGGACGTCTGTTTAACATCTCATCAGAAAAAAAGGTGCCCTTTTAAAGTATAGCATCCCTAACACTATACATTAGGGACCCACACAGACCACAGGTTGAGCACCCTCTACTGGCCCCACTAACACCTCTTCCAGCAGCAGCCTTAGTTTTCCCTGGAGTCTCCCATCCAGGTCCAAGCCAGGGTCACACCTGCTGAGCTTCAGTGGGCTACCAGCTGAGAGCTGCAAGGCGATACAGCTGCTGGCAGCAGATGAACTGGTTATAATCCACTGCCTAAGAAAGTTCTGCTTCCCTTAACCTTTAATAAGACATTACCATGCATAACACTTACATACACTGCTATTCCAGCACACCACAGATTTCCAGCCCTGCTCCTGAAGACCTATAAGGCATGACAGGATTCATTCCAACCCAGCAAGATACCAGCAAGCCAGCTCATTAAGATGAGCGTGCTCTTTAGCCACCGATTGTTGGCAACCACAGAAGGGGACGCCAGATCACCTGACATGCAGCCTACAGCCGCATTCGAACCCGGGAAGAGCCGTTGCAGACACGCCTTTCTTGCGTCGCATCTGTGCAGCTCCTGCACAAGAGCCTCTTCTGCCTGAAGATGTGCTGATGAAGAACAGCGCAGATACACCCAACTGCACCTCGACTACGGACAGTGGTCTCCAAGAGCCGTGCCATTCTGGGGTTGTACAGCTCACTTATTTGTGTTTCCATGGCACATTTTGTCGTATTAGCTCGTTTGTGTAACGATTAAAAAAGCAGGGGTACACAGATTAGAAGACTGGAAGTCAAGAACCAGCAGTTAAAAATCCCAACCCGTTTCAGGGCAGCCAGCTTTTCCAGGACTTGGATCTCTGGGATTGACTCCTGCGTGGTCAGGGAGCTGATGGGACACGTGGACATCACAGCTGTGACATGCCTGAAGGAACAGCATGATGTCACTGCACACCCGGTGATGTCACTGCACGCCAGGTGATGTCACAGGAAGCTTGTCCAGCATGTCCCTTAAAAACACTGTATCCTTAAAAAATAGGACAGCTCTGCTCAACTCACCCCAGTGCTTCCTTTCTAGCGAGTCCTGGTCACAGTCTCATGGAGACACGATTCAGTATTGACAATGTAATGCTGGCTCAGCCTTCAAAGGATTGGTCATTTGTGATAGAGACAAGGAGCTGTTCAAACCGCGTGTAAATTCAAACTTTTTTTCCCACAAAACCTTGGTGTGCCTGAACCACATTCCCCGAGGAAACATCTGTACATGAAAGGACAGTAGGCAACATGGACTCTTGAAATTTTATGCTTCATTTTTATTTTGACATTCAGTTCCGTAAAAGTAAAAAGACTCCAGCCAAATTCTCTTGCTCAGTCACAACTGAAATTTGCTCGGAATTCAGCAGTCTCGGATTAACACCTCCTGTTAGTTGAATATTAAAAAAAACATCATAAAAAATAGAATGTAATCTGGATTAGGGTTTCCTCATCTCTCCAATGAAAAAAAATCCCTTCACTCGAGAATACATTTCAAACGATAAGATACAAAAAAAACCCTACAGAAGCCACGATGAATGTGAAATTCACATACATCATGAACAACATTTCGCATTCAAGGAAACGTGCAAAAGCTAACCAATCCCTACAAAATAATAATAATTTAAAAATGGCATTTGCTGAGTTTGTTCATACATCGTATATGTATTCATTCTCACAAATGCAATCAATGCAAAATAACACTGTCAAAATAAATTCAGTATTTGAGTGAATTTCTTTTGCTCGCACCAGCTCTCAATCCATGGACGGAAGCTCTTCCCACTTCTACCAGTAGAGGGCACCAAAGTGTTCACGCAAGCCTTCGCCCATTTCACATCCACTGGTGCTGCATTAACACTGTAAGTATATCAAAACCCCTTAAACAGTTTTTTTTCCTCATACACACCAAAAAATATTTGGTACCTGACAAGACAACTTTGGAGCATTGCTATAAATTACATTAGTGCAAATGCGGTGGCAGATTATTGATTAAAAAATTAAATCCTACATCAAATACAAGACAGCGACAACGTGCTAGCCTAAAGCGTGCTTAAAGCTTCTAGTACATCAAAACCTCCGTCTTTCCCCTCGTCCTGACCTTCTGTTTAACAGTCATAGTATCCTGCCCCCCCCCCTAGGCAGGGCGGCAGGGAAAGGGTTAATTCAGCAAGGAGCTGGGAGAAGGGGGGTGGGTCACGGGAGAGGGCGATGGGTCGTTCACTTGCTTTGGAGTCTGAGCTGTCAGTGGGCAACAGCAGCTCTGCGCTCTGCAAAGGGCTCCCGGCGCTGGCACAGGGATGGACTCAGTGTTCCCGGGTCGCTGGCGCGGCCTGGCCTTCAGACACACCGGTGGCACAGGTAGGCCCTCCTGGCACGCACCCTGCGGAGTTCCGGCTGGCGCAGACAGTTTCCTGGCACTCCATCGGAGAAGGAGCCTGCCCTTCCCAACCCTGGTCCCGCCCGCCCACAGACTGGGGACAGTTCTCAAGGGGGTCAAGGTGTGTAGGGTGGAGGCCAGCGCCAAGTCCCTCCTGACTGGCGTCATGGGGCGCTGGGAGACCCGATTCAGGGTGAGGCTGGGCCTCCGGTGCGCAGCTACCCTCTCCTGTAGAGTCTGTTCCCCCCGGAACGGCCCCGCCCTCTGGGAGGGGCTCTGCAGGCCCCGCCTCCTCTGGGTTTGGAGGAGCAGGATCCTGTGGCGGCTGCCCCACCCCCTGTGCTTCCTGTGGAGGCGTGGCGGCCGTGGCCGTCGCTGATTGGCTCTTGAGCTGGCTGTGGCAGAGGGGGCAGGTCTCTTGGACATACAGCCACTTTTTCAGGCAGCCAGCATGGAAGAAGTGACTACAGGGAGTGATGACTGCAGACTTCATGTCCTGGGGGACAGCAAAACAAAAATTCAATCAAGTAAACAGATTTTTAACAGTACAGATACTTGTTAAACTTAAGGTTTACTGGAGTTATACAATTTTGCTCCAGAGAGAGTCCTGTCATTTTTCTTTCGTTTTGTAACAAAGTGACTCCAGAATACAAGGTCCAACTTCAAACGTGCTTTTTAAAGTTCCAACAGAATTTCACATTTTCAACTGACAAGTTTTAAATCCAGTCAGTTACTCAGCTCTGAAAAGACACGGTGCTTAAGGATTATAGGGATGAACCATATCTCAGTAAGCTCCTTAATGCCTTCAGCACTGGGAGCAGCTCTGCTTTAGCTGAATGAGTGTGAGGTTATGAAGTGGGCACCGGGACTACAGCAGTGCTCTTTGACCTCATTTCCTGACTGATGTGCAGCTCTTGCTCTTGGTTTTCAGCAGAAGAAGGAACCAAGTCCAAATTAGTATCAGATGTATGTGAATTTCACATGTTGGCAAGACCACTATTATTTTCAGTTCTAGCGAGAGAATTCATAGCACTAAAAGATTTCAGTCCACCAACAGTGAAAGTTTATTTTTTTCTGTCCTTCAACGCTGATTAACTACACCGTGTCTTTTTTTCCATAAAAACAGAAATTTCTTCAACTAACTGCTTTGTCAATATGCTTTTGTCTCAGATGCCCCACCCATATCTGTGTAAACTCCTACTCCATCAGTCTCCCACTGGCTTGTTGCTGTGCACCACCCAGACTCTCTCTGCTTTATTCGCCTATCGTGCACCTTCACCCTGAAAGGTAATCGTACTGAACAAACTCCCAAGGACAGGATGTGTCCAATCAGGGTGACCTTGTTCCTGGACCCTAGGCACAGGAGTCTTCCCTGAATGATCTACTGGACCAATTGGTGAGTGCTAACAGAGCAGGTGCTGTTGGTCTCTCGCTGCCCGAACACGTCCCTAGGGCTGCAGGATGACGGCTCTCTAAAGTGGGGGTTGGCAGATACGTCCGATCACCGACTCTTGACCTTTGTGTACCTGGTAGCAGATGGCACAGATGTCATTGTGCTTCTCCAGCTGCTCCTGCGTGGCGGTGGGCAGGGACTTGATCTTGGTGACGGCGTCGCGGCGCAGCAGGAAGCTCTGCCAGCCCAGCTGGGCGCGCAGCCACACGTTGTAGTAGGAGTGGACGAAGATGATGGTGGAGCCCATGACCGTCCACTCCCCGAAGACGGTCTCGGACACGCCGTAGGCCACCACGCAGAGCGCCACCAGGAACTCCAGCAGCCGGTAGGTGCCGTTGACGTAGTAGATGACGTCGTCCATGTTCTCCACGGGCTCCTTGCGGAACTCCTCCACCATGAACAGCACGTAGATGAACAGCGTGCCCAGAACCTGAGGGGGGGACACAAGAACAGTGAGGGCTCGCCCATCTGGTAATCAAAGGGGAATGGCAGTCCAGATTGCTCAAGTAAGTTATTAAATCTCGGAAAAATGTTACAAGTTTCGAATTAAGCACAAAATCGTGACCTTTGTGAAAGTGCTGCGAGTCGCCATGTTGTCGCAAATGGGTCTCGCCATGGGCAAGAGTGAGAATTCTGCGATGTGAAGCGGCCCTTCCTGCTCACTAGTCACTATAATGACTGGTGTAAGGCGATGTGCCGATGTACGAGCGAATAAGCACAGGTTGTGCAGCAGACGGTTCACAGCAGAAATGTTCCAAGGGGATCTATATGCAGAGTTAACAAGTAGGTTCCGTTTATCGGCAAAACCATCTCAAAGTCGAGAGGAATATTTCTCTTGGATTAAGAGACGTATGTATTCACAAGCCTGCTTGTTTACAATGTAACTGGAAGTTTTGTTGCCTTATTCTGAATCGCAGAATATGGTGCTGCGCATACTTGGAAATCTAGTCTATTTGTTTATGTAAGTTGGAGGTTTCACAAGTTATTGAGTACATTTGACTTTGCTGTTTGAAAAGCACTCATCAGTGCTGATGGAAAGCAGGATCTCGGCTTCAACAACACGGCTTGCTCCACACTCTCGCCACCCTTTTTATAATGAAGTGCCTTCTTTCCTGACTAGAGGATCTCATCCAGTGTTCTCTTGGATGAAGCCAGGGTACTGGCCTCAAATAAATGGCTGGGTGGCTTGTTCCACACCCCCACCACCTTTTGTGTAAACACGTGCCTCCTGTTCTTGCTTTTAAATGCACTTCGTGTCACTCCAGTACCCTAAACACACTGGTGGTTTGCATTTGTGTTCCCATTTTCCATGAGCAGTAAAGAGTCATCACAGGAGACGTGAATCTTAAAGCAACTGCTTTGGAACTGGGTGGGTAGACAAAAAAAATGGGCAATTATAGGTTCGTTTGAGGAAAAAACGAATGCTGTGACAGAGCTAAGGAGGTACATAGGCCTGCCAATATCTCAACAGGAGAAGGCTCTCAGACACTGCAGGGTTAACTGCTGGGTGTGCAGCCCATCTAAGGAACGAGAAACACTTCATCACTGGGGCTGGCACCCCCCCAGCACACCTGGAACAGAACCGCGCTCTGAATAATGGCCTGCGCTCAACTCAGCAGTTTTCTTTCTTTTCTTCTTAGAGCAGAAAGGGAGAGAGGGAAAGGAGAGACAACAAAGGGCCCCGAAAAGGGCCGACGGAGAAGAAGACGAGGAAGAGACAGAAGGTGGGTGCGCAGTACCTGCAACGAGGTGAGGACGCTGCTGGAGATGATGATGAGCAGCCAGAAGTCCATGTGGAAGAACTGGCAGATCATGTAGGCCATGTAGGCGGGGAATATCAGCAGGAAGAGGCACAGGCTCACCGCGCGGAAGTGCTTCCATAGGCTCCTGCAACACACAACACACCAACACACTCAGCCAGAGCTTCCCTAACCACGCCCGGATTTCAGGCACGCTGTGGAATGAGAAGAGATCACGTGCAGAAGGCCTGCGCCGGGAGCTTTATGAACTGCTCTTCTCTGCATGGCACCAAATCCACCACACGATGGAACAACACTGTTATTTCCCTTCCCAGAGTAGCGGCGCTTCAAGAATAGTTCAGTTGAACAGTTCAGGTGAAGTGACACACCTGAGAACAGCGTGTCACTCCAGTACCCTAACCACTGCCCTTGACTCCTGCCCCAATGATGAGCTCTTCCAGCGCCTTCCAGAGCTTTACTCTCACCTCACTAGTATCTCCCTCTCTTCTTCCTGAAGAGATCATGCCAAAATACAGCTGTATAAGTGGACACAAAAGTAGGTCCCGAATAAATTAATCGTAGTAATTCCGATGCAATAGAAACATCCAGGCACGACAGGAAAGTACAAATATCTTGATCTACCACATGTCTCCATCCCATATGTACTGTATCATCAATCTGATACTTGTCACATGTGATGTCACTCACATCACCTGCCTATCAATCCTTATATTTTCACAATACAGAAACTCCAGACAGCAATCAGGCCACAGTGGGTCTGTGCCGTGCCTGGAGGAGCTGACCTGCCACCACCCCACCCCCCGGGGGCCCTTACTTGTCTCGCGAGGCTCCCAGTGCCAGCACGATGGGGTCAGCGATCTCCAGCATGGACTGCAGGATGGAGGCCACCACGATGAAGAGGATGATGCTGAGGAGGAAGGCTCTGTGGATGACCTGCAGCTCGATCAGGCCGGTCTGCACGGCCAGGATGAGGAGAGTGATCCCCTCGGTCATGCCCCTGAGGCCGGGGAGAAGAGAGACAGCAGGGCACTGAGCGCGCACATCCGGACAATCCAGCACAGGCTGAACCCGAACGTGCACAGCACCAACACACTGCTACTGCCCAGCCCTGGGCTCTGATCTTCAATAGCACGCTCGGTGCTGCTGCTTGTTGGGCTCGGCTGGAAATTTTCAATCCGCAAAAAAAAATGTAAGAATTGTTTGGCTTATTCCACTTGTCGACCCTGTGTTTTCATGCTGGGGGACAGCGAGAAGGAAAGGCCGCTCCTACCGCGATGTGGCCTCACCGGTGCATGGTGTTGTCGTTCATGAAGGCGCGGTAGCCCTGCAGGTAGAACTTGCAGAGTGTGAGGACGCCCAGCGCCACGAAGGAGACGGTGAAGACCAGCCCCAGCAAGGAGTAGGGGGTGCTGCAGCACTCGGCGATGCTGTGGGGATAGGAGAGAGGGGCTCAGTGCCAGCCCGAAGAACATTATCCCCATTCAGGCAAATCATACACACTTCCATAAGAACAAATACACATAGTAGCAATACAGATGTAGACATCATTTCTTTTAGACGAAACTCACTAACGGACAACTTTAATTTTGTACTCTGTTCCTATATTAAGGAAAATATTAAAAATACCACAACAATGTGTTGTTTGAGTGTGAAGATTATTTCCGAGTTCCACTTTTTTTACACATATCCTTCTATACTATTCTCAGCCTCAACATATCCCAGGATGTGTGAGATTTTATTTAAAAAAAAAACTCAGAGCACTGATCACCAGCACGCGTACAATACAGGCCCGGATGAAGAAAAGGGGGTGCAGAGAGCTGTGCACACCTGGTGAGGAAGAGGAACAGCAGTCTCTCCCGGGAGGTTGGCTGGTCACGGGTGCTGAAGTATGAGTAGATCTGAAGGGCGAACAGGACAAGCCAAAAACTCATGAAGAGGACAGGAACCACCAGCTGATTCCACAGGGACATGCCCAGAGCCAAGAGACCATACACCTCCACCACCTGAGACGGAGAGAGGGAGAGGAGTCAGTACGGTCAGAGAGGGGCAGGGGAGACAGTACACAACACCTCCTGACGCAGAGAGCCAGGCGTGTCAGTACTGTCAGAGAGAGGCAATGGCGTCAGAAGACAGTACCCCTAAATCACCAACAGAGATGTGCTCGCAACACAGGTCATCATTCACACTAAATATAACAGTCCTAGTCCAGGAAGGCTGTAGAGCTTCAGAAGAAAACAGGGCATTCTACTTCCCATACTCCTATGCAATATAATCTCTAATCCTTTCCCTTACTGACGCAAAAGCCTAAAAAAGTGTCACCAGAACCTTCAGAACAGAAAATCCCTACCTGCACAAGCTCTCGGTACGCAGTCTTGGCCAGGTTGTAGGGCACCAGCAAATTGGAGGCCAGGAAGTAGAGAACCTCCAAGCCAGTGAAGATCATGGCAAAGCGGTTGATGAACACAATTGTCTCCAGGGGCACCAGGCACAGTCGGGCCACCAGAGGGAGCAGGTGAGCAGAGAAGAGCCATATCTGTTTGGTCTGCATGACGCAGGAGCACAGAGTGCACACCACAAGCTGCCCTAAAACAGAGTGCGCACTCAGGGTCAGCACAGCACTAACAGCAGGGGGCACCAAGCTGCAGACATGCCATACGTCAGACAGGAAATTGAGCCTCCGTCTGTCTATGCTGGGGTTGTTGACTCAATTTGCAATTAAGTAAGGCTAAGATTTAGCACGGCTAGGTCATGAATTGATTACCTGGTCATTTAAATATAGCAGCGGATGGATAAGGAGTTGCTCTACGTCACATCCGATGTCCACGCTGACCATATTGTGTCTACTGATCTTAAAAAATGCACCAAGTGTTAACATCAATCCTGTCCATCTAGATCTTTACCCTGTTTCTGCCCTAAATCTGGATTGAACTAAAAATCTTCATATGCATTTAGCTAATTTAGTTGTTGAACAATGTGATGCTTCAGAGTCTATACCGGCGTCACACGGCACGACCTCTAGTCAGAGCATGTCAAATTTAGTGACTGCAGTCGCTGAATGTGCTGTGAAAGTACCGCCTCCTTTTGGCAGCCAATCAACGTGGAGCACAAGAGGAGCGCCGCACGAAAGTCGACAAACGTCCTTTGTGAGGAGAAAAAAAAGGAAGAGGATACGCCGAAAAACTTGAGTAGACCACATTTGTTTGGTCGTGGTACTTCTGGTTGAGCGTTCATTGGCTGTCGACCGTCGCAGACACAAGAGCCCACGCCTACGGCTTACGACTCACTGGGAGAAAATCAAACCAGTTGAAAAGTTGCGCAGTGCGACGCCAGCATTTGACAACCCACCCCCCCACAGACCCCCAAATCTTTTAATTGCCGGGATTGGCAAAAACTTTCACTTTGGCTGAAAAAAGTTTCTCTCAATCACGGCAAATGGCAAACTTCCGATTTTCCCCCAAATCAGATGCCAGAGCTCACAACAATGAGTAACGAGGTCCAAGGTAGTGCGTCAGTTTTTGGACACTCTGTTCCAGCACTGACCCACTGTGTTGGGTCATCAGATTACTGCACCATAGGCCCTGACACTTTATTCCTGAAGGATACTGGCTCTTAAGAACTACTGCGCAGGGCAGAAATCAGAAATGAAACTTGCAGTGTCTCCATGTACGTCAGTCATATGCAAACTGTTAGTTAATACAAGTCAGACAATACAGACAGAACATTACTAAACCCCAGGTGTTTCTGTTATCGTCTCTGAGCGCACCAGAAACTTTCTGTGGGTGTACTGTACTGAGCACAGGTGTGGCCTACTGCAAACAAACAGCCACAAATTGGGTTTGACAAACCCGACTGTCTCTTTTCTTCAAACCAAAGGGTAAAAAAAAATAAGAGGCCCGAAAAAGCAGCTGGGATCTCTTAAGCAAAAAGAGAACCCTCTTTTCCTTGTGCAAAGTGACACTCAAGTTTTTGTATTCTTTCCCAATTTTAATTCCCTCAACCCAAATAAGCAGGCAGCCTGCTCATTCTACAGATTGAGCTAACTTAAGATGGTGTTACACTATACGACACCACTCGACTCCTAGTCGGAGAGCATGTCAAATTCAACAACTGCAGCTGCCAATCAACGGGGAGTACAAAAGTCAACAATCAACATGGAGAACAAGCAGGTAAACATCTTGAAAAATGTAACACAGGCATTGTTGTCCACGAATAAACATCTTCAAAAACATCATTCGTCTTCATAAATATAGAACGAATTTACAAAAATAAAACAGTTAAAAATACAAAACACCTTTAAAACAAATATTTGAAACAAATAAGTATTGTGCGATTACGTACACAAGTACACATCTGGCTCACTGCCCACCCCTACGACTTGCGACTCGCTACGAGAAAATCAAATCAGTTTGATCTTATCGTCATGGGTCGCAGAGAGTCGTAGGGGCTGTTAAGAGAGCTTTGACTGAGTCGCTGGGGGTGTCACACTACACAACTGACCGTAGCGGGCAAGAGCTGTGGCTCTCTACAACTCGCTGTGATTTTCTTATGATTATGTAAATGAAGGCTAGGACTGAAAATCCTAGGAAAAGTCGCGTGTCGCTGCCATTAGCTGCTGCAAACTAGAGCAGCGATAAGGCTTTGGGTAAAGGACAGTGAGTTGTTTGCCAATTATCCTGAACGTGAGCTGAACTTCTTGGGCCGGGCCAAGTTCCGCTACGCAGAACTGCGCCAGCTTTTCAGAAAATTAATTTTCGATTTGACTCGGGGGGGCTGAACTGCTGAAAAAAAGGACAGATTCCCACAATTGTAAACCATGTTCTGCTTAGCTCAGTTTACCTTCAAGCTTGACCAGACTGATAGAAGAACAGCTGTGTCACATGTTAAAAAAAACAGTGCTCTGCAAAAGTATACCGATACTTCCTATTGTGTCCCATTATGAGGAATGACGATATGACATATACACATTCCAGTAAACATAACATTTGATCCAGAACCTCTGACTTCTCAATGACCCATTAAGGGTGTAATGTCCCGCTACTGCAACGGGACCAGTAGTGCGATCTGGGGAGTGCAAAGAGATCCCAAGTGCTGGGCGAGAGGCAGCAGGGCCGGGAAACCCGCAGGGAGCGCGCAGGGAACTGCATAGATCTGCACGCTACCGATCGCACGCAGCGCGCACTCTGGACATGAGGTGCTGCCATGAGCTCAGTGCACCAAGTGAGACCATGACTAGCTGGGGACATGGAGAAGCTCATTCTGTAGGGCAGGGCGAATCCAAAGAACCAAAGTCCAAGTTTAAATCCGAATCCAAAGCCGGGCAGACAATGGGAGGTAACAAGCCGTAGGGTATACCGGCAGACAAAGTTGGAAATCCAAGAAAGGATATCATCAGGGAGACAGGGACAAGGGAAAACGAAGCTCTGTGGGCTCCGGGTATTTATGGCGAAAGACACCTGGACAGGGCGTGGTCATAAACCGACTCCAGGTGACTGGCATGGAGACGGGATGGTGTATCGCTGCCGAGGCAGAGGTCTTGATCTGTGCCTTTCTACAGCCTTTCACCGAGTTGTTTTGAAAGTTCTGAGATGCGTGAAATTCACTGCCTGACAGTGGGAACTTGCAGAGACGGGTGTATTTATTCTGAAATCATGTGAACTGCATTTATTCCACTCTGAGGCCACTCATTGTGTTGCTTTGTTAAGGTAATTTTGTGCACCTAAATTAATTTAGGTTTGCCACAGTTAAGGATTTGAATACTCATGAAATAACTTTTCCCCTTTTTTCATATATATTTACTTATTTCATTTTGTTTCTTGTTTGGACAACACAAAACAATTTCCAGGGCCACGGTCTGCGATTTAGAACAAAGCAACAAAACTTCTGGTGACGTGTGCAGCCCTATGACATTGTAAACAAGCAGGCTTGGGAATACACCTCTTTAATACAATAGGAATATTGCTCTCGATTGTGAGACGGTTTTGCTGACAAATAGTACTTGTTAACTCTGCATGTAGATCATGCTGGAACATTTCAGTGGTGAAATGTCTGCTGCACATCCTGCGCTTATTCGCTGGTACATTGCAGTATCTAGTGAGCAGGAAGGGCCACATCACGTCGCAATTCAGGGGAACCTGAATGCGAGTTTGCGACAACATTGCGACTTACAGTATTTTCACAAAGCTTACATTTTTGTGCTTAAGTCTGAATTTGTAATTTTTTTCTAGAACATCAATGAATTTATTTTGCTACCGAGATCCACTAACCGGTCTGAGAAATTGGGACTGCAGTTCCCCTTTAATTACTTAATTGATTATTTCCTTATTTGGTGGAAATTGCTGTTTGCTTCAGGTCTTCAGGCACTGGATAGCAAGTGCTCTCTATAAAACTTACACCAGGCAGGGCCAGGAAACAGCACTGCCGATGTATAGATGAGTACACGCTCCCTGAATGGGCGAGGCACTTACCCACGAGAGCTGTGGTGAAGCGGTTCATGGACAGTGGCTCCAGGTACAGCGGCCCTTCGTACCCCGACTCCAACTCGCTCCTCACGTAGTCTCTGAAAAGCCAGCAGGACATAGTCAGAGCCTCCCAGCATCTGACAAGAGTCACTGATCTGGGAATAAGGCTCACACGGGACTGATCACCTGCATCCAGTTTAACTAACCAGCAGCCTTTCTGCGAAATCTGCCGAAGCACATGCATTTTACCATTACTGTAATGCCAAATGTCTGCTGATGCAGAATTAACACAACGAAGGCTGAGATGGTCAAGTGATGAAGCATTATAAAAATAAGCTGGTGTTGCCAGCTGCCAACTGTTTACCCAGAAGGCTCCTACAGCCCAGTCAGGCTGCTGAAGAAGATACTGTGTAGAATAAAGCCAATTGTGCCATAGAATCCTATTTAAAATTGAAAACGGGAAGCATTTCCTTTCGCAAAGGGTGGTGGGAGTGTGGAACAAGGGAGCCGCACTGCATGCGCCTCTGCCTATATATAAAAAAAAGGTTGCTCTGGATAAAAGCGGCAGCCGAGTGATCTGACCAGTCCGACTGGTCCCCAGGCGGGAGTGTGCTTTCGCGGCGGCAGGGTTACCTGGAGATCTGGTGGCCAGCGAAGAGGAGCAGCGCCGTGAGGACGTACAGGTACAGCTGGACCAGGTGTTGGCGGGGCAGAGTCAGGAGAACCACGCTCAGGATGTAACCTGCAAAACACGAGCGCCGGTCACAGTGGGAGAGGGCACACCAGCGCCGCTCACAGTGGGACAGCGCGCACCAGCGCCGCTCACAGTGGGACAGCGTGCACCAGCGCCGCTCACAGTGGGACAGCGCGCACCAGCGCCGCTCACAGTGGGACAGGGCGCACCAGCGCCGGTCACAGTGGGACAGGGCGCACCAGCCAAGGGGACAATAAAGAAAAAAATAGGCATGTTATGAGTGTTTTTGTTAACACAAATTAAGATTAAGTAGACTTCAGAAAAAGACTCTGCAATAAAGTCAGCAATTTCCAGTTTGTCTCACCTGCTATAAAAAAATCTGCTGGGTTTCTATATTATACTGTTACAAGAGTCTCCAAACTTAATATCCAGGGCCCCCAGCCTGAAAATTGTATAGGCAGCCAATATAATCATACATTTCTACAGCAATGAAGCAAGAGCTTTTTTTTTTTTTTTTACAACAGGTCATTTGGCGCCTCAATAGAACAAACCACTTGCACACTTGAGTCATAAATTCAAGTGTGCTTCATCACTAGAAGAACAGACCGGACTGAGGTTCTTCAGAAAGATGGCTGGAGGCCCCCCGTTTTAGAGAAGGATCAACCTGGGTCATGCATTTGTGCCCCTGGTCATTTAACATGTTACAGGTTTATCGCTTGACAACACCCGATCGCTCTGATCTTTTCTCAACGCCCTCAAAACCGCCTTTCAACTGAAGCAGCAATAAATCATTTCCCCCCTCAAGAAGGATTCATCTCACTTTGGCTTCCTTGCACGAACAGGAGAGCTCCCATATGGAATACGGAATTCCCTCAGGGACACACCTAACCACCACTTAAAAGGAATACTGAAGAAGACACAGATGCAAACTCAGCAGCATCTATTGGCAAAGCAACAAGAAACAAACGATCTGACAGAAAAACACCCTCCAACAGGAACAGCCCTGCCTTTAAGCTGATCTACGCAGGCTGTCACTGAATTTAAATTTGACAGATGCAAACACAGCTTAGGAATTTAAAAATGCAGTGCACAATGTCATGTGACAGGAAGAAAAGGCTAAGACGCTATTGATCCAGAACAGGTGACCTGATAGGCCATGACCTCTGGTACATGGTCAAGTGTCCCGTGTGGAAAGGAGCCTTAATCTAACAAATATTCCAGTGCATGTTTAAAGAGTAAAGCAGACCTAAAGGCTTTAAAACAATGTACGCCATTAAAAAACGCTTATTGAAAACAAATGTTATATACACCAATTACTCAGTATAATATGCAATTAGCAGTCCCCATCCACTCATTACAGCCTGCTGCCCCATGTTAAATAATAATCAATAATAATTGCTTACACTTCTATAGCACTTTTCTGGACACTCCATTCAAAGCGCTTTACAGGTAATGGGGACTCCCCTCCACCACCACCAGTGTGTAGCCCCCACCTGGATGATGCAACGACAGCCAGAGTGCACCAGTACACTCACCACACACCAGCTATCAGTGAGGAGGAGAGCAGAGTGATGAAGCCAGTTCAGAGATGGGGATTATTAGGAGGCCATGATAGGTAAGGGCCAAAGGGAAATTTGGCCAGGACAGGACACTGGGGTAACACCCCTACTCTTTTAAATGCCCTGGAATTTTGAATGCCCACAGAGACGCAGGACCTCAGTTTTACATCTCATCCAAAGGACGGTGCCTGTTTACAGTACAGTGTCCCCGTCACTATACTGGGACATTAGGACCCACACAGACAGCAGGGTGAGTTCCCCCTGCTGGGAACACCAACACCCCTTCCAGCAGCAACCTTAGCTTTCCCAGGAGTCTCCCATCCAGGTACTGGCAAGGCTCACATCTGCTGAGCCTTCAGCAGGTTGCCAGCTGTGAGTTGCAGGTTGATATGGCTGCCGGTATTTCTCTTAGACATTAGAAACATAGAAACAGAGATATTTCTCATTCTAGCCCTTCGCCGAGACGAGCTGGGAAAAGAGGCTGTTCGATGACGCCGCAGTCAGAGCAGACGCGTGACGCAGGCGAATGATTAAGGCTTTGCAGTTTTTCGGATTTAGAAACGCCAGCTCGCCGACAAAGCATGTCTCATCCGTCTTATTATGCAACGCCCGATGCCAAATATAGCAGCAGCCTGCACCTATGGAAACTCTGGCTTACACGGCAGGAGCCTGTGTTTGTAAAGAGCTTGTCCTCCCGCTGCAACCCAGACATCCCCAAGAGTGATGCTGACAGTCAGAAAGGGGTATAAACGCTCAGTCTGACTGCAAGCTGGCATCTTCCCTCCTGCGTGCATTATAGACGTTTATCAAGCATGGACTTAAAAGGTTCTTAGAAACCCCACGGCTTGAACCCCAACACTTAACACTTTTTTTGATCCTGCAAGGGTAGACCAGACTTGTTACAGTGGCGACCCTAAAACAACAACGGGATTGCTCACTTGACCAAACTGCGACAGCTTCCTGCAGAGGAAAAGTGCAGAGCAGCTTCCGAGACAAGGTGATGGAAATAAGCAGGGAGCCTCTCTCTCCACGGAACGAAAGATCCGATCCGTTCTGACACGCAGAGACTGCTTCAAGTGCCTCTCTCCTCTATTCATGCTCGAGTTTAAAAGGGGGTTTTCCCTGGAAATGGCTTAACGAAGGAGGAAAGGTAGGGATTAGCTGTCGCTCTGTATGCCAGGCAGGCCTCACAAGAACAGGGCCGGCACCCATGCAACTATGTCCTTCAGAAGCGTTTTCTGTTGTGCACAGCTTTCGGAAATTAAAGGGAGAAAACCTTCGAATTACTGTGCCGTCCTAATTCGAGACGCGCTCTTCCAACGGATCCCTGTAGTCGTGTTTTACACATCCCAGAATTCGTGATTTGCCAATTGTGGACCTTCTCCTCTTAGCCACACAGGACAAGGACAAAGACAACACAGGGCAGGAGAGGTTCCTTAACCCTCCCCATAAATGACTTAATTGACCGTTAATTGCTTAATCAAATCAGGTGCTGAAAATCAATGCTTTAATAACTGTGTGTTAGTTGGAGCAAAACCTTTGAACCTTCCACTAAGTTACAGAATTGACCCTTTACTGCTTAATTATCCCAAGTGCTGAAGATCCTGATAATTCAGTTATTAGCTGGAGTAAAGCTCTGGAATGAAGGTACCAAGACTAACGATCTTTGACGGCTAGGATCTAATAGAAGACGGATTCCGGTTTCACATGGGGTTGTGGTACAGGTACGTTTCAGGAAAAGGCTAAAGGGGTCACACCAAGGACCCACTCATCCCTCCAACAGTCACAGTCCCAGACTCAAGACAGCCACATCCGTCCTACTGCAGGGACCCCCATTCACACTGTTATCCCGCGATTTACTGGATAAGGCGTTCGGGAGCATAGAAAAACACTAAATTGTCAAAGTCAAAGGCTGGTAACAGGTGGGCTGAACATTTTCCCCTGGTGAGCAACCCTCCTTATTGTCTCATTCCTCCTGCCCTCCTCTAACACTGTTGCCTTCATTCACCGGTCTCTCTCAGCATTTTGAAAGACCACATCACACCAGAGTTCGCCATCACTGCAGGTGCAGGAAGAGGCTGAGACACCTAAGATTACGCTGCAGGTGTGAAGTCAGCGCAGCGAAGTTTAGAAAAACAACCTGCTCTGCGTGCTCTCGGCAGCCCTGCAAGCTGCTGGGTTTGCTGACGCTTCAGATTGCACCCCTCCTTCCCTTCTGGGCCTGCTCTTCTTTGCCTTTTATCAGACTGCGCTCTACTTCCGCACAGCGCCACAAAGCCCGCGGTTCTTCACCTCAGCTAAATATAACAACGAGGGGAGAGAACAAAAGTTCTCAAAACGCCTTTTCGCTCACAAGGCTGTAACTCGAGTGTACGAGCGGTGGGGTTTTCTTGCAGGCCAGGCCCACCCAGCCCCCTGCATGACCTCTCACCAGACCTTTCCCGGCACGCGACTGAGCCCCTCACTCTGCAAGACTGGAACCGGCGGCTCTTCTTCTCCCAGCGGAACCGGGCTCTCCGGGAGGGAGGGGGGGAGACCGAACGACATTTTCCTTCTTTTATCCAAAGTGATCAAATTCAGATCTTCAGATCTTAGCTCGTCTTGCTCACTCAGCGCGAGAAGAAGGCCCCTTGTTGGCGATCCTTGCACCGATGCAGCAAGGCAATAGAAAACGGGAAGGGATGTTTAGCGGTCATTTTTCGGTGCCTTCACGCAAGCTTAAGCCACTGGTCTCGTCCTGTCGCTCGCGGTCCACTGCAAAATGCCAACAAGCGCAGGGTCACGCCCCTTGGAGCAGGATCAGCTGAAGGCCAGAACCAACTGGAAGACTGAGCCTGGGGATTCTTAACCCAGGATCTTGGACCAGTCTGGCAATCTCTGGTCCCAGTGTAGACTCGAGAACAGCTCCAAGCCCTGTGGGGTGAGAGAAAGGCTGGGGGGAGGGGTTGAAGAGTGGCATGAAACCCCAAGACTCTGAATCAGGAAAAGCAAAGGGAGTCAACAAAGACCACGCAAGGGGACGCATCCCCAAGGCATCTGGAAGAAGGCCATCTTGCAGGGCTCTGTGCTGGGTATCTCTTCAGCAAAGGGGCTCCCATGCTCCGGCCTGCGGGACGCTGTTCCCTGCTGATCCGCGCCCCAGACAGGACGTTTCAGAGACAGCCAGGCCCGAAATACAGCTCTGCAGGACGGCTTGGAGTTGGGAATACACTGGAATGCACAGTGTATCCCAATTCATTTCAATAGAAGCTGTTCAAGCCGGTTTGTTCAGTAGCGGATTCTGACCAGGACATCCTCAATCACAAAACGGACACCTTTGAATCCGGGGAACGGGCAATCCGGATGGGATGGTTTAATGACTTATTCATATAACACCGGTGCCTTTTCTCTGACAGTTCAGGGACCTCAGAGGAATAAAGCTAGGCATCCCTGGTCTTGATTAAGACTACTACCCATGTCAGCCAGGTGTTTTACTCATCTAAATCCACAATTAGTAAAAAACAAAGTCACCTTTCATTTTTCTCCCGAGGAACGACATTTCAAAAAATAAAACAATGGGTTTCGTTTTCCAGCTTTGGAGTAAAGACCCAAATCCAGACCCCTGCGTGCGTCTCCGTTTCTCAAAGGGCCGCAGGACCTGCGTCAGCCGCCTTTCTGCACCTGCGCAGCTCTGAACAAAAGGACAAACAGCTGCGCAAAATTACAAACAGGAGGACGAACACCTGCGGTTCGCATCAGAAAAAGGCCAACCACAAGCGCACGGGAATTTTCACGTGAATGGAGACAGAAGGCAGCCTTTCACTATTCCCAGCCAGAATGACACAAGCACAGATCCGGCTCCCATTTAGAGTTGTCTGGGGATTTATTACCAAAGATATACTCAATAAACCACTGAAGGCCTGGAAAAGGAGATTTCAACTACCGCTCTTGTTATAGTTAAGTACAACCCTCTCCACCTTACCAAGACTCAGCGTCTTAACCACAGGGTAACTCCTCGAGGTAGGGTACTCCCCATACAATTATCTAACTCTCATCAAACCGCCTCTCCTGCACTTGTAGCAGCACACTGAAAATAAAAAGCTATTCTTAGGAAACCGGTACACACTTATACTGCTGACATGCTTTTTCCAGAAGCTGGTACTTTGAGCCAAACCCACTCATCCCTCCCACATCTTTCCATCCTAAAACCAAGCTGGCGAATGAGAGCCGCTACTTCCAATCGAGTTTTGTCCGTTGTTCTTCCTGACTTTTATTAATTGGGTGTAATGAACCCAGCGACAGTGGCCGGCCACGTTCTCTCTGGGATAGAACAGTGCCCTAGTCAGCAGTTTATACTGCGGGAGACTGACTGGGTACAACTGCCTATTGTCCTCTCTTGCTGCTCAGGCCAAAAAGAGGGCAGAATGGTTTCCTGTGTGAACCGCTGCGAGAGAAAAAAAATCATTCTTTAAATAACTCATGAGCTGGGGCTTTGTGAATAGGCACCCAGTGAATCAGGACCAATAACACGCCTCAACAACTCCATTCAAATCCCTGCAGCACTTTGGGAGCACACTTGTTGAGCCAGTGTCTCCTTCCGCATACAGCTCACAACACTCTCCCTATCAAACAGGATCCGGTTTCTAAAACTACACTTCAAGGTAATGGGGTTAAGAACTAACCCTGCTCTCCCTTAAAAAAAAAAAAACACACACACTAGCCCACTGACCCACAGTGCCAGGGCTGGGGGAGGACGGGCACTTCTTTACTCAAAGGGTTGTGGGAGGATGGAACAAGCCACCAAATAAGTTAAACAGGCTGAGAAGCCTTCTCTCATGATTCTTATCTTCTTTTGTATACAAAAAGAGGGCAAAGCTTTATCATTTGGTTGTTACAGTACACCCTGCCGAATTCTGAAACTTCAGCTATAGCAAACTGAGTTCATGAATTCTTCCAGAGCATGAAAAATAATGTTACAAGATAGACAGGAACCATGCAGACAGGGCAGTAATACCTAAAAAGTGTTATCGAGCAGTTTTGCTGAGCCTGGACTTGCACAACACCCACCTATCGGCAGGCTCAGTGGGAGGAATGTGGTTTCCCCTGGTTCAGCTCACAGTAAGAACATCTCACTTAGACAGCATAGATATTTTAGGATATTTGATGTGCTGGACCTGTTTCGTACTGGGAAAAAAAAGCCATTCTGAAATAACTAATGAGCACAAGCTTAGTGAAGAGGTAGCCAGTGAGTAAAAAAGATCATCATAAAACGATAACTTAAAATCCTAAAAAACAACATACTTTCAAGATCGTGCCGAGTTTGGACATTCATCAAAAAATGCACTCCTATGGCATATCCAGGCACACAACCTTTTTTTTACCAATTAAAAAACGGACTGCAAACGATTCCACCCTCAAGATATAAGATGTGTAAGCCGCAGAGGCCGATCACTGTTTTTCATCCTAGGCCTTTAGAGTCTCTTTAGAGCGGTTCACTCCAATCTGCTTTCAAATACAGTATTAGTTTTGTTTCTGCTGGCAATACGCTTTTCCAAAACAAATATTGCAATGAAGAAAGGAAATCAAACATGATAATACTCATAAATTTAGCTGATATCTTTACTTAAAGATGGCAACTTAATGGAGGAGTTCACTGCTCAATCAGATCGGCCTTTAACCGTAACAAACAAAAGATTAGCTCCCAACAGGTCTGTGGTTCAAACACATGACAGATGTCCCTGAAGCTTCATTACTTTCTCAGATAAACCCTTGCACCATAGTTATGTCTTTTTTATACCTTTTCCACTAATAGAGACAGAGCAGTAACAAACCTGAAGCTAAGCTGCAGACATAAGGGCTTTTAACAGTTGTTTAAACTGTCTGTTAGAGGAGTATTTCTTGTTCAGGATCAAATGGTTTATTCTGTATTCAGAGCAATCAAAAAAACAAGCATTAAACAATAACAACTCCCTTCCCCCCCGCCAAGAACAGTCCCTCTGCCCGAGACGACCCCTCCCTCGAACCTCCCCCCACCAGGAATAACCCCTGCCCTGGCGCAGGACACCCCCCAAATGTGGGGAATGGCAGATCGGGCCCCCCTAACCCCCTGAAATATCTTGAGTGTTCAGATCTTCTCTGCATGGAAGGGATTGCTGTCGAGACTGGGCTCATCATCGCTCGATCGTGGCAACGGCCTAGTGAGGGTCTGATAAACCGAGCGGCTGAAAACCTACAGGAGGCTCTTCCTGCAGTGACAGCTCTGCTCATCCACAGCCCTTGAAGGAGGACCTCAAAACAAGGCTGTCATGTAACCTGCTTGACACTTAAAAAAAAAAACAAACCTCTTCTACTATTACAGTACATCAGGAAAAAACAGCAAGGGGGGAGCCACTGTGGGCGTACAGAGATCTGAAGCACTGATTCAAAGCCTGCTCTCCTTTTCTGGTGCAGATCACCTAGCTGTGCAGCAAAGCTAGCGGAGCACAGCCTGTTCCCTGTAGCACACAGGTCAGGCCAGTTCACTGCTCCCACAGGGTTCAACAGTTTCTATAAACAGTGCTCATTACTCACTCCCCTGGTAAAGCTATGGGATGTTTCTCATTTTTGTCCCAGCCACAAAAGGCCAAGTTATCAGTATCCCTATTTGCTTAGCACTCGCCCTAATCCAGGACGCCTCGCGGGGCAGACAAAGGGCCTGTGCACGTAAGAGAGAGAGAGAGAACAGGAGCTGCTACTCACCCACGTAGTGCAGGTACAGCGCCAGGTACTTGTACTGGAAGAGGGGGTTGTTGTTGAGGCTGCTCCTCTGGATCTGCTGGAAGAAGGAGCTGACGTCCCAGCGGTACAGCGCGTCCAGCAGCATGATGCTGGGGACCCTCAGCCCCACGTTCAGCGCGGCCTCCAGCTTCTCCTTCAGCGCCATGCTCCCCGTCTCGCTAGGCTTGCTCTAGACTGCTGGGGGGGGGGGGGGGGGGGGACAAGAGGATGAGGTCACGCCGAGGGCACAGAAGCAGACAGAATGAGGCGTGGGGGGGGTGCAGCTGCCTGCCACATGGGAACACCCCCCTTACCCCCTTCTTCCAAGCTGAAGGAAATTTGCAGCAATCAAAATAAACGCCTGCCTACTTACATAGGGGCAGTAACCCACACGTGAACACCGGGGAACGTGCACACTCCACCAAGACAGGAGCAGATATCCATATTGGAACTCGGGTCCTTCTTCTCGGCATGTGTGATCAATTCCACGGGCAACCGATGGATTCAGCGCAGCAGTGCCTGGCACACAACACTATACGGCAGAGCGCTTGCCTGTGTCAACATGACCTTTGCATTCGGCTCACCAGATGACCCCGAGCTGCACCCAGAGTCGCTCCGCACGTGAAATTACACTCCATATTTCAAGCCAGCAGCGAGTTCAGCCCCTCGCAGGAGCACCTGCCCGAAACCGAGACTTGGGGAGCAAACTGACGCAACTGGGAAAGTCAAACCTAAAGCAGGGAATCAGCGCACAGCTCTTCTAACAAAGTGACGGGGACTAAATGCAATGATGTGATTGTTTGGGCAGCCAGGCACAGTGTTGCCAGTTCTTTGCAGGGCTTGTACAGAGCGGCAGGCAGGCCACGACTCGGAGGCCTTCGTCTAAAAGGCAGAAAAATTATCACCCACGGCGAAGACCTAAAGTCCTCATCAGCAACCCCACATCCCAGCAGGAATCTGTCGGATTCAACAGAAGAGCTACAGGGAGACAAGGAGCTGCAAGCACCTTAACAAAAACAATTAGAGCACTTGCCCTGTATCTAGGAAAGAAACAACAGCTATTTCCATTTTACCGTCGTTTCCATGGTCGGTGCCCGAACGTTTCGAGCTGCAGCTCCTTGATAACAGGCAGGCGACCGAGGCTTCGCGGACGACACTTCCTGTTAGCAACACAAGCATCACGCCCACCTCGGAGCAGGGAAAGCAACAGCGAAAGCTGGGACGCTCGGAAGAAGAAGGCACTGAAACAGCAGGAATTTCGGAGAGCCACACTTATTACAAGACACTATCGGACTGCCGTGAGCCACGACATGAGACCCAGTACGTTTACTGTTACACTAACATTGACATAACTGCACAGCACGACACAAACGAACAGATCAGTTGCTGACACGTTCACAGCTCCACGCGGGAATTAATCCCGGGGGCTGCTGGGACAATCAGCAGGTGCGGTGAGGCAAGACTGAAGCTTCAGTCGTCAGATGTGACGGACAGGGAGGCGGCCAACAAGCACGCTGTACACTCCAGGAAGCCGTGGTGATTTGGAGCAGTACAGGGGAGCACTGGTTAGCATTGCTAGATCTGGGGCCCCTGGGTTCATTTCCTGGGGCACTATCTGCCTGGAGTTCACATGTTCTCCCCACATTCGCATGGGTTACCTCTGGTGGCTCTCGTTTCCTCCCGCAGTCCAAAGACATACTGCTGGGAATCCAGACTCAAGACCCTCTTCTTGAGAAGAGCCTTTACTGCACTGGTTCCATTCTTTACCCCTCTGCCTTTCTTAGTACCACCATCCACGGTCTCCTCTGTGTATTGTAATTGTGTTTTCTCTTTCATTTTTCTCATTCTGTAAAGCGCTTTGAGAAGCCACCTTCTCAAAGTTTATTATTATTATTATTAACTGGCAGCTGGGGAAATTGGCGCTGGTGGGAGTGGGTGTGTCTGTGTGGCTCAGGAGTGGACTGGTGCTCCAGTCAGGGTGTACCCTGCCTTGCGCCTGTGGATTGCTGGGTTAGGCTCCGGCCCCCCTTAGCCCTGAACTGGAGGAAACGGGTACAAAGCGGGTGGATGGGTGTTGCGAAAGTACACCCTCAAGGCACGGACAAACCAATGCTGGCGAGTGCCCACGCAGCTAGCGGGATCATGACGACGTGCAGAGGAGAGACTCTGCAGTCTGCTCATCACTGAGTCGCATGCACACGCCAACAAGTTTGCATTGTGTGGCTATTACTGCCTGCTGTTTCAACATTTCCCTCTACACAGTGCTCTGTAAGGGAAGGGCCTACATTATTTATCAAATGCAGGGATAGGATGTCACAGAAGCCATAGAGTCCCCAAGCAAAATACTCATCATTCAGTTTCAACCCACAAAACACCCAGCTGCACCAATGGGACTCTGGGCAGCCAGTGTAAATGAGAATATGTTCTCACTTCACGGATATAATAAAATAATGGCTTTAAAATGGGTGTCGACGTGTCAGTGCAAACTTAGAATAAACTTCCGCTTGTGACCTTGTTTATTTGAAACTGAGAACAGGAGGGACTTCCATACACAAAGGGTTGTGGGAATCTGGAAAAAGCTGCCCAGCCACATTGGTGAAAACAATGTACGTTCGCTGGGGACCATGAAGCACTCCGAAACTCACACTGCGCTACAAAGTGTTCACTGATTTGACCCGAGGTACTGTGCAACACTAATCATTGCTTGCAACAACACTGCTTTTCACCCTGCCTCTCCCCCCTCTGAAGTGCAGATCTCACCTGAGTGACATGCAGCAGCAATGGTTCTGCATCAGCAGCTGCGCTGCATGGCAGACCAGTGGGGAGGAGTGGGAAACTGCCATACTAGTTGAATTGAGGGAATCTTAAGGGAGGCTAGAATTATGCGAGCCCAGACTGGAGCTTAGACAGGACACTGGAGTTGCCACCCCCAACTGTAATGAACAGTGCCCTGAGGTATTTAATGACCAAGTATTCAGGATTTTGGTTTAATCAGTCAGTAGGTCCTGCAACAAGGTATGGTCACTGTATGGTATGCACTGGGTGGGAATTCTGATCCAGGGGAAAGAGCACCACCTACTGGTCCACAGTCATCACTGATGGCAGCGACCTGATTTGCCTTCCAGGCAGGTGCTGAGAGCGCCTCACTGCGATGTCACAGCTGCATCTGCGGCTGCCTTCTTTTAAAGTGCAGAGCTGGACAGTGCGAGGAGGAGCTGCGAGCAGGAATATTAAATTGTGTAATCCAACTAAACCTTTTTCAAACACAGGGATTATCATTGGAGTACAAATAAGGTATTTGGAAGGGGTCAGATGGAAGGGGGCAGCAAAGGAGCAAGAAGGTTAATTCCAAAGAGAAGGCGATGCAGAAACACTGATTTTTCATCTTTTCGGCACAGAATTAACCCCAGCTTGTCCCCAGACAAGAAGCTCCACACGTAGAAGTGCCTTTTCCATCCAAGCATGAAGATCCGAAGATAAAAAAAAGTCACTGTACATTTCATTATGAGCAAGGTCTGTCCCTCGTTTCCCTAGGCATGAAACAAGCAGATTACTCCACCCACAGTGTAACTGCTTGGTTTCAGGACTCCACTACACTGTAGTCTAGGTCAGCACCTCTTGTCGGGATCACAAAACAGGCAGATGTTGATCTTCAAAGCCACAAGGCCACACCAGTCACCAAACCCTGACCCCATAAGATAAACACAACAAAAAATCAACATCTAAACCAAACAGCAACACACACCTTTACCATTTCTTCTTGGTAGCATTAAGCTTTAAGTGGATGAACTGGGTCCTCACCTATAATTTAAAGTCTGTGTCACTTTTAATCCCATACTAACATAATGAAACTTTTTTTTCAGTATGATAATTCCCCACAACTAATTTCTTGTGCAACTTTTGCCACTTTATCCACATGCAAGAAAGGGAAAACAGACCACACACAGACTTACTGAAGTGCTGTTCAACGGAAATATGTCAAAATAATAAAATGAGCAAGACGCATTTTCCGGTACATCAAGTCCTCCACAGGCCACCAGACTGTTTCTGTATTTACATGTCATTGAGATATTCAGCACATGCATTTCCGTGCATGTACATTTTTAATTGTCACTGCTTTACATAAAACAACAGTAAGGCTGTGTAATTTATCATTTAACCATACAGTAATTCCTTTTCAATTGTCCACAATTCTACACCTCACCAATTCTTAAATCGACTTGAACGGTGAGCTTCTTGTCTCAGTGTCCCATTGGATCAATACTATGATCCAGTTTGTGAGGAATCTGTCACTCCTTACTGAGTTTCTAGAAGATATTTTTAGTCTCACAATAACAGTCTTTTTACCCAATATTACTGTACTCAGGAGGCCCCAAAGCATATCTTTCCATCAATTCAAACTAGAACTGAACTATTTGTTTTCAGGACATATGTCCTTTTCAGAATCAACAGTGAAAGCAGGGGAAGCGGCGTGTGAGTGCATTTAATATTAAGAAAAGGTGTCACTTCTTTACACAAAGGGCTGTGGGAGTCTGGAACAAGCTGCCCATCTTCGCGTCATCGAAAGCTGACGAGCCTGTTTCTGCTACAAGCTGCTGAAAGAGATGATCGGATCGATCAGATCCGGTACAACCAACCCCACCGAGCGAACGGCCTCCTCTCACCTGTGACCTCTTTTATCCTTTTGTTAATCGCACGAATCGTCTCTCTCAACCTCTGACCGCTCATGAGACTATCGCCGGCGGGAACAATGCGTCGTGTTATCTAAAGATAACATCGGGGTGAAGGCGTCAGCCAAAACTAAACTAACCCCAACATTCCCAATAATAGTAAGCCTGAAAGATAAGGCACGGTCTTTTTTTTTAATAGAAGTGCGTTTCGCTGTTTCTATTCCAGAAAAGCACCCGTAGCCACTTTGTCGTGGCAACGCAAGGTATGCAACACCAATCATCAGCTCGGTACGCGTACGTGTTAAGTGCTGTGGTCAAGCGAAACGCGTTACGTAACCCGCTGACAGAGGCAGGGAGAGACCCCGCCGTGCGGCCGGGCAAACGTGGCCACTTCGTCCGCGGAGGCTTGAACTTTGAAGGCCTTCTCGTTTCCTGCCGCGCCGCAGCGCCGCACGACGTGAACTACAGTAACCCCGCGAGCTCCTCGGAAGCCGTCTGAGGCTCCCGCGGGCTGCAGGCAGGGCTCGAGGGTCGGCTCGCGAGCACTTCACAGCCATTTTCGCGGCCGTACAAACGGAAAAGACGAGGGCAACCCACAGACACACACCGTAAAACTACGTAACTCATCGTGTTGGTGGTGAAATATATAGCAAAATGGGTACACAATGGGTACACACTTACTTAAGACACACGTACACAAATAACGCTTGTGTATTTATTTTTTAATAAAACAACACCGCATTGCTGGATAAGTACGCTAAACGCGGCGCAACAGAGGGAAATCTCGTGCCCGGAAAAAAAAAAGAGCCCCGAGTTACAACAGGCAGGAAAACGGACTCGGGCTTTGCTGGTATAACACGGAATCTACATCCCGAACCGAATCCCAAAGCCAGAATGCGATTTGTAAAACAACCTGTGTGCAAAACAGAAACAGGTGTTCAAATAAACCACGATAACCTACGTAGGTCTCTTCTCATTTTTGCCACGACGAGAGCAAACACAGGGACACACACACACAATCGAGCGCCGCTACTCCGCTTCTATTTTCCGTCCCGTCCCCCCCTCCGTAACAAATAAGAAACATAAACCGGTCTACCTACAGGAATAGGACTCACTTCACTCCGTTAGTTTCTGTTTCGCGATGCTTCTCCGGTCGGAAATCAACCATTTTAACTCAGGTATGCCCAAGTTAACGGTGTCGATTCCGCTCTCAATTCCAAACAGACGGAGCAGCAGCATCTGAGTCATTTCAGCCAGCAGCCATTACAGGCGCTGTAGCGAGTCGCTGCACTGCGCCTGCGCGCCCCAGGTTGCAGTCGGGTTACAGCGCTCAGCCCTCGCTGTAGTAACTAGTGCAAATCACACTCGCCTCACACGCCTCGTCAAGGGGCATCAGTCACCAGAGCGCCTCGTCAATGCATCACCGGGGATCTCTTCTTACAGCAGTATTGTGCGGGGCTTTCTGGCTGTCTGGGCGCAAACGATCTGCGTGCTAAATACCATGCAAAAAAATGATCATAATACAAATCTGAGTAGCTTTCATATTTGAAGGCGCAGATTGGACAAGGAAGAACCGCTTATACTGTAGCTTGGTTCCGCCGAGCGGGGGATCGTGATTTGAAACGAGCGCTGCGTGACTTGCGTGCAGGTAACTACGGAATAAAGTCGCTTGACACGGAACAGAAGTTAAAACATTATGTTCTAAGAACTGTTATAATTAGGAAGCGGTAGTTAAGGATTTATTATTATTATTATTATTATTATTATTATTATTATTATTATTATTATTATTATTACACTTACATAGTGCTCTGCTGGATACTCCACTCAAAGTGCTTTACAGGTAATGGGGACTCCCCTCCACCACCACCAGTGTGCAGCCCCACCAGGATGATGTGACGGCAGCCATAGTGCTCCAGTACGCTCACCCCACAACAGCTATCAGTGGGGAGGAGAACAGAGAGATGAAACCAGTTCAGTTCAGTTAGATGGAGATTCCCAATTAAGATACAGAAATTATAAATGAACCGTACCAAATAATAATGGTGAATGCATAATAAATGCATATACATAATGATGAATGCACTCATGAAGCAGTGTGCAGTGTAGGTCTATACTCTGTGATCCTGAACCCAGATCGTTTTGTTTTAGTCTTCCTGGCTAACATTTTGTGTCCTTCCACAGGTTGCTGACTCACAGTTAAGTTAATTTGTTGTTATGATTATAACAACAACAGCTTATCATAGTTAATGCATCATCATCACAATAATACCATCATCATTGCCATGTCACCTTTACTACTGCCTGTGTTGACTGTAAAGGCAGTCTGAAGACAGGCTGAAGGAGATCCAGCAGTAGCTGTCTGCACAGTGACTGGGCTCCCCTTGACTTGTGCAAAAGATTGAAGTATTAGGAAGCATGGGGGTGTGACAGAGCTGCTGCCTTATTGCTCTCGGGCCTAGGGTTTGATTCTGGTGTGGGCCACCTTCTGTGTGGAGTTTGCATGTTCTCAGCTTTCCTCCCACAATCCAAATACATGCCATCTGGGTAAACTGGCATCTGTAAATTAAACACCTGTATGCGGGCATGTGTGTGTCCTGCAACAGACAGGCTTTTGCCCAGGGTGGATCCTGTCAAGTTCCCAATGTCTATTGGGTTATTGCCAGGGTTATATTAGCTCACAATGACTGATATCTAGGAACACACATTGTATAATATAATCTAGATTTGTTTGTGCAAATGCAGCGGCTCATACAATAATGGCCCCTTTAACTCAGCAGCAGAAAACCTTGGATAACAGTTGAATTGCTCCAAGTTAACTACTTGAAGAGCTCAATGGGGCCATTAAGAGCAGAGCTGAAATGAACACCAGGAGACAGTGAGGCCCTCTGGGACTGGAGCTGTGCTCCACTGACAATAAAGCTTTGCAACAGCTTGAACTCACAACCCTTCTGTGAAGGGGACATCGATGGGCTGTAGAACCTGACCTGATCTGTGTTTGTCTACATTTACTGTTTGCCGAGAAGAGAGCTGTCCGTTTTGCGTGGCATCTCAGGAATATCTGCAGACCTTGTCGAAAACAGCCATTGTGGCAGGTGTGGAAAAGTCCTTGAACAGGTTCTAAGGCACATGCAGTGATCACTTCTAATCCCCCATTCATGATAATAATAGAAAGTGACCGGAATAGTACTCCGACTATTAAATCTTCCTAAAAAAGCCGCACAGAGGGAATGCACTCTGTGTGTGACTTAATGGGTGTTGTTCGGGAAAATGGCTTTTTTTTTTTGTACCAAATTAAAATCTCAAACCTGCCACCAACCTCTGCAGGGCCTGGTCTTCAGTCAGGCCCAGCTGATTGTGGAGCGATAGGATTGCGATAAGATTGGGGTGCTGCATCAACGAGGCCTCGCCGTCTCTCCGCTTAGTTATTTCAGAGGGCGTCTGTGGGCTGCAAAGTGACCACTCTCAGGTGAGGAACGGGAATAATTAATCATGGCGGCTGTGCTAGGGGGCACGTCCATAGGCCTGCACAGTAAAAGAAGCAGCAGCCTTTTCTTGTAGAGTTCGAGATGCGAAAGTGGACCTTTCCTTGAGATCTTTTGTGTCCTTTCAAAAGGGAAGCATTGTTCATGTGAACGAATAATGAGGATGTTATTAAAAAATAACCTGATACCTGGCTCATTGGGGCCATTTCCCTCTTTCATTCTTAACTTACAGTAGTTCCCTTTTCATCCCTGGTGTTCCGTTGCTTCTCTCTCAGAACCCCACACGCAACAGTCCACTGGAATATCAAATATTATTAATTACCATTCCCCGTCGCCCTCTGCTGTCTGGTTGGAGGGGTGCTCAGGGCAGCAAAACCAAAACGGGCCGGCACACAGCGAAGGTCAACAGAAATGAAGACCCTGGCTCCCAGCGCCGTCAGGTTCTGCCTCTTGAGATTCTGCATCACAAAGAGCAGCTGTGCTGAACGGCAACAGAGGAGAGGGGAATAAGTCTGCAAAACGGGTTTCACATTCAAATCGACGCCTGTGCAGCCTTGATACAGTGGGCTTAAGGGCTCAGTGCAGAAGTCGTTGATATTTCACATTTCTCCTAAGCGATTTATACTTCCATGTTCAGTTTTGATTATTGAAAAGCACACACATTGACATAAAACGCAATTTGAAAACGCAGTTGCAAGTATCCGACTATTGTATATTTAGCGTTCTGGGCAAAGCTAGGCCTAGCAACGTTATGGGAAAATAGGACAAAGACATCGCTCAAAAATGAAAATGAAATAATGTTGCAATACACATCTTTTTAACAATGCAGCAAGCCCTGAAAATTGTTGATTTAAACCTGAGGTTTGTATGACCTCAGGAGCTTTATTTTACGATACTCTATATTTGATTTTAAGGTTATTAAACTGGTCTACAGCACAACTGGCAGGGAGGAATATTATTAAATGCTTATATTAGTTGCAGCTGTAGCCTCCGGGTTCTCCGACAGCTGCTCCCTCTAGCGACGTTCATCGGTACGTGCACAGGAAGTTGAAGGCGAAGGGCGCTTGGTAACACACACTGGAGCATCACTGGGAGACCGGAAGAAACTGCTGAGTAATTAACGCTGAGGGGAATAAAACTGAAATAATCCATAAATTACGAGTCGCATAATTGTCACCCATCACCAGATAACCGGGAGGTGGCTTGGTGAAAATCGCTGATTTTTTGCAATTGATAGGTATGGATGTGTACAGGTTTGAATTGCGTTTTTAATGTACAGCGAACGAGGCCCTTGTGTTCAGTGTATGACTGATTTAAATGAACCATAACAATGATCTCTGTATTCAAACATCCCGGTTTCCGCCGGCTTCATCCTCAGTAAGGCTAATGTTTGTGAGCTGTACCTGCGTTGAAACTGAACTTCACACCGAATCGAACCGATAACGGTTCACATAGGAGAAAAAGAATGTGGACTGTAATGACTGCAACTGTAAAGTTTATTTAATTTAAACTAAACAAACATATGTACCAGGAAAATTCTAACATTATTTTATAATTTGCGTTCACTGTACACCAAAACGGTTGTAATTGTGCACTGAGACTGAGATGTTGGTGTTTGCATTAAAGTAGAACAATCAAAAGCGAGTTGTGTTGTAAATGCGATTAGACCTGTACATTACAGATAACGTATAGGTCTGGAGATTGCAATCTAATTAGTTGTTTGCTTCTTAAGGTAACGAATAACCATAATATCCATCATTTAAACAAGCAGTGCGCTCGTTAGCCAAAAGTACAAGCAAGCGTGATCCAAACTGATGTCTAACTTACGAATTTATTAAATCTACTGAGTAAACAGAGAGAAACTGTTGCAAGACTTTAGGAATTATTTTGGTGACCTTCAAGGCCTGCCAGACTGAAGTCCTCAAGGAGCAGAGTTTTCTAAACTGAATAGATCGTGTGCTAAATTCTTTAGCCATAGATGTACCCATACATGTATATCTTTAGAAACAGATGGTCTGTCAGACTGACTGAGTTGGGGCCAGGACAAGGGCTTAGGGTATTACCACAGAAATGCACAGGTTCCCTGCTTTGTTCATTCGAAGTGCGTTGATAGACCTCGATTTGCAGGAGCTGGCCTGCTTTTCAGTTTCAGAGTGAGTTGTGTGCAAGATAGATTAGTTCATCGGGCATGCCGTTGTAGAGAGTTTACTGAATATAGTCTTATCATAGCCATAGTTTTTGACAAGAATGGTTACAGATGATAAGGAGAGAGTATTCATCCCAACTACCTTATGGGCTTTTTTCACTAGCTTACTCATCAGAGCGTCTAATATTTTTAATATTGTTTCTTCAAGGAAGCCAGTGTATCAGCTTCAACAGCATTGCTGGCTGCCTGTTACAGACTCCTGCCTGCATTTGTGTAAGGAAGCACCACCGGTTCTCAGTTTTATGAAGATATTTCTGCTCCGGGATGAATCCAGAGAAGACCGATCAGATACATTTCTGAGCTCAAAGGAACATCTTAAACTGGTTGACAGTACAGATGTTTTTTAGGTCGAGCACAGAAGACTTTTGAGCTCTCTAAATATTTAAAATCGTCAGAGATCATTGACAAAGGCAGCCCACCGGATTTCTCCAGGATCAGAAGGCACAAATTGAAACTGTAGCGAAGTGCATTAAAAACTGAGAACAGGAGTCACATCTTTACACAAAGTGTAGTGGGTGTGTGGAACAAGCGGCCCAGCCATATAGCTGAACCAAATGAATCAGCTTCTTTAATCAAGTAGTTACTAACCATCAATGGCCTACTCTCAGTTGTAGCCAGTCTTATGTTATTCTGTTCTCAGAATAATACAAATCTTATTATTCCAAGACAAAATGCCCTTTAAACTAAAATTCTGTTGTTTCAGATTAAAAGCCTTTCTATTACACTCATACATTTAGACTTTTTGTATTGTGTGTACATTATGCCATGTGTGTTCAAGCTGAGTGCAAATACTAATACGGTCCCCGGAGTTCTGATTCGTTCCCAGAACGATCACTTTGTCCCATTGTATTTTCCCAGAGACCAAGCCCTTTGTTCCAGGATGTCTGTGTCTGTCATCATAAAATGGGGCGGGCAGGAGTACTCCATCACCACCCTGTGTGAAGAAGATACAGTGTTTGACCTGAAACAGTCCATCAAATCACTCACAGGTGTTCTGCCGGAGAGACAGAAACTGCTGGGGCTCAAAGTGAAAGGTAAGCCAATACAAACCCATAATGGACAGCCAACAAGTATCAGCTACAGAAGGACAGGCAGAGAAGCCCACGCATGAGTGGGTAAATGCAGTACTGTGCTTTGATAGGGCTTAAAAAATATTCGAGCTGCTGAAGGACCAGCTCGTTTCCAGCTCATTTTTCAGTTCCTGAATTATTGTTGAGAACTTTTTGGGCTATGAAGTTAGTAATTTAGAATAGCAAACCCACTGCACGAAAAATCTTCCTTATATCCATATAGAAACGTATACAGTATTTGTGTGTATACACATATACAAGTATCTGGATAAGTAGGTATGTAGACATGGAGGTGTACTGAGTTGTACAATTTTAAAATAAACATTTTTTGATCACTAGGACCTAAAGTACAGTATATATAAAAAAAAATCCATGTTTAGGAGGATTTTCATAAACAGCAGATGAACACCTCAATTATTAAGTAGCTTTTTTGCATATTCTTTTAGATTCAATATTTTAACTGATGATATTTAAACTTGTGTTTTGGGGGTATTGTTGTATATGTTTTGATTTTGTTTACTATTTAAAATAGTTATCAATTAAAATCAGGTAGAACTTAATAATAAATACACTACACACGTTTAAAGTATAGTACTGCAATGTTAAACCATTATACATATTACTTCAGCTTGGTGAATGCAAAGTACATTACACTTAGTACAGCACCTGTTGAATGAGAACAGATTTTTTTTGTAAATACTACATGATATACTTTTGCGAAATCAGCCTAGGACTGCCAGAAAACGTTGGTATCTGGATCGTTGGTCACTGAATAATCAATGATCTACTGTGATACCGCGGTACTCAAAAATGAAATGAATGCATTTGTAATTGCAATTAAAACGACTGTCTTTTGGTTTCTGTTTAAAGCAGTAATAATACACATTGACGAGTTAAAAGCAGAGTTTTGGCTTGCAGACAATATGTGAATGATTTCTTGTGTCTGTTTCGCTGATCGTGTGGTAGTGTACCTGCTGACCTCTCCGGAAGAATTCTGCATTGTTTTTCTATTCTGTGGCCTGCGAGCCAGTCTGTTAATTAAAAGGCCGTGTCTGAAATGAGGTTTTTGAAGGCACTCTTGTTGGTTCGCCCTCTCGCCTCGCGTGCAGGGAAGGCTGCAGAAGATGACATCAAGTTGGGCACGCTGAAGCTCAAGCCGAACACCAAAATCATGATGATGGGGAGCCGGGAAGAGAGCCTGGTGAGTCACGTTTTAGTGTTTCACTTTGCACCTCTGTTGATTAAAATCTCTTTCTGAACAGCCGTGAAATTAATGCAGAGGTGCATTGTCATTTTGCTTGTGTACTGCTCTGTTGTTGACCCTTGGTAGCTCTTCCTGCGTGGCTTGACACTTGCAATTTTGCAGAATAGGTCCCAAAACATTTTCCCTGACTGTCTAACACAGGAAGTTCCTTTTAACGGAGAAACACTCCGAACATCTTACTGGCTACCAGTCGTAAACCTTCAGCTCCATCATGAGTGGGCTCTTCTGGCCTTCAGGTTGGGGTTTCTGGGCTTGCTGTTTGAAAAACTATGGTATAGTAGCCACTCAGAATCCAGTATCCTGGCCGCAAAAACCTTGTGGTACCATTCTACTGTAAGCAACGCCTGCTGACTCCTGTGCTCTGCTTCATGTTCTGTATGGTGAAGGAAGATGTCCTGGGTCCGCCGCCGGAAAACGACGACGTCATTAACGACTTTGACTTTGAAGAGGAGGTTATAGAAGTGGAGAACAGGTTGGTGTTGGTGCTGACAGCTGTTAGATCTGTCTGGCTCCCAGTCTGCAGAATTCTCGAGTGATTAAGTGAGATCAATCCTATTTGCAGTCAATTTAGTCCTATTTTCGGGGGACGTAATGCTCTCATACCTATATGTTCTGAGTTGCCCCATGCCATGATAATGGAAATGTAATGCCTTCTTAGCGAATGAGGCCCATAACATGCCCCGGTTGCATCTTGTGTCTTAATTATGTGTTTTGTATTCTGGGTTTGTGCTTTAATGTATTGTCTTTTGTGTTTTTTGTAGAGAAGAAAACTTGGCAAAAATAGCCCGGCGAGTTAAAGACTACAAAGTAGAAATTCTTAACCCTCCAAGAGAAGGAAAGAGACTGCTTGTTCTAGATGTGGATTACACTCTTTTCGGTAAGCTCCTTTCTATACATAAAGTGTTAGAAAATGTTCTCTGAAGCAGCTCTGATGATGGAGTAATAATCAGGCCTCTGATCTCAGACAAATATTAAAAATAGCACAACTACACAACAGTTAGACTCTGACACATATGCACAATTAGTGGGTTCCAGACTCTTAATTACTGTAGAAAATCCACCCCTGTAATCTAAATACACAAGAAACAAAAATACCTGCATCATAATGAAAATGGATCTTGCCCAGGACTGAATCTCCCTCTCTGAAACACAGGTGCCCACAAGTGAATGCGTCATCAAAATAGGAGAGATCATTTGTAGCCTGAGGCTTCCACAATATAGGAAATCAGAGTTTTTTTCCCACAGATACTCAGAGGATCACACAGAACAGAGAGAGGCAGTTCTCAAAGTCCCCACTCCTCGTCGATGATCAAAGCAGGGGAGTGCAACTGAAAATGTGTCATGTGTGGCCTTCCTGTAGCCACAAGGGCTTCAACACTCTCCTGGCACTCTCCTGGCTCCAGAATTAACCAGAAATTGCAACCCTGCAAGCATCCTTAAAACATTAACACATCTCATTATGGCAAAGATAATGCTGAACTGAAAAGAACTGAACCCCACTCTGGTGTTGTTCAGTTTCTCTCTCCTCCCCTGATCTGTGTGTCGTGGGGCTGCAGGAGGACTGAACCCCACTCTGGTCTTGTACAGTTTCTCTCTCCTCCCCTGATCTGTGTGTCGTGGGGCTGCAGGAGGACTGAACCCCACTCTGGTCTTGTACAGTTTCTCTCTCCTCCCCTGATCTGTGTGTAGTGGGGTTACTGGTTCACAATGGCATCTCTCAGGTGGAGTAGCACTGCAGTGGTGGATGAACTAGATAACCTCCAGCACATTGGGATACTTTGGGAGGAAAAGCACCATGTACAGTAGATGCAAGAAATCATTATGGTGTTTCATCGATCAAAACTAGCATCTGATTCAAAGCCTATGTATATTACTCCATCTCCCTGTGAAATGTAGAGTGAGTTCTTCAGGTTTTCTGAAGGGCTTTTTGCATGAGAAAACATTAAGATGCGAATCTGAGATCTACTGATTCAGACCCTCTTACTCTGTTAAAGACCCAGGCTGCACACACAGGAGATCAAGTCTTCACACACAGCACCCTGCCTGTAGAGCTCACTCCCAAAACCCACTAGAATGTCAAGTGAGGGTTATTGGGCTTGTTTTTTCTTTCTGTTTCCTTCTTTACTCCCTGTGCTATTGTAAGATGGCTTGACTTTTTTTTAATTAAAAAGCACTTATAACTAAAATTATATCAATTATAAATTATAACTAAAATTAATTAATCAGAATTCCTTGGTGAGCCCAATTTTCCCAAGAGCTGTTTGGATTCCCCACCACAAATATAAAGATATTTAAGATAAAAAGATTCATGCTTTTGAGAGGAAATGGTTCTTACATGGCCTCATGTGCTGAGAACTTGCTTTCCTCCAGAGTCTCTGATTTTCTTTTCCCCACTTTTTTCAAATAACCTCTAGATCACAAGTCCTGCGCACAGTGTGCAGATTCCGGGCAGGAGCTGATGAGGCCGTTTCTGCACGAGTTTCTCACCTCTGCGTACGAAGATTACGACATTGTCATCTGGTGTAAGTCAAGAAAGTTACAACCGAGCTGCATCATCTACGTGCCACATTTCCAAGCCTGCGATGTCTTTGGATTTGTGTCGGCAGCATGCTTAGAAGCCTTAGTGTTTCTATGAACAGTGTGCTGAATCCCATGAAAATATATACTAGAGGTATGCTTACAATGTTCAGGTGAAAAGGGGGGTAGGTATTGTGTTCCAGTTGCCATAATAAGTGAAAATAATGGTGCAGTAGATTAGAGCTGGTAAAATAAATATTCAGTCACTTGTAATAGAAAAACAAATTTTTGTCTTTCCCAAAAGGGGGATATTGAGGATTCATTTTGACTGATTTGAAAAGCCAAATCTACTGGCTAGTTATTATACTTGCTGTTTGCCTGATAATGCAGAGAAATTATTTGTGAATGAAATGATAAAAGTACTTCTTATGAATTTTGAATTATGAATTTTTAAAGGGTCTGTACAATGTAAATTAACAGAAAAATATTTCTTCTGAACATGTCTGTATAGCTGCTACTAGCATGAAGTGGATTGAAGCTAAGATGAAGGTAGGTTTGATTATTATTATTGCTCCAAATGTCTTGCACATTTTAGTAGTGTCAAGTTTACATTTTAGTGTTTTTGTTTGCTTTAAAGCTTATTGGTTATCGGAACAGTAATGTGATTTGTAAAATCCTACACCTTTTTTGTAATTAGTTTTTTCATTTTGGAAATTTGTAAGCCATGTGTAAAAACAACCTAAAGTGTACAATCAAGGTACAGTATACAGTTATGCCAGCAGCCATATCACCCTGCAACTCACAACTGGCAACCCACTGAAGCTAAGCTAAGCCTGGTCAGTACCTGGATGGGAGACCTCCTGGGAAAAACTAAGGCTGCTGCTGGAAGAGGTGTTAATGGGGCCAGCAGGGGGCGCTCACCCTGCGGTCCATTTGGGTCCTAATGCCCCAGTATAGTGACGGGGACACTATACTGTAAACAGGCGCTGTCCTTCAGATGAAACATAAAACCAAGGTCCTGACTCTCTGTGGTCATTAAAAATCCCAGGGCGTTTCTCGAAAAGAGTAATGGTGTTACCCTGGCCAAAATTTCCTATTGGCCCTTACCAATCATGGCCTCCTAATAATCCCCATCTATGAATTGGCTACATTACTCTGCTCTCCTCCCCACTGATAGCTGATGTGTGGTGAGTGTTCAGGCGCACTATGGCTGCCATCGCATCATCCAGGTGGGGCTGCACATTGGTGGTGGTGGAGGGGAGTCCCCATTACCTGTAAAGTGCTTTGAGTGGAGTGTCCAGAAAAGCGCTATATAAGTGTAAGCAATTATTATTATTATTATTATTATTATTATTATTTTACTGCCTCAATTACTGTATTTGATTGAAGCATTAGAACCTCTGCAATTTTTCCTGCAGAGGGCGATGTTGTTTGCTGGTCGAAAAATTGGATTTGCCAGACTAAAATCTTGACTGCACTTAAAATCTCTAGGGAAGCGTAGTTAAAAAATTAGACATTATTTTCTCCAACAGCATTAGAATGTATGTGTCTTTTGGATGTCATGAGACCTGAAGGTTACTTAAGAATACAAGAAAAATTTAAGTTCTTTATAGTATAGTATATAAGTATATGCTTGTCTCCATATAGTCTTTCTGTAAATATTCAATTCTTCAATCCTGCATGAAAAGTGCATTCTTTTAAGACTATATCCAGAGCAGTAATATATTTTAGTAATGCAGAGAACAAAAATATGCACAGTATTCAGAATGAGGTCTTTCTAGTGCACTGTACAATTTTAACACAACATCTTGACTTAAATTATACACTTTTGACTATAGAACCTAATATTTTGTGTGTTCTATTGCTTTCCCATATTGTTTTAGAAAGTGATGGATCTATTTAAATACGTTTCTCAACAGCTTTTCATACTGTTTCCCATCTTATACTTATAATTAGTTTTTGCAGCCTTTATGTTACACTCTGCACTTGTGTGCGTTTAATGTCATTTTCGAGGTGTTTTTACACAGCCTTAAATATTGCGTAGTCCAAATTGAGATCCCTGGGGTACTCCACCAATTACATCAACCTGAGCATCCTTTCTGTTCTGTGATCCATTAACTAATTCTAAACCCAGAAGCATGCATTACTGTGAATGCCTACAATCTGAGAGTTCCTCTTTCACGAGGCTCTTTATCAGAAGCTTTCTGAAAATGTACCATGTTCTACGTACGTGATCCATTACTGCTGTTTCCGTGTCCTCTGCTTTCAGATTTTTACAAGTTGAACAGGATCGGTATCATTCCTGTAATAATTTAATACATTTTAGGACTACCCTCAATCAGGCGTGTTATCTGAAAAATCCCCAAATGGACAGCCGCAGGAGAAAAAACAGAGTCGGTCTCTGATCCACTATCCTTCCCACCTGTCTGTATGGTAAACTGGTCACACATTGAGACCATTGTAGTCAGAAATAATTGAGCTCATGTTTCATTAGTAAGTTGATGAGAGGCTGCCTGAAGTTCTGTAGGCTGAAATTGTTGTTAGAAATAAAATGCTTTTTTTTTCTTTTTGAAACTAAGGCCTCAGCCTAGATAAAATGTCTAAAACCGTAAGTAGGCCAGTCCCAGACACCAGTCACTATGGCTGCCGTCATGTCATCCAGGTGGGGCTGCACATTAGTGGTGGTGGAGGGGAGTCCCCATTACCTGTAAAGCGCTTTGAGCAGAGTGTCCAGAAAAGCACTATGTAAATGTCAGGAATTATTCATTATTATTATTACTAGTCAGCACTGGTCATTAAGGGCCCAGCTGGGATAAAATCCAGCACACAGAAAGCTGTAGTAAGGACACTTTGGCTAGACTGTGCTCTTTGTGTTGCAGGTGCTGGGGGTGACCAACAACCCCAACTACAAGATAACCTTCATGCTGGACAGCGCGGCCATGATCACTGTGCACATCCCGAAGAGAGGCGTGGTGGAGGTGAGCGCACCCCAAGTCGGCTTTACTGCATTACGGTGCACCCCACTAGCACAGTTTTTCACTTCATGTTTCTGCTGTGGCCTGCTTGCCTGTCACTGTTGGCCTGGACTTCTCCTAGCCACCCAAAAAAATGACTAAAAGAAATAAGCTCTTGAAAAAACAGTTAGACTAGTCTGCCTACTGTGACACTGAAAATGCATTAAGAGAACTTATGGTCATAAAGAAGTTTTGTTAAAAAGAAATCCTCATGTTTTTCAAGTTGTGTAATTCATTTCTAAAGCTATATGAACTGCTTCCAATCTTTAAGGTTGTTGCAATAGGTTTCTGTGCTCCACATTATTTAATCTTTTTGGTTTTTATATTGTTTCTTCAGTTTATACCCAGGAAGAGGTCACCTTTTCTTTCCCTTCCTGTCATATTTTCATTTCTGCTTCACAAAGAAGCTCCTGTTTCAGAGAATCACCCCATGAGCTGTCCTTGCCACCTTTAGTAGCTGTAATTGCAAGTTTTAGGCTTTTGCCCAAATATTAACTGTGATTACAGTATGTACTATCGTTATCCTATAATACTGCATATTGCCTTGGAATAGAAATCTGCCAAATGATGGTTAATAATAAAAGTGTTAATGAAAGTTATTACTGTACTCGTTCCCAGGTGAAACCTCTGGGTGTGATCTGGGGGAAGTATTCCGAGTTCTACAATAAGAAAAACACTATTATGTTTGATGACATCGGCAGGAACTTTCTGATGAATCCCCAGAACGGGCTGAAGGTAATTGCACCTTATTAAAAGGATTCAAGCTGATAGTGGCAGAGTCATTATGTTAACTACCCTCTTAATCATTTCACACAAGGACTGCACTGTCTTTGTGAGGCTCTCATGAAAAAAACCCTTTTATCTGTCTGGGTAGTTTCTGTGAAGCGCAATTATGTTGTTAGGGTAGCAGTTACAGTTTGTGTGCAAAGAAAAAACAATGCAATCGGTCCTGGAACTTGTCCTTGTGCTTCCTGGGTATATGATAGTGTGGCTGTAATGCTGTAGCACTGTCATTGAGAAGGAATACATTTAATTTGCAGGTCCCACGTTTATAGTTAGAGGACTCAAAAGAGCACAGCAGCCTGAGATTCAGAGGAAATATTCACCTTGGTGGTTTGCACACAGGCTGAGCTCTGTCCTGAAACGTGGCTCGTCTCACTAGCCGGTTATAACCGTGATCACCCAGGTGGAGGCAAGACAGCGAGCTGATCATCAGGGTAGGGTTGGGCTGCTCTAGGCAGACAGCGCCTCCTCCTCCTGTGACCTGCCCTAGACGTGCAGACCCTCAGCGATGTCGGCGAGAGACCCCTGGCTCATCTGTCAGACGCTCACAGCTTGTCTGGTCATCAAGGGGGTTGCCCCTGGGCGTCTGGAGTTGTAAGTTTCCTTGTCAGAAGGGGCCAGGGAGATGTTGCTGCCAGGGAGCCGAGCCTTAAAATAATTGGCAATTCCAAACCTTAGGAGAAGTCAAACTAGCTCTGACAAATTCACATCAGCCACAGTTCCTGCTAGTCTGTTAAGTCAGTTTTATGCACAGTTCTACATGTTCTACACATTAACTGCATGCATCTCTTAATCCTTGGTGACTTTTTGCTTTCAGCTATTTTAGAAATGCAACATGCAGAATTCATTCTGTTTGTGCTTCTTGTACACACAACTTTTATTTCCTTTTACCACAGGTTAGACCATTCATGAAAGCACATTTAAATCGGGATAAAGACAGAGAACTTTTCAAACTCTCCCAGTACCTCAAGGAAATCGCTAAGCTGGAAGATTTTTCAGATCTTAATCACAAGCACTGGGAAAGGTGGGTTGATTTATTTGAGTAAAATCTACACAGGTACAGTACATCAGTGGCCTTGCTGGGGGTGAGGCAGGGTGCCAACACCTCTAATATCTGCAGGCATTCAGTGAGATTACGTTTGTTAAAGCAGTTTTTAATGGAAATATCTGAATTGTGAGCAGTCTACATCCTAATAGCTGCTGACATAAGAATGTTGGTGTCTGAGATGGATTCCTTGCTTTTTCACAGCCTGAAAAAAAAATACACGGACTTATTTCAAAAGCTTATAACATTTGAAATGAGGATTATACAGTCACCAAACTTTACACTCATCTAGACGTTCACTCATTGCATTTTAAAGCTTATAGAATTGTACAGTGCGCTTTTCCTGGTTAACAGAGGCTTAGTGAGTCACCAAGTGATTTTTTTAGCAAAAAATGAGGTGGCACATAAACAGCATAAAGTTGAGATTTACATACAAAGGTTATTTAGGAATTAGTGATCTAATTCTGGGTAAAATTTCATTTTTGGAATGTTCCTCAATTTCCGAGATCTACAAAGTGTGAAAATGAGAAAAGCTTTTTTTGAAGCAGAACTGAAGAAAAGGGTGGTGTTACCCATGGGTATAACCTGAGGAATTATTAGGAGTTGACAGGTCAAATTTCAGACTTTTTTAAGAATATCGCTTTACTTGCATCAAATCAGAACTGCATTCAAATCAGAGCCGTATGGTGACATTGGCTTGTGGAATTGCCACAAAATAATCCTGCATTACTCAAATCTGTACATCACAAAAAAATGTGTGAATTCCTTCCCATACTATACTGTAACCCAGGGAGCTCCCGGGTCTTCACCAGAATGTTTTTCGAGTCAGGACGTCTTTGAAAACAGAATGTAAAGTTGGAAATCCTGAGATGTGCACATGACCTGTTTCTGCCCTGCTGTACAGTATGTCTGAAGGCAGGTTGCTCATTAATTTAATATCCTACAAGAATTACCATTATTTATCTGTTAAATTGTGTTTGTCACCTATACATTTGCTAAATTTAACACTCAATCGGTCTAGCAATTGTTAGTTAAGGTCCTAAAGCACGCAAATTGAAGCATGACAATACCACAACAGTAATTGTGTCCGGAACTGTTTATGTTACTCTAAGATTCTGTGCAATAAAATGATGTGCTTTCTGTGACTTACATTAAAAGTCAAGAAGCGATTTCCCTACTGGGATCATTGCTTATGTGTTTTTTTTTTTTTTGCTTTGTTGGCTTACAGGTACCTTTCCAAGAAGCAGAGCCAATAGCACTTCCTGTGTGGAGATCTGTGTGCAGGGCATTCCTTCAGAGGAGAAGCAGTGCTGGACACTCACGCCAACGCCAAAACTCCCGTTGAGTTCTTTTCTGTGTGCTCTCCCCATTAACTGTGTAACAAGTTCAGGGCAAAAACTTCCAAAGCAAAAGAGCGTTTCTTTCTCCATCTCCACGCCTCCATGTCTTTCACCCTGTCGGTCTCACTCTTGTGTCACTTCTGGCTCCACGCCTCTCATGGTGTCTCAATCAATCTGCCTTTCACTCCTTTGCTCTCTTAACATTTCGCTCTCTTCCATTCTCATTCTGTCTCTGTCTTTCACTCTTATTCTGTCATTTATCCCGTCTCCCTCTCTCTGTGTCGCACACAAACCACACAGACCCACGGGGACCCCAACTTGACAGACATTTCCATCGGCCAGGAGTCCCTGACAAACCCGAACCTGCTTCCTGCCAACAGTGGCAGCCACGGTCTGAATGCACTGCCTTCACAGCACTGCTTTCACAGCCCTGCAGCTCAAGCCGGTAGCTGGTGTAAAGGAAAAGGCCAGGGGCTGAAAACGAACCTCTGTTTGTGTTTTGGCCATCTTGACTTGTGTGTGAGCAGTGCCGTCTTGCTGGTATCACACCAGTGTTCTGTGCTGCTGGTATACCCACATGGCTGACACATACAGTCCAAGAAGACTGGGGCTTCTGTCATTTTCTCAGACTTTAGAAACGCACAACAGTGAGTCGCAGCGCTGGGGATTGGTTTGTCCTCCATTTCCCTTCTTGTGCTGCATGTCTCTGCTGGCCCAAAGCATGTCAGGCAGAGGTTGCCCAGCACAGGAGGCTTTAAAGCCCCAAGCTGCTATCCTAGTCCTGCCTTGTGCTTGTGGTTGCAGATTGCTGGGTTTACCTGCATTCTGCACATATGACTGAACTTCGTAACTGCAGTATCTGGGTTTTGTTTAGGCATAGATTAGAGTCACCTGCCATCAAGCAATGGAGTTCTTGACTGGCTGGTTTTAGGTGTGTAATTTATAAGGATTTCTTCCAAATACTAGATCTTCCGTATTATTCCAGTCCAATATTTATGTCCAACAAGCTCATAAACTTTTTGATTTCCATGCTCGTGAATTCAGTCCTATAGTTTGACAGGTATCAAAGACCTGAAGCAGAATGGTTCCAGTACGTGACAACCCATGTGACAGATATGTGTTTGCCATCAGGTGTTTACAGTTTGTTCTGAGGTCTGAGGAACTGTATCCTGTTCAGAAATTCTATAATTAATTAGCTTTTAGAAGACAATAAGACATCAATGTCTTCTAAAGTTTATAAAAGACATTAATAAAAACTAAGAATATCCTTCTATTTTCATAGCTAAGTGTTATCTTCATTAAACCATTACCTGCGTAATTGATCAGTTACTTAAACAAGTGCTTCTAACTTTCAAATAACAGGTGATTCAGGATGAACTGTAAGAATAACTGGACTGGGTCTATCCCAGGCTATCGAGTGTTGTAGACCCCTGCCTTAAAATATTTTGTTACTGAGAGCAAATGGCATTTTTCAGTGAAGACAAGTTGCATTTTTAGTGAGGACTTTTTTCAGCTTGAGGTTTAATTGGGGTTGCCTTTAACAAACCATGTAACAACAGTCTGAATTAAATTACATCTTTGTCTTTCTCTTCATAGTGTTTAATAAAAAACATACAATAGGATAGGCTAAATAAAGTCCAGTACTATAATTTATTACATTGCTTTACTGCCTAACAATATGTATGAGCAAAAAAGCTTATGAAGAATAAAATCTTCTGAAGAATACATAATTCACACACAGTAGCTGCACCAATATATTTCCATAAATACATTCAGTTGCTCATCAGGTTTACTGTAAATTTTGGCAGTTGCCACAGGCATGATGCCAAACAGCCATTGTGTGACCCAATACACAGTGATGTCTTCAGATATGTCAGATTAAGATTTTTTGTCCTCATTTGAAAAAGTGTATGAATTTAAACAAGCCAGAATAACAACTGATCATATCTTGAACTTTAAGTGTTCCTTAATAATATTGTATGTTGTAGAAGTGCCCATGGCAATTTGCATAGATTGGCGTCACTCGTTTTAAAGGAGAGCTTTGGAAATGACAGCCTTCATTGTGCAAAGGGGATGGTTATTCACCACATTTTGAGCCCCGCACTTGAGTTTGCAGTTTGGAGAAAGAGTTTCCTACTTTTATTTTCTGTGCCCAAGGAAAGTGCCTTGGATGGATTTGTATGGGATATTTGCTGTAGCTGCATTGATTAGAAAAAAAAAAAGGCTTGATATGTTTTATTTTTTGTCAGTTTTAGAAATATTGTTGAGCTCGTAGTCCGAATCCAATCCCCCCAGCACTAAGCATGTAGTTCCTCTCCCTTCCTCTGCTCTCCCTCCTGCCCTTCTTAGGCGAGTCTCTGTGATGCTGCCTGGAAAAGGAATGATTCCCAGTTTCCCACGCATCGGCTCTGTCACATGGAGTGGCCATGGAGCCTTCCATTCTTCATTCCAGCGGAGGATGTAATTATCTAATTGCAGTGATTAGATAAGTGGAGCGGGTAAACCTTTCTCCAGGTCCTCCGCAGGCAAGGTTGTGAAGAGACTTAGTCAACATATTGGATAAGAAAAGCACTGGCCATTCGTGAGCTCAGTAATTTCACAACAAAACCCAGACGGGCTGCTGTCACCAGTCAGCTTGAGCTTTGTTCTCCTGGTAAAAGCAGATAATCCAGAATCAATGCGTATTTCACTGCACCCCAGTTGTGTTAAAGAAGCAATACAGTGCCTGTAAAAGTCCTGCGCATCTGCTTTGTTTCTCGTCCACTGTCATGCACATTATTTTCTGAGCATGGTTGTTGGTTCTGTGTCATCATTAAACGGCTGAATAATTGTGTTACCTGAACTGCAGGTGATGTCATTGCTTGGTGGTAGCGATAGGCATAATTGCAGTTAATGTGACCATAATTTAACATGCTGTAGCTGTAGAGGCCAGCAATGTGCAGTTGTTGGCAATTTTAATGCAAGGTTCTGCACTGTGGTTCATAACTTTCAGACTCTTCTGCATTTAAAGATTCTGAAAATTTGACACAAGTTCTCGGACGTCTGTGACTGTGAAATAACTCGTCTTGATCCTGAATGGTGGAGAGTGCAGTGAATAGTGCCCAATTAGTTGATTTGATTAAAGGAAACAAGCAGTTCCTGGAAGAGCTGATCGCTGTTGATTTGGGTTAGTTGTGCTTGTGTACCAAAATGAGTTTTTAGTTTTTCTGAAAGTTCCCTACAGGAGAGAAAGGGATGTGTGGAACCTGATGCACTGTGGAGATTCCTGAGATTACGTAGAGTAACTTTTTACATTTTTGTGAGCCCCTTTCGCGCAGGATGTGATTATGATCCACCGGACCTCTCCAGATGGCCTGGTCCAATGGTGTGATCTCTAAGTTCAGCACAGTGCCTCAGCCACAGCACCATTGCAGAGCAATTCCTGACACTTTTGTGTTAAACAAGCATTACATGGTGACAACGTCTGCCCAGAAGCCCATTTTGTGTTGATTGTCGGGTTGTTACATGTTAACCTGTTTAAAGTGGAACAAGTGATGTGTTAAAAGATTCCAGACAGGAACATATCAGAGTTGTAAATAATAAAAAAATGAGCCTTTTTAATGAACTTTGCTGCTCTGTGTATTTTTTTAAACTCTAAATGCCACTGTTTGTATTCTGAAGAAGACTGAAATGCTGCAGCTTTGGAAAGGAGCTCTTGTACTTCATATCCTCAGTATTGATGATATCACAAGGAAGTAAAAACTAATAACAAATAGTAAACCCCGAATTAAATTGTAAGAGTAACTTATAACAAAATGATTTAAAAATATTTAAAGCTGGATGTTGCAGTAGTTTTCCTGTTCAGCTGAAGACAAATCATTAGTTGTACCTGTCGTAATCTCCAGTTCCATGGTTGCAGGTTTTCAGTGTGAGACAACAAAGTGTTGGCTCCCAAGGTTGGAATTATCTCAGAAGTAGCAGATACAAAGGTCGGGTCTTTGCTTTTTAGCCAAAACAACAACTGATCTTATCTTGAAGTTAAAGTGCTCCTTAATAATATTGTATGTTGTAGGAGTGCCCGTGGCAATTTGCATAGAGATTGGCGTCACTCGTTTTAAAGGAGAGCTTTGGAAATGACAACATTCAAAAGACAAGATTGTGAATTTTTTTAAAACCATACATAATCTTCATTTTTCTATTATAAACCAGCCTGCATTTTTTATTTATTTTCTTTTTTTTTTTCAAATTTCCTCCTGCTCTTTACCGGAGGTGTTTGTGAGCTGCTGAGGGTTTCCAGAATCCCCTGCGGGTTGTAATTTTTTACCACCACTGTCTTTCTTCCTCCGAGCGTGGCGTTTAATGACCCGTGTGTGAACACGCGGCGAGGGGCTGTTGGGGAAGTGAGCCTGTGTTGGCCCGTCAAGGCACAGATTTACTGCCTGCTGTGCAGCACTAGTGTGTGAACTGGCAGCTTCACTTCAGTATTCCAGCACAAGGACTTTCCAGAGATAAATAATTGCTTACACTTATATAGCGCTTTTCTGGACACTCCACTCAAAGTGCTTTACAGTTAATGGGGACTCCCCTCCACCACCACCAATGTGCAGCATCCACCTGGATGATGCGCCGGCAGCCATAGTGTGCCAGAACGCTCCCCACACATCAGCTATCAGTGGGGAGGAGAGCAGAGTAATGAAGCCAATTCATAGAGGGGGATTATTAGGAGGCCATGATTGGCCAGGACGCCCTGGAATTTTTAATGACCGCTGAGTCAAGACCTCAGTTTTTACGTCTCATCCGAAGGACGGCGCCTATTTACAGTATAGTGTCCCCGTCGCTATACTGGGGCATTAGGACCCACATGGACTGGGTGAGCACCCCCTGCTGGCCCCACTAACACTTCTTCCGGCAGCAACCTTAGTTTTCCCCAGGAGGTCTCTCATCCAGGTACTGACCAGGCTCACACCTGCTGAGCTTCAATGGGCTGCCAGTTGTGAGCTGCAGAGTGAGATGGTGACGTTGCAGGAAGTCGAGAATTCCTTTTCACCTTAGAATATCAACATGGCCTATTTCAGAACTCATGTCACCTATGGTGGTTTTAAAAAAAACCAACAACTTCGAAATATCCATTACACCACCACTCATGATAACTGCTGTGACTGGATGCGAATTAGCCTGTTCGACCATTTCTTCAAATGCATAGGTAATCATTCCCCTTTTCTGCTTAGGAAGTTTTCAAAAGTCCTCATCTTTTGTTCTCAGGTGTCCAGTCTGATTTCAGGGCTTGGGTTATTGTTTCGTTGTGTACTTCGGCATAACATCTAGTGTAGCTGGCACATGACCTTGCACAGGTCTGAATGCAAGCTGTTGTCCTCATGCAGCACTTATTTTCTTAACAAAGTACGACATACAAAGTCATATTCACACAAACATTTATTTTTTTTGACCGCTGGGGAAACGGAGGGAAAAACGTCTTCCCCAAAAGCAAAACCTCACTGATCTAATGGCAGAGAAAAACACGGACGTCCTCAGCAGCTGGCGAACCCCTGTGCTTCACCCTGCCAGACGGGATGTGTTTCACCACATTCCCGGACTTTGGCTTTTGTGGCGGCTCAGTCCTCACATGCTTTGGAAAGTACTGTACATAGTACCTTTCTGAAGGTTTACCATGGTAAGTGTACAGGGTATTTTTGCAGGTTTTTCTGTTATTTTCAGACGGTCCTTCCATTTGGTTATGTTCATTTGTCATGGTTTTTCACATGGGATGTATCCGTCTGTACTATATTTCTTTTTGCCCTACGGTTATTTTAACAATTTGCTGGTGTTTTACTCCAGTATATTCTGCTTTATAGAGGTATATTCCATTTTACTGTAGTGTATTTTTCTTTCTAGCATTATATTTTACTTTGTTCTGTTTTACAGCAGTATTCCCTCTATAAGCTGTACATTCAGGATCATAAATGTCTATATTTCAGAAGCTAATCCCGCACTTCAGAAACTAATGGCTATTGATTGCTGATCACACTGCTCGAGTCTTTACAGCCTCCTCTATCCACAGCTGTGCAGTTAGCAGCTGAGCACTGCTGTGAGGAAGAGAAGAGATAAGGTGACAGTGATCGAGCAGCAGCTCCTTGACCTTCACTGCTCTCCCATGCAGAAGCCCTGCTTGGTGTAGCAGGTATGGCAACACCTCTTCGCGAGAAAGAAAGGCACTGCAGAGAATGGTCAATATGGCCCAGAAGATCATCGGCTGCGGTCTCACCGAGATTAAACAGCTCTATGAGGACCGCTGCTGTGGTAGAATTCTGGCCATCACAGAGGACAGTCACCACCCCGGGCATGAGCTCTTCACCCCACTGCCCTCAGGGAAGAGATATAAGAGCATACGGACACTTACCACTAGATTCTTCAATAGCTTCTATCCACAAGCAGTGAGATTGGCAAACACATTTAGCCATCCCTCTCGGACCACACCTACACCATCACAATCTCCCTCTTTATGATTTCTTCTCTATTGCACATCTCCAGTCATTGTTTACATTCAAACTCTCTACATGTTTACTTGCACATTGTCTACTGTTTGTTTGTATATTGTCTTAATGCACTGTTTGCACTTTGTTTTGTTTTTTACACTTGTTTTTACAATCGAGAGACTTTCTGTAAGTAAGAATTCCATTGTGCCAGTACCGGTTACATATGGCAATAAAGTTCAAGTTCAAGGAGATACTTGCAGCCTGCTGTATCACCAAGTAGTCCTGAAACACTGCCGTTTCATATTTAAGGGCCTGGCTGGGACAAAAACAGTCCAGTGGAATTAAAGAGAATGGCCCTGGAGCAGGGCCCTGTGTTTCTCTGCTTGTCGTGAGAAACCGGACAGTGGAGCTTGCAGTTTGTGAGCTGAGCTGCCACTCATCCGCAAAGATCCCCTCAAACATACTAACATCTCAGTGGTTTCCAAGTCATCCCCCCTTCCCCGGCTTGTGACAGACCAATCTCCAAAGGGAGGAACTTGCCATTTGCAAAAGTGTGGTTTGTTACAACACTGGAGTTGTTGCCCCAGTGCTGAGGGACTGTCTGATAAACTGCACTGCAGCTTATGAATGTTAAATGCATTCTAGAATAATATTTTGTTGAGCAAAAGGAATGAAATGTATTTGACAAAGTTTTTACTCTTAAGTTGTTTACAGGTGAAAATCAGTTTTTATACCTGTTCTAAGCACACATGCTGTACTAAAGGATAACTATTAAAACCTACTGGTTAACAAAGATCACATGTTGAAGGCAGGCTGGCACTTTACTCTTTAATGAAACATACCTTGCTCTGAAAGCAAGCAGCAGAAGAGATATGCATCAGCCCGAGGTGTCAGATTGCCTTTTGTGATCGTGCTGAAATACAGTGTTATATTTAACAGACTTTAGGAGGAGGTGAAATTGTAATTTTGCACTTTACGTATAAACATTCTCTGGCTGCCAACAACTCTGTGTGTGTCTTTTCTTGCAACCCTCCCTTTACCCCATCTTCACCTTTACAGCTGCCTCCCTGGTTCATTCCACTTAAGTTTAGGGAGGTTGTGTCTTCAGCGTGAGCTCACCAGATGAGTTGACATCAAAGCATTAAGCTCGCTATACCTCTACATCGGCTCATTGTGTCGTCATTAGAATTAGGTTCTTCGGGCAAAGTTGTTGGGGCACAGGAGGGAGAGTGCAATGCCTACCTGTGCATCTCTGAGGGTGAGAATGGCTGGGATCTGTGCATCATGGGGGCAGCTTCTAGATGCCAGAGCAGTCCCAGGAAGAGCTTCTCAACTGCAGTACTCCAAGCCCACAGGAACAGCAGCAGGCACAGCTGAGTCCCCTTCCTCCATCCTAGCAGGTATGGGGGCCACGAACAACACAGCAGCGCAATCCCAGAATGCAATGGGTACTGGGAGTGTGCAGTTCAGCTTCATCACTGCAGGGTGCCCTATTTGATTCCTGGTATGTGGCCTTCATGATCTGTATTTATTACCCTGGTGGGGGTAGCAGCATTGATTTTCTTCCCCCTTTCTCCTGTGCCATGTGTGAGCTCAGAGCCCAGGTTCTGGCTGTGATCCAAAGGAATACATTAGTATTTTCTAATTTTATTCATCAGCAGGGTGAAGGCAATGGTGTCTGTCAGTGACTCGTTTAAGAGACCTTCCTCACTACAATAGCTTATGAATGAAGAAAATAGAAGCCAAAAAACCACTCATGTAGAAGATTCTGGGATTCTTTAGTTTGTTTTCTATTTTATACATTTTCGAGTCACCCAGACAAAATTAAACTAATCTAGGCTTTATCTTTGCTTTATCTGTTTTGCAAAACCAGCTAGGGAAACAGAGTGAGGGAAAGGACATAAATGATATTGGCACTAAACCCACTCCCACCATCTGCTAGAAAATGATCCCAGACTTTATGGATCAGTAAATTACACATCATCATTAACCATATTAAAGCCACTGTCTATATTGCTTTGCTTAATGAGGGAGGTGGAGCCTTGTTCTGTACAACTGTCCACAGTGAGTTTAATCACCCAAATAATGAGCGATTGTGGCTGTTATTAGATCTTCTAATCCTAAATGAATATATTAATTTATACAGCCTTTATGGATTAGTGCTGTAAATCAAACCCGATGCATAAAGAGAGGTGGAAGTGTGGAGCAAGCTGTCCAGCTACACTGCTGAAGCCTGTACTCTGGAATTTATATACAGCAAAAGCTTATTGTTATTAGTTTATTTATTATTATAAAGTATATATTATTATTAACTTCTGGACAGAAGCTACTTTCACCTACATTGTTGGAATTGCATTGTAATTTGCAATTGCATTGAAAATGGTGAACACAGAACACAGGTCTACACAAAGGGTGTTCGTTAACTACTAACCACCAAATGGGCTGTATGGGCTAAATGTGTTCTTCTTGTTTGAAACTGTTCTTATCTTGGGATCAACTGACTGCACTCTAGCGTGCCAGATGGACTAAATTATCTCTTTTGGTGATTCGATTCTTCTAATGCTTTCTGTAAGCACAACCCTGGTCAACCCTGTGTGAATGTTATAAAGATCGATTTTCATTACTTTGCAGACACATTCTGTACAATGATGTATCTACTTTATAGTCCTGAACTATATACAGTACTGTATATGTTGTGCTTCAGACCCAATGTGAATTCTGCCATTAAATTACTTTTCTACATACAGGATCATACACAACCGATTTTTAAAATGCCCATGTTACACCAACAGATTTGTATTTGCTATGTAAAACTCTGTTTGTCCAGCAGGCGGCGCAGTCACGTCAGGCCACGTCAATTGAGTTCACACCTCAGTGCTGAGGAAACCGGAAGACAGCAGTAACCTAAGAATAGCTTTATGGTTTAAAACCAGATGGCTTTTTTTTACAGCCATCCTTCTACCCTGGGAATTTTTTGTTTTTGTTTTTAAAAGATAGTTAAATAACAGCACATTAGTTAAAGTCAGTTCAGCGGACAAGAAAAAAAAGGAAACAATACAAAACCTAATGCTTATAAAATGGAGACAAGATCTTAACAATGTTGTTCTCTGTCAGTGCAGAGTGTACCCAAGCCTGCACAATACTGGGTTTTTCCAACCTAACCTGAGCACAAATGCTGACTTCATGGGAATCTCCCATGTTCGTACAAACGTTGCCAGAACACTGGTTGGCATTTCTGTGGTGGAAGTGCCGTGTTAAACTGGTCATGGTTTCACTCACCTGGCACGAGAGGGCTGAGAGATCCAGACACAACCTATGGTCTCGGAATCCTTATACGCACCACCCAAATTCCTAAAATTATCTTTCTGACATTTCGGAGTGAGTGAAAGGCTGTGGTCAAAAATAAACATTGCACTGTCTGTGGAAATCTTTCTATACATATCAGTGCATATGCTACTGCCCCCCATCTATAGCAACTGAGAGAACTGGTCTAAAGCATGAAGGCTGGTCATAAATGTATGGGCGCAGTGTATTACAGGAAGATAGGAACAAGTAATAGGTTTATTCCATGCTGAAAAAAAGAAGAAAGAGAACACAACGTTTCGGCCGTGGAGCCTTCTTCAGGAAGATGCTCTTTGTCCATCCTCTTTGGGCGTGTCCGATACAGAGTCATTCCCACTGTGGGCGTGTCCGATACAGAGTCATTCCCACTGTGGGCGTGTCTGATACAGAGTCATTCCCACTGTGGGCGTGTCCGATACAGAGTCATTCCCACTGTGGGCGTGTCTGATACAGAGTCATTCCCACTGTGGGCGTGTCCGATACAGAGTCATTCCCACTGTGGGCTGGTCGGATACAGAGTCATTCCCACTGTGGGCGTGTCCGATACAGAGTCATTCCCACTGTGGGCATGTCCGATACAGAGTCATTCCCACTGTGGGCGTGTCTGATACAGAGTCATTCCCACTGTGGGCGTGTCCGATAGAGTAATTCCCACTGTGGGCTTGTCTGATACAGAGTCATTCCAACTGTGGGCATGTCTGACACTGCGTCATTCCCACTGTGGGCATGTCCGATACAGAGTCATTCCCACTGTGGGCTTGTCTGATACAGAGTCATTCCCACTGTGGGCGTGTCTGATACAGAGTCATTCCCATTGTGGGTGTGTCCGATACAGAGTCATTCCCACTGTGGGCGTGTCTGATACAGAGTCATTCCCACTGTGGGCATGTCCGATACAGAGTCATTCCCACTGTGGGCTTGTCTGATACAGAGTCATTCCCACTGTGGGCGTGTCCGATACAGAGTCATTCCCACTGTGGGCGTGTCTGATACAGAGTCATTCCCACTGTGGGCGTGTCCGATAGAGTCATTCCCACTGTGGGCGTGTCTGATACAGAGTCATTCCCACTGTGGGCGTGTCCGATAGAGTCATTCCCACTGTGGGCGTGTCTGATACAGAGTCATTCCCACTGTGGGCGTGTCCGATACAGAGTCATTCCCACTGTGGGCGTGTCTGATACAGAGTAATTCCCATTGTGGGCGTGTCCGATACAGAGTCATTCCCACTGTGGGCGTGTCTGATACAGAGTCATTCCCATTGTGGGCGTGTCCGATACAGAGTCATTCCCACTGTGGGCGTGTCTGATACAGAGTCATTCCCACTGTGGGCGTGTCTGATACAGCATCACTCTTAACTGTCTGCGTTCATCGTCAATTGGTCACCTATCAGTAGACCTTTAGTCAGAACTGAGGGATCAAATTCTTAATTATCAACTTGAGGATAATGGCCACTGATATGCCAATGATAATGGCCATTTTCATAACATGATTACAACTCCATCAACAGTCATCTAGGCTTTATTTGCTCTCAGGAGAAAGCAGCGCATCTCCAAAGATGTGTGTTCAGATAGGGTCTGGTGTGGCAGAAGCCTGCTGGATCACGCGGTACGTGTGCTCTTTTCGCACGCGGGGCTCTGAAATAAAGGAGAGGCCAATGAGGAACAGAAGCTAATCTGAGGTTAATATTTCCGTCACATGCAAGGCTCTTCTCAAACCAGAGTGGATTTCATACTGAGAAGTATGCACTTTGCACTTCAGTTTTCTAAAAAAAAACCTCTTGAGGTGAAAGTGCTTTTGGTCAAGAATCACTGTGTTTCAAAACAGCTGACTTTTCTAAAGAGTGATATGGATTTCCTTGCTTCCCTTTTACCTTACAACACTGCATCTCTTTGAATCATTGTACTGTTAGCTGCACCGATTAAATTGATTGCTGTCATCTTTCATGCCCCATCCTCCACATGACCAGTCACAGCTTTTTTAAAAGAAAGTGCACAACCAGTTTCCATAACCAGCAGTTTTCTTAACTAATTTACCCAGTGTGACAACACTGTTTGTTAAAACACACTTATCAAGCAATATCAACACTGAAAGGGTGCAGAGGTCTGGGGCACGTGATACATCCTAGTGCAGGAGAGGGCAAGAGCCGTGATTAGGAGATGGGTACGCATAGGTGCACTGCACACAGAGAACAGTGGACAGCACACAGAGACACGGTGGACAGCACACAGAGAACATTGGACAGCACACAGAGAACATTGGACAGCACAAAGAGACACAGTGGACAGCACACAGAGACAGTGGACAGCACACAGAGAACAGTGGACAGCACACAGAGACACAGTGGACAGCACACAGAGACACAGTGGACAGCACACAGAGACAGTGGACAGCACACAGAGAACAGTGGACAGCACAAAGAGACACAGTGGACAGCACACAGAGAACAGTGGACAGCACACAGAGAACAGTGGACAGCACACAGAGACACAGTGGACAGCACACAGAGAACAGTGGACAGCACACAGAGACACAGTGGACAGCACACAGAGAACATTGGCCAGCACACAGAGACAGTGGACAGCACACAGAGAACAGTGGACAGCACACAGAGACACAGTGGACAGCACACAGAGAACAGTGGACAGCACACAGAGACACAGTGGACAGCACACAGAGACACAGTGGACAGCACACAGAGAACACAACCAGGAAGGGACGCTGCTGAGGCGGTACAAGCATAAGAACCAGGGGAAGACCTGAAAGGGTAGCTGAAGCAGTCAAAGAGGTCACAGCGCTGGACAGGGTTGGACAAGGTCAGCGATCCGGGTCGTGCAGGGGAAGACACTAACGAAGTCAGGGGGAGCCGAGGAACAAAGGTCAAGGGAACGAGCAGTGAGGGGAGCCAGAGAGGTTCACAACACACCAGGGAAACAAGAGCCGGTGAGTAAGCACAGCCCGGAGACCGAACCCTGCCGTGATACTGAAGCTGGAATAAATCTCCTGCTGAAAACAAGGTAACTGCTGTAAATAAGCTGCTGGTGGTATTGACAACCAGTCCAACCGCGTTGCCAAGGGAACCGGCTGATTAGAAGATTGATTTGGCTGTTGACCACCAGGTGTGTTGTTACTGGAGCTTGAATCAGCACTTACCCAGTCCCGAACATTACATCTTCTAGATAATATGTAACCAGCCCTTTTCTATATTTTTGTACAATATGTTGCTGTGCTGCTAGAAACATGCTTTCCATTCCTCTATTTGCATGATGACTTTCATCAACATGTTGTGAATTATTCAACACTCAAGTTGTACAGTTTTTTCTACGAATAGCGACTGCATCTTTACATCCAAATGCATTTCCAGCCTTTTACAGGTGGGTGGCGCTGTGTGAACGTCAGAGCTCAGCGAACACAATCAGTCCGAGCGAATGTAGCTGTTTCTGTGTGAGGACCGCCCCTGTAGCTGTGTGCCCAATTTAGGCTCAACCCTGTAAAAAGCACGCCATACTTTCAAACAACAAGCCAGTTCCTAGAGTCACCCTTGAGCTGGTGCTGGTATATCACCATCAAAGCTTAGCACCACCTAATTGTGTATCACACTGATTGATGAAATTGGTGACATACTCATTCAGAAATGTACAATGGATATCAAAAGTCTACACACCCTTATTGAATTTCTAGCTTTTGTTGATGTAAAGGCTGAAACCAAGACAAATCATGTCAGTGAAAAACAAATGGATCATTTTTTAAGAAAAACAATTAAAGATAAAAAACATTCAATGCCTTGGTTGCATACAGTAAATGTGCACACCCTTTATAAAGGGGATTGTAACTGTATTCATTCTTCTCTGAACTGTCAGAAGTTTAAATTATGAAAATGTTTCTGTTTGCTGGTGTTCTAGTTTATTCAGAATTTACTTACATTGCAAAATATTAGAGCATAAGTCTGTGTTTATAAAAAACATATCCTCACCAACTCCAACAATAAGAAAGTAACATTTTCAGAAATGACGAAGGAAGATTTCTTTTACAACAGTGTTTTGAATAAGAATCAAACATAAACTATCCCAAAGTATAGTTCAGAATGTATTAGGTCACTGTACAATAATCATATGCTACAAATCATCTCAGTAAAGCCACTCTGCTCATCTGAAGCACTGGTATTCTCATTGTAGCCTCCTGAATCATAAGAAATGATTCTGTGTTTGCCTGTCTCATACAGACATCGCTGGCACATGCAACATGCAACATCAACTTTCCAGTTGGAAGAAAATTATTAGACAACATTCTGCATTCCTAAATACAGGGGTCACCTTGCCTTCATTGTTGAGAATTGTGTAGGCACCTTTAACAATAGTGTATTCATGAGCTGAAATCTAACCAACTGCACTGACTGGAGTATCTGATACAGTGTTATTCTCACCTGTGGGTATGTATGGAACAGTGTCACTCCCACTGGAAAAAGTTCTGTGTGTTGAAGTTGTTGAAATAATGCAATTTAAGTGAGATTTCCTTTATATTGGTGTGAGAAGGCAGAGCCGCTGTGAGAAACGAGCAGCCCCAGAACTCTATAAAGGACTCCACCTGTGACAGGCAGGGTAGCACTGCTTCAGGGAGCAGGTAAAGCTATGGAAATTTCTTCTCCAGCACTGGAGCTTTTTCTTGTGGGGAAATCTGTTAAAAAGTAAAAAAAAAAAAATCTGCACTTTACTCTCCAAACAAATCTTCCAAAGTTCATAAACTTAGCAAAAACAAGTAAAAACACCTTAACATAAGGATTACCAACAGAAAACATTATTTTCAAGGCTCAGGTCCACAGTACATTAAGAACTTCATGTAAGAATGGTTACAAAAGATAGGGAAGAATTTGACCCATCTAACTTATTTAGTTTTTTCAGTAACTCATTCGTCTGAGGATCTCACTCAGACGTTTCTTGGAAGAATCCAAGACTTATATCTTATAACCATGTTGTTGAAACCAGGTTATAAGTTTCAACAACATGGCTAGGCAGCTTGTTCCACACTCCCACCACATTCTGTGTAAAAAAGTACACCCAGTTCTTAGTTTCAAATGCGAATCCACAAATTAAACAAAGTTCCACAACTCCTGAATATCAGAATGTAGTACTATACATATTTATGCAAATATTATGTAATTGGTTCACAGTAGCAAAACTGAACTAGTTCTTTTCGAGAGTTTACAAATGAACAATATGAGCCCTTGAGTTCTTATGAGCTGTTAAGAATGCAATGAAAACTACATTACAAACCGCAAACAAAACAATGAGCAATTCTTTTACTACAGAATAAATGAATGTTTTGAATATAAACGTTGGCATGTTGAAGAACTAGCAAACAATTCACCTGTATTTCATTCGGCTAATTTGCGGAACACTGATAAACACTTTGGGAAAAGTAAACGTTTTACGGCACTGGTTTTACCCCTGGTTTTTGAAATAGGAAATACAAATAAAAAAAACTTTTTGCAAACAACTGTTCAATTAGTATCCAGAGTTGCTCAACCTATGAAGACGAGACTTAGCTCTATGATTCAATTACCACAAGCTCCTGTCGCGTCACTAACTGACCAGAATGGATCCAATTCCTGCGACCGGTTCTGAAAGAAAAGTGGCTGGAAGGAGTCTGACGGTACTTCCTCATTTTTCCTGTGTGCCGCCACGTTTTTCGGAGCTGTGAGCCGAGAGGTGGAGAACGCCAAGCTCGTATTCCATATTAGGCTATACCCAAAATCATATATAGTTTAAAAATAACATCCTTAAATTTTTTCGCCGCTTTCTCATAAGGAAGAAGACTTTCGCTGCGGTGAAAGTCTTTATGAGCACGTCACAGTGATTTCTTGTCTGTTCAATCACATTGTCTTTGCAGTGTCCATCCAGAATACATTAACCAAATCCAAGTAAAACAAAGACTAATCCACGACATGGCAGGTGCGTGTTCGTAAAAGGAATTTATTAAATAAATCACACAGAAATGTACAGAATCGGTCAGTACAAGAAAGGTCCTTATGAAAAAGTCATTCTTATTCAAATGTGCTGTTTAACACTTTATTTCATGGTCACCTGTAAATAATGGGATTGTTATTTATGAGTGACACTTAAGGATTTAACAAATAATGGGCAATTCCTATATAACACCGAACTAGATACTAGATTACTAGTTGCTAGCAATTAATTATATATCCCACGTTTCACTAGTCAAATATTAAGCATTAGTTTGAAAGAACCTAACAGATGTGTTACAGAAATAAAGTGGTTTTATGAAGTCTACAGTGGAGTTCTAAATAAAAAGTTTACATTCATAACATCAGCAGGTATTACATTTCATTTACATTTCCTTTGAGTTATGGCAATTTGTCACTTTCTTGAGTTTCAAATGAATACACATTTTTAATGAGCAGCGATAACTAACATTTCTCACCAATAAATATATAAATAAAGCAAATAATAAATAAGGTAGGACATTCATCCATGCAAGCTTATGATAAAATATCAAAATATACTTATCTGTGTCATTGAACATTATCATTCATGGCATGGTTTCACATCTGTACACAGCTTATCAGTCTTCAGTAAATGGAACAGTATATTGTTCAAAACATAATTATTAGATATAAATAGCGTCTCTAGTTTTTACACTACAGAGGAGAAAAGGAAAGCTTAATCATTGATACCTGGGAAATTGTACTGCTCAAGGACATTTGTATCTGCTCAGAGCACAGCTGTATGGTGATTTATCATAGAAGACAAACCAGGGTTTAACCTTTTGTGGTCTGAAACAGTTTTTTTTTAAATAAATGCAGAATTGTATTATAAAACCTGGAGTTACGGATTTAGTGCTGTGCTCGTGCAAGGGAAAACATCCGAGGATAATGCGTTTTCTAACAATGAAAGAAAAAAAAACAGGTGAAGCTGCTATTTCAGATATCTGGAAGGATCACACTTCTCCTCTCGTGCCGTTTCTCACTGTGAGAAACCCTGGGGCCTGTGATGGCTATGCGCGGGATTTCTTTTTCTTCTTTGCGGTTCATGGCTGAAATAGAAATACGAGGTCCTGTTATAAATACTCCATGGCGAACCGTGTATGTTATCATTGTGCAATCAGCTAACCGTGGAAAATCGGATCACCTTGCATTCTCTGAGCAGAGTAACAGTGGCAAGAATTCCTGCATCCCTTCAAGAAGAAACTTACCTTCCTTACACGGCTGTTCCATCAGCCGAGCTACTTTAACACCTTAAGGAAATGATTTGACGTCGTTACACGCTCGAGAAACGTGTGGCGCATCGTGTTTGTAATGCATGTTTGCAAAATGCAACTACTTAGTCAGGTCGGCTCCGGTGCGCAGTGGGGATGAATTGGACACAAGATAAATAATTTTTTTCTTCATTGGAATTTCCATTCCAACTCTGATTTTTAAGTTGCAGGGTAAAATACAAGGGATAGCCTTTGGAATTGTGTTTTCAATCTTTTAGAAGATTAAGCTTTCAAGAAGCAAGGCACTGCGTGGGAGTTTCGGGAGTAAGGATCATCCTTTATTCTCACCCAGAAACCTCTGGCTTTATTCCATCTGTCGTGGGCTAGTGCCAACTGCACAGATCACACTCAAACATTTGACTCTCAACTCTGGAAGAGCATTTAACACTGAGAACAACAGTCCCGTCTTTGCACAAAGGGTGGTGGGAGTGTGGAACAAGATGCCCAGCCATTTCATTGAAGCCGATACCCCAGTTTGCTTCAGTAAACATCTAGGTGAGATCCCATAGTCAAGACAGGAGGCACTTCTTTACAACAAAGGTTGGGGGGGTTGTGGAACAAGCTAAGCAGATCTAAGCTAAGCTAAGCAGATCTTCATTAATTAGTTCCTATCTAATTAGGTAGGTAGCCGTTATGGAGCAAATGGCGTCCTTTCATTTGTAACCTTTTGTATGTTCTAAGAATTGCTCAGTTTTTAAATCAAGTCTTTCTCTGCTAATACTGAGACCTCAGATCATGACAACATAGAAAATGACTTGTACTCAAACTGTACTTGTGTACAAACTGTACTTATACATTTTTAAATACTATAATTTTATTCCAGTGTTTCCTAAAGTTTTTTTTTTCAGTTGATACTTTGGAATCAGAAAAAAATAGCACTGTTTCCAGACCCAGAAGGGTTCTAGAGTCAGTGATTTCAACAACACCTTGATGTTAAACTGACAAGAGATCTTGCCTCATCAGCCTCCCAGTGCTCAGCGGGGGATTGTGGGAAACGTTAGCAGGCATTGGTTTGACTGAGCAAAACAACGCAATGAAAACTCACTGCAACAACAGATTTCTGATAAAGCGAATTTTCCCTGAGGCATTTCTCAATCCATCATATGTGGGCACAGGGCCTTGCTCCTGATGAGGAAGGAGTTGATAACTCCTTTGGTTTAAACCTGACACTCCTCTGCAGGTTACACCACAAGGAAATGAATTCACGCATTCTCCATTTGCATGATTCTCTGAGGGGCTGCGGTTGTACAGGTTGAGGATGCCCACATTTAAGATGAACAAATATGTCAAAGGTCAACAGAAACTGTCTTGAACCTACTTTGCCTGCTTCCAGTCACTCCAGGCTGAATCACAGAACATGTCTTTGGCGCGGACGCAGATGCTGTTTCCCTTGTGTCTGTATTTCTTTGACAATTTTAGGGAAGTGGCCTAAAAGGAAAGGAAATGGACAACACAACACACTGAGTCACTGCCATGGCAGGTATGAGGTATTGTTCCCTGACGCAAAAACAGGACAGCTGGGAAGTCATCTTTATTGCTATTTCAGTATCTCACTATGGGTATTGGTTAATTGTTTTCATTTTGAAATGGAAGTTACATGACATACAGTAAGTATGTTTTCAATATTTAACTTAAGTACTTGAAATGAATTAAAACAAATTTCTCTCCCGCTGTGCATTAAAATGGTGTCTGTTTACAGCAAGACTTACAGTATCATTAAGAATCCCCTCCACCCAGAGACCTGTTTTTAAATTAATCAATCACAAAATGCCATTTCCTACACTTTTTTGACACTTGTCCAAGTAAAAATCAGGACAAATAAACCATATTGACAAAAAAAACAGCATGTATTTTTATTTGCAGGAAGTCTCAATTTAGGAGTATGGATTTCCAAAAAAAACTACCAAAACCAGGATTCAAAGATAATGATCACAAGCCAGAGGACACAAGTGGAAACTATGTGGAGATCCATTTAAAACCAAGAATAAGATAATAATAATAACAACATCACTTTATTAACCCTTTACAATTTCTTGCATTAGGAATTATCTTTTTGCATATCCCAGCTTGCTCTCCATGAGACACACAGACACAGAGAGAATTTGTCACAGTCTGCCATTGTACAGCGCCCCTGGAGCAGTTGGGGTTAAGGGCCTTGCTCAGGAGCCCAACAGAGTAGGGTTCCTCTGCCAGCTGCGGGATTTGAACCAGCAACCTTCCAGCCACAGGCACAGATCCTTAGCCACAGCGCCACCACCCCACCCTTAGAAGTTGACAGGGGTAGGATTCAAACCCTAGCCTTTGAAGAAACTGGAGCCTTAATCCAGCACCATAGACCACTCAGCCACGCTCCCCTCTAATGCAAGCAAGATGCAAGCAATCCAAGAATAAAATGCAACTACTTAGTTCAGCTTCAGTGCCCAGAGGTAATTAATTATACACAGAATTATTGTTTTTCATTGGAATTTCCACTTCAATTCTGATTTTTACCCCTCTTTTTACCCATCTTTATCCATTTCTATGGCAAGTCGCAGCTCTGATCTTGGAAATCTGTAATCTCTGCAAGCTCTGTGCCTCTTTAACATCAACTCCTTAACGGCATGGAGCAGTGGCTCTGTGGCTCAAGATCTGCGCCTGAGGCTGGAAGGGTGCCAGGTCAAATCCCACAGCCAGTAGAGGAATCCTACTTCATTGGGCCCCTGAGCAAGGCCTTTAACCCCAGCTGCTCCAGGGGTGCCGTATACATGGCTGACCCAGTGCTCTGACCCCAGGCTTCTCTCCCTGTCTGTGTGTCCCATGGAGAGCAAGCTGGAGCATGCGAAAAAGACAAATTCCTAATGCAAAAAATTGTATATGGCTAATAAAGTGATCTTATCTTAATGTAACAGGGCTCAGCACGCCATTGGAGGTGCTGAGGAGATGTCACCACCTTAGCAAGCTACACAATATCAAGCTCTGCCACTCACTGTGACCCCACTCTCCACTGCACCAAACATCACTGAAATTTGCCACTTCAAGGGAAAAGGATCCTTTCAGATTACATCCATCTGGCGTTTTCTTATGTTCTTATCATTTATGCAAAGGGTTGTGGGAGCATGGAACGAGGACCTCAGCCATGGTATTGAAGCTGATCGTTCGTCAGCCTCCAAGAAATGGATAGATGAGAGTTGGATCAATTAACTGCTAACTACCACACTGGCTCAATGGAACGAATGGCCTCTCCTCTCCTGCGACCTTTCTTATGTTGTTATATAATTCCTTACACTTATATATTCTGGACACTCCACTCAAAGCGCTTTATAGGTAATGGGGACCCCCCTCCACCACCAGTGTGCAGCCCCACCTGGATGATGTGACGGCAGCCAGAGTGCTCCAGTACCCTCACCACACACCAGCTCTCAGTGGGGAGGAGAACAGAGTGATGAAGCCAGTTCATAGGTGGGGATTATTAGGAGGCCATGATTGGTAAAGGCCAGGGGGAAATTTGATCAGGACACTAGAGTAATACCTCTACTCTTTTCAAGAAAGGCCCTGGGATTTTTAATGACCACAGAGAGTAAGGACCTCGGTTTTACGTCTCATCTGAAGACCAGCACTTTTTTTAAAGTATACTGTCTCCGTCACTATACTGGGGCATTAGGACCCACATAGACTGCAGGATGAGCGCCCCCTACTGGTCCCACTAACACCTCTTCCAGCAGCAGCCTTAGCTTTCCCAGGAGATCTCTATTCAGGTACTGGCCAGGCTCACACCTGCTGAGCTTCAGTGGCCTGCCGGTTGTGATTCACAGAGTGATATGGCTGCTGACTATATGTATTTTCTCAAAGATCTCAAAGGTTGTACCAGTATACCACAGTAGTCATTGTCTCGGTGAAGACGAAGGAAGAAAGTCACATTGCATCGATAGTGGAATACGGAGGGAGAGAGAGCAGGGATGATTTAAGGAAGTTACCTCGTCAGTGCCAGTTGGCTGAGCCTGCAGACTGTCACAGCTGCCTTTCACCACTTTGACCTGGAATGTGAGAGGGAAGTAGGAGCGGCTGTGCTTCCAGTTTGCGGGGTAATCCCACGTCACGTTAATCCGACAAACCTTCAAGTTTTCAGGGCTGTCGGGCTTCACTATGGACACAGATTCAGAAACAGTGACGTCAGAGCCGTTTCTGCCTGGGACCTTCTAAAAAAACGCGTTTTTTTATGGAAAGCCGAAATTGTACTGTCCCTTCGATAACTCAGTAAAACTGTATTAGTTGTAATATTTATTAATCACCGTACTATTTTTGCAGTTTTTTCCCCCCCAAAATTACCTTGCACTGTTTTTGTCCTGTTGTATTCTTTTCTCCGTTTGCGTATTTGCACAGTTTTGATTACACTGTCATGTTATTACACTGTTATTGTTATTGTGTTACTGTCTATTGTCCTATCTTCTGTTCTATTTATATACTGCACCTGAGCGACTAATGAGTAACACTTTTCCCTATACTATGCACCTGTGTAAGTATAGTGACAATAAAGTTTAATTGAATTGATTGAGTGAAACTGCTCGCCTAATGTTTTGGTATTAAAAAAAAAACGTTCAGGTTCTCAGTAGGAACGCAGAAGCCAGGCAGTTTTTCTATCTCTTTAATAAATAATACAAACAAGTCACATTTTAATGTTTTTATCCCTCGATTTGTGCACTTCAGTAAATAACTTCAGTTTAAAAGGAATGAAAATCATTAACGACTCTAGATGGCAGTGTTAAGTAAGTGATTTTGTAACGATGTAGTAACATATTCGGTTCTTAAAACTGTTAATAAAGTATCTAAAAATGAAAATAACTAGAAGTTCACTCCAAATCAACAACCTAAAACAAAGGTCATTATTAGTTTATCATGTGATTTGACAAAATGTGGAGAATTGTTTTGAAGTTCCAGGACATTTTCAAGAATAGTCCCTTCTGAAAACTGTTCACACCTCACATCTTGTCTGAATGTAGTGCATTCAAGACTCCTTATGTGTGCAAAAGGTCATTGTGTGGTCATTGTGTGCATGGTCACTATGGTAAAACAAGCACATTCTGGGATATGAACCTGTTTTGTTGAAGTTAATTGAAGTATTTTACAAGCTGTTCCGAATGGGGCACTTGGACATGCCAGGTGCATCTGTAGCTAAAGTTACTCTGAAATCTGCTTGCTGAGGATAAAGACTTGCTGCAATAAGTGACCATTAGTGGCACCAGACAGACCAGATTGATCCAGACTAATTTGCCTGGTAGGACCTTCAAGTGTTAAAAGTTACGTATGAAGACTGGAATATCACGGTGTGGGTTTGAGCCTGGCACTAATTCAGCACTTGTCAAGGGAATTCTAGGCTGTAGGTCACACTCTCCTGCCAGCAGTAAAGTGTTAAACAAAGGTCTTGCTGAAGCATCAGGTTTCTTCAAGAAGAACTTAAGGCAGAGCATCACACTCTTAAAAGGTCTCTTGCTCGCTATGTTGTAAATAGCCAGGGATTGGTGTAAATTAATACAACATTCACACATACATCATAATATAGGGGGAAATTCTGACCTTTAAGGAGGACAAAAAATAGTATGTAGAAAAGGAGCAGTGATATGATACTCACAGATTTCATGAATGTAGAAGACTTTAGAATACTCTTCAAAGCGGTACAGGTGCGTAGCGTACAGAGTAAAATTGATTCGGTCGCGCTCCTCTCTGTACGGGCAGAAGGAGGAGTCTTGACAGCTTGCTTTGGACTCATGTTCATCCATAGTGCAGGAGATGCTGCTCACCTCTGATGACCTGTCAACAACAAAACCACCCATAAATCCCTGCATGTTTGATCCTGTGTTCAATCAGTAAGAATATTACGGCACTTCCACTGAAAGAAAGCACTTTCCCAGATGTCCTGGTTGCACCGGAGTCCAGGAATGGGGGTGCATACAAAAATATTAAAAAGGAGGGCTTTATTAGAAAGGAGTTACTCAATTCAGCAGAGTCAGTCAGAAAAGCAATTACTGTACCTACATTATTGCTGCTTATTGTAATTTTAGTACAGGGATCTTCAACCCTGGTCCTAGAGAGCTCTGGTCTAGTTAGACTTATTGGTTTCTAAAGACTGGCAACACTGATCAGCTTTTTCAACCAAGCAAGTAATCTGTTCATTTAAAAGTATTGATTCTTGTAGGTAGACATGTACATAGAGATTAGTCCTAAATGATCTCTAAATTACTTCATTTAAATAATCGCCTGTGTGACAGATCACAGCACAATTGTTCCAAGTCTTAAGAAATCGGTGATTTAACAGTGAGCAGAACCTGCTGTATCAGGGTGCACCAGGGCCAGGGCGGGAGCCCCTGCAGACACGACAGAGCTCACTGCAGGTAAGGTTAGGTAGTCTGGGCCAAGACTTGAGCAGCTCAGCCGAACTGCCCCCGAAGTCTTGAGACTCAACCCCCGCCCCCTGCTCAACACTGACGTGCTTCAGCAAAGGCTTAGAGCGGGTTGTGTTTCCTGATGGACGCTACTGCCAGAGTAATCAATCAAAGCTACAAGACTGACGAGCCTGTGCTGGCTCTCCCTCTTCCAAAGTGTAAGATTAACACTGGACGTACGCCAGCCGCTCTGCAGAGACGAACAGCGTGGCATCTTCACGATTCTCCTGCAGCTGCCAAGAGCACTCGAAGTCTCCCGAGTAGTTTTTCGCTTTGCAGGTAATGTAGTTGTTTTCTGTGGAATAAATGCAGAAAGAAATCAGGAGTGCGTGAAAGACTTACTGAAGCCATGCTTAAATGAGCAGCCTCAAACCGGAGGGATTATGTGTGCTGCCCAACACCTAGCACAACAGGGAGCAGGCACAAACACAGTAGGCACAGGTCAGCTTGGGTACAGAAGGTGTTATGGAAAAACTGAGCGAAAAACTCAGGTTTTAAATGATCTTGAGGGTAAAAACTCACTCTCCCGTCGCCACACAGAGCAGGCTCACCTTCGTTCTTGAGGATGGTCTTGGGGAAGGGACCTTTCTCGTTATTTGTCTCCTGCACCAGGACCAGGGTGTGGTTGAGCGTGGCACCAGAGCTGTCGTGGCAGGTGTAATTCCCGCCGAACATCTCCACCACCTCCACCGTGATCACGTTCCCGCGTTCTCTCAATTTCCGGTTGTCCTTCTTCCAGTGGACATCCCGGAGCTGGTGGGCCTCTCCACAGCTCAGCTCGACGTGAGAGGAAGTGCTCTTGGTGAGGTCAACATCCAGGACGATGACTGCGCAGGCAGGGATGGACATTAACGCGCAGCCTCTCAAGACGGTCAGCAGTAGTCAACATGCACACACTGTTCTCACCATCATTACTTTGTGTCACGCCCTCTGCAGCCAGAGGGCGCTCCTTCTCTGTCCTGTCCCTAGTTTCCGGTCTGCTGTCCTTCCTGTCCCTCTCTTTCCCTTGGGCTATATATTTCCGGGTCTTGCACTCCGTCCTCGCTCAGCATTGACGTTCGGATGTCCTGAGACCCGCCTAGCACCAGGGCGCCCCACGTCCTCTCCCTGAGGGCATAGGTTTCTATACGGCATTCCTGAACTCTTTGCACTAATGAGCCCGGGTCTTTTTCCTCTCTCCTGCTCCCCACGGTTAGTCCCTTTGGACATCCGTGACACTTTGCTTTCCAACTCTTTTACTATGATGCTACAATCTTACTGCTCTGAGACACTGCCCTTTGAATTCGAGTATGACCACAGTGAACACAGATACAGATGTAACTACAGCAGAACAAGGGATCAAAGAGTTGAGACTGTGTGGCTCTAACTAGTGGCTTGCATCAGTGGGTCACATACTTTGTAAAGGAAAAAAAGTTTCTCACCGTTCGGTCTGAAGACCCAGTATTTAGAGGGTTCTTCTTGATCGCTGCTCCTTGCTTGTTGTAGAGCCAGAAGCAGAACACAAAATAACTGCAAAGCACACGTCATCTGATAGAGAGAAGGAAACAAACAATATTCTATAAAATGTAAAAAGGAGATTCAATCTTCATTATTCAATTATATAAAAAAGTATTTAGTAATTTCTAGAATCCACATTTTCTAATTGGATTTTGACAAAAACACTCAGTCTACCAATCATTTAACTCTTTAATTTATCCAGATAAATACATTTAGATGAGGTATTAACTGATTTTGTCATGGAATACCATAATCACATTGAAAATTCAACTTGTCAACATACCTTAGATACAATAATCATTGACTTCAGGCCAAATTAGAATTTTTTCCCCAAATCAGTGCAATGTATATACCTAGAAGTGACGAAACAAATCAGTATGTAACATGTGAATTCAAGCCTGCCTCATGAAATTACCAGATCTTTAAAAACTATAAATGGTTCTCCATTTAGAGTCATTATCTTCATTCTTTCAGCTTTTTTTAGGTGTCTTGGCTTTACTCAAACTAAAATGAATAATCGGCGCTCTTCATTCCCGTACCTACTGTACAGTTCTTTGGAGCAGGGCACATCTGCACAACCTCACTGTTTTTATACCTTGATGAGCAGCTTTGATATTTTACAATCTTTCATGTCCTTACAGTAGTTATCGGGTGAGATGTTTAAGAGACTCCTTTAGGCAATTAAATACAAAAGCTGGCAGAATTACACACCAATGGCAGTTCTAACTGAAATCATAATGGTTTATAAAAAAAAGTCTTTAAAACCAATTGATAAAAAGGGGGCCAACCAGATGAATTATAATTTTGCTTACCAGAATTTTCTTACTTTTCTAACTTATCAGAAATAAATGCCTTTCACATAGTAGAACTAGACATTACCAATACACAACAGTCCCTACAAACAGGAGTCTGAAAGCTGACACCCTAGTGCTGACATCAATTAGATGTTATCCCCTCTGGGTAAATAAAACATTTCCTGCTTAATCCAGTGCATGGCATTCCACAGAAATGCAGCAAAATGTTCTGTAGGTTATCCAAAATAGCCACAGGACAATCTATAGATAGGAACGTGCCATAACATAGAAGTGATCAAGTTAATTACATTTCATTGCCAATAAAGACATTTCATTGCCAGCAACTACTGCTGCACGCTGTATTGTTGTGTATTTGATAAATAAACTTTGATTTGATTTGATTCATTAATAACCAGCACCTGACGCTCGATCCTTTCCTAAATACACTCCATGGTACCTGAACACCTATCTGCGCCACTACCATTCTCCCCGCAGGCCTGGAAGTGTGCTATATTCCCACGTCCCAGTCAGCAAAGCATCACTTTTGTCCCAGATACTCTCTCAAAAGCCCACTGACACTATTAGAACACAAGTACTGCCTTTGTTCCAATCACTGCTACATCATCCCATTCAGCCAGTTACTTTCACAGCAGGAACAAGACCTAATAACTTCTGAAAGGCAACACATGTTGAGGTTTTCCATATTAAAATAACAGCTTTTACAGCACTTCATCAAACTCAGATTCATCTTCAAACTTAAAATGAGTAAATTCGCATATTCTAAGGCTTACCTTGCCTTTTAACAGAACAAAGCAAAACAAAACAGCAACTTGTCTATTTATTGCTACATGCAAATGAGGAGCTCCAGGGACAGAGCCGGGTGTTATCCCGCATTCCCACTTCTGTTTTTATCAGCACGCTGCCACGAGTTTGTATATGTCAAATTTATCACCAGTGTTGTAAACAGAAAAATGCTGCTGAATCTTTTGATCAAGAATCAATCGCCTGGGTGATGGGAAAAGCTGGCAGAACTTTTAAAATGTTTAAAAAAATGCTTTTTAGAAACTGAACATATTTCATATTTAAAAATGTAATTAAAATGAAGTTCTTTCAGAACTTGTAAAAGGAGATTGTAACAGCAACCTCTGAACGGAAAAATATACTACAGCAGAAATATAGTACAATAGTGATATAATAATAATAATCACTTTTATTTATAAAGTGCCATTTACAAACCCAACGACGTTGTACATAGTGATAAGAAAAAAAAAATAAAATTAAATAAAATGAGACAAGAACATACAGGATAAACCTTAAGTGTTATTCCTCACTATGTTTTATGTTATGTGGTTCCCTGACATCCAGAGACAATTTAATCTTATCAAGTATTTGGTGATGTAAGTTTGATCTTACCTTGGTAAAAAGGCAGTGCTCAGAACCAGTCTTTCTCCCTTCTCAGTCTTTCACTGGTTGATATTCACACTCCTCAGTATATATAGTCAGCCACATGGAAGTGGAGAATTTCCAGAAACACAATCAACAATAACAAAAAAGTACAGCTTGCAGGTAAAAGGAACTAAGCTTGGGGTTTCAAAAAGAAGGTTTTGAGTAAAGGCCAGCGAAAGTCATTTTTGTAAAATCCGTTTTCTCTTGACCCCAATCTCAGGTGGTCTAATTTTGGATGGCTTAATTATAATGAGAGCGGCCAGTATGTGTCAGCATCGGGTTTTCAGTCAGCTTTAAAAGCTAATGTCCAACCTGTAACCAGCGACTGGGATTTTGGACACTTCTGAAATAAATTGGTGAAAAGACAATGAGCTATTCAAATATTCACCTCTCTACTTTTGATCTGATTGGCAAGACTGCCACACTTTTCTGATCACGTACTTATTATTTTTTTCTTGACCTGCCTGACTGCTGACACCTTTAGATGTTTTGACTGGCTTAAAGAGTGCTTCCATTGTGGGGTGTTTTAGTGTCCTGTTGATTTTATATTAAGAATAGCATTATGGTAAACCAAAAGTACCTTCTGCGTGGAGTTCGCATGCTGCCCCTTTGTTGGTAGGCATTTTTGTCAGGGGCAACGATTCTCTCCTGGCTGGAAATCACGGTGGCTGGGTTAATTCGTGTCGCTGAGTGCTTGTGTGTGCGAGTGTTTCTGGCCCGCAATAAATCTGTCCAGGGAATCATCCTGCCTTGCTACAACTTGAGCTTCTAACTGCAACCTCTTACATGGAAAGAAAGTCATTCCAATAATGAATGGATAAATATCCCACTTCCTTAACAAGACCAGCTTCCCTGGGAGTGAATTTTAACTACACTTACAAATATAGAACTTACAGAGTTACTCTAACGGAAATCTGGAGCAGTGAGTTTTGTTTACATTTCTGGGTTTCTGACTTGCGACTAACTTATGTCTATGAAAGCTGGTTTTAACAAGGAGGAAAGGGAATATTTTCAGGGACCAGTGACACTAGGCTGCAGAATCAAGGTGGATACTGGCCAGAGTGTTTTCTACCAAAGAGCCAGATGTGAAATATTCAAACATCCATCTGTGATCTAACTGCTTCTTCCAATTCAGGGTCGCAGGGGAGCTGATGCCTAACCCAGGAAGCACCGGACACAAGGACACAAGGCAGGATAATCCCTGGACAAGAGGACAGTCCAGCACACGGTACGCACAGACACATGCAGTCATACATCAGGACCAGTTTTCCGAGATGCCAGTTAACCTACCAGCATGGCTGTGGATTGTGGGAGGAAACCAGAGCACCTGGAGGAAACTCATGCAAACATGGGGATACAACAACTCCAACAACAACAATAATATCATTGATACACAGGGTAGTAGAAGTATTTAAACATGTATTTCTTAAAACCTTTTCAGAAAGGTAATTCACACTTGAACAAAGTAACAGTCGGTTAAAGGTTTCAGAAAAAGTAAATCTGAAATAACAAAAGGAATGAGGACATTGGGTCTATCTAACATAGTTAGTAGATAATAATAAGATTATTCCATGTAATTTTATGTGACTCTTATGTTTTGTGTTTTTTCCTTCTGTGGGAGAAGCCAAAGACAAATTTCACCAGCAGTGGACGATATAGTATCTATCTTAATCGGTTTGATTAATAACCAGTGTGTTGTTGCTGTACCCTCTCTTGGGGATGCACAACTCGAATTTGCTATGAGTTGAATGATTGATAATGTTTATTATTCGCACACACATACAGTAGGTACACCAATGAGTTCTCTCTCAGGGAGTGTTCCACGCAGCGACGTGTGACGTCGGCTCTTCCGCTAACGCCCAGGCTCTTTCCGTAAGGCGAGCTCGAGCACACCTTTGCGGGACACCTGAGACCGGCGCACGGTTCGCCCGTTCTTCCACTGACGTCATCTCTGGTAATGCCAAAGGGACTGGAGCTTCCGAGCTGGTCCAGCCGGCGGAAGTGGGGATCTGGACAATGTGTACTTTCTAACTGGAGAGATGCAGAGTATTGGAATGCAGGAAAGAGGAAATTATATTCGATTCAAAACGATTGACGCTTGCTCTTAAAAATTCCATGCCATGCCATTTAAAAGTGCTCCTTATGAAATCTGTATGTAAAGCGCTATCTGATTGCCCCAGAGCAATTTCCTTGTAACTGTGCCTTGACAAGCATGTTTTTTCCACTGTTGCATTCAGTATTGGAAGGAAAACAACGTGTGCTTCCAACATATAGTCCATAAAGCCATCGCAAAACCGAAGTGTTAAAATATAAAACGATACAGAGATGTAATCGATGGCGCAGGCAGGGATTAACAGAATTTGACGCACGCAACAAATACTACAGCTGCTAAGCATCATCATCGTCGACGTGCTAGGTTTAAAGGATTCGTCAATACAAGAGTAAAATTCAAGACGTTTAAAACAATACAACACATTCGAGTCTAAAATCCATGTAACGGGGTTTTATTAATAGTGACGTGGCTTGAACTCTGCAGCTTTAAGTTTCCTAGAAAGAGTCTGTGTTCCCTTTTTCACCGGGAACGACGGCCTTCATGAACCGTCACATCTCAGTGTTTGGTTTCTCGTTAGAAAAATAAGGATGTAGCAGGCGGTACAGTCCCTATAAATTATTTCATCCCCGCGCCGAGGTACTTTCAGAGCGAGATCCGCAGTTCCTGAAACGTCGAAGATTCAATTTTCTAAATTGTCCATCAAGAAACCTTCATCTGCCAAAGGTAACGCCTCATTATTTAGAACTTCCCTGTTTCTGCCTGGAGTGAAATAAATCGTAGGAAGCGAGGCTTAAATGTCGTTGTTTTTTTTTTTTTGCGTGTGCAGCATCGGTGTTTATAGGGGGAAAAAACAAACTAACGAGCCTGTTTCTTAAATGCCCGCGATGCCATTCTGAGTAACGCCGAAAAACCTAGAGAGTGCGAGAGGACTCATCATCTGGTGATACTAAAGAAAAGAAGCTAAAAAGTCCTTATATTTCCAGTTCCCCAGTTTGAATTTTTACAACTGGTTGTGAAAGAGAAACCCTATTATTTAACTCACTCGGTATTCTCGCTGTATGCGGACTGCCGTTGTTAATTCAACGTGTGCGAGTGGTGACGGGGGGGCATGGGACAACTGACAAGGCAGGACAGCCGAAATCCCCTGGCGTCTCCAGTCACCTTTGTCCCCAACACATGGCGTAATGAGAGTGGTGCAGGGAAGGCCAAGGGAGCACTTGACGCCCTTATGAAATCTTATCGCGGTACAAGGTTTCCCTTGGTTTTCCTGTGCTTGCACAAGGCGTGTGGCTTCGTCACGGCTCCCCGTGTCCACACTTGTGGTGAATCGTGCTGTAATGGCATCTCCCCCTGAACTGTACCGTGGGTGTGCTGCACCGCCTCTGTACCCCCGTTTTATCATGGAGAGCGCTTAGAAATGAGCTGGTTCTCCGAATGATGTCGCTGGGAGTCTTTTTTTTTTAACACCGCTGGGAGTCTGTTCAATACAGCACTAGGCTCAAGAACTAGCGAGCTACAGAACTTTTATGTGCTTGGCATCCAGGCAGTCAGTCAGACTCAGACTCGGCTGTCAGTAATTCGCGGTCACTCCTGACTCCATTTCCTCTCCTAAAACGCTACAATACTGTACGCGATCCCCGTCCCTCCCTAATATTCATCTTTTTACTCCTCACCTCCACCTCATCTCTGGTTCCTCCTCCCCCCAGGTCACCCCTTACTCTGCAGGGGGTCCCAGCCTCCTTGTCCCCTGGCTAGGAGGTCAGCCCTCACCCAAGGGGGCTAAGCAAAATTGTGACTAAACCATTCCATAATCCTTTCAGTCTGGGTTGAATGGAGCATAGCTTAGTGTGCTGAGTAAGTTACAGAAGTGCCTTTGCCCATCTGAGATTTAGAGAGTGTAAAAACCTGCCAAGTGTCCACTGAACATAACAGAAATCCACCCCACCCGGAGAAAAAGATGTTTTTTGTTAACATTAAACTTGCTTTTCCCTATGTGATTATCTTTACGCAAAGGGTTGTGGGAGTATGGAACAAGCTAGCCAGCCATGTCGTTAAAGCCAATTCCCCAACTCCTTTCAAGAAAAGGTTGGATGAAATTCTCATCTCAATTAGCTCCTCTAAATTTAAACCAAGAACAGGAGGGACGTCTTTATGCTAAGGGCTGTGGGAGTGTGGAACAAGCTACTCAACCATGTGGCTGAAGCAGAAACCAGGGTTTCGTCTGACTGCTCCAGTTTCCTCCCCCAGTCTGGGGACATACTGGCAGGTTAATTGGCTGCTGGAAAACTTGTCCCTGGAGTGAATGTGTGGGTGTTTGTATCTATGTGTCTGCCCTGTGATGGACTGGCGTCCCCTCCAGGGTGTATCCTGCCTTGTGCCTGTTGCTTGCTGGGATGGGATTGAGCTCCCTTCTGCCTCCCTGTTTTTGATAAAGTGGTTAGAAAATAGCTGGGATGGAAGTGTAGACGCATTTAGGCTGTGGACAGAAGGATTACTGGTACTCCCATTTCAACAAAGTCACAGTGCTTGTTGACAAGCTCTAGAGAAGGCAGCACCATATGACCTGATGTAATCGTTGTGTCATCTTTTCAAAAATGTCCCGTTGGCTTTTTTACTTGATGACAGTCTGGAGAGGAACTTGGAGCTGAAACTTTTGAGAAGAGGATGTAGGTACAAGATGAGAGTAAATGTCATCAGGTGAAAAGCAGATGATACTGTGGTTTCCACCAGAGAACCAGTGAGGTCTTGTTTGGGAACATGCTCCATTGGAAGTCAATCACAGCCTGAAAGAAGAGAGTGAACGGTGAAGTTTTTGTTTTATTTTGGATAGAAAATATCTTGGAACTGCGTGTGTCTTTGGCTGGGGTGGGGGTATAACAGGGTAGTTTGGTGATGCTTTTGTATATCCTACAAAAAATGTTTTTTCTCTGAGGTGAGCCATAGTTACAGTGAACAACACCAGATGTAGAATCAAAAAGTGCTGCCAAGTCACACTGAAAGCATGATGCTGTTGTGGACAATCCTGCCTCAGATGGGCAATTTTGAGAAAAAGCAAAGCAAATTTCGCTTTGTGAAAATTGCACATGTTGGATTTTCCTTGTTCAGTTCTCTGTTTTTCCAAGATTATTGTTCGATTTATAGATCTATCGCAGTCATCTATTGTAAAACCACTCTCTGGGTCAAAATAGTTGACTGTGTACAGGTGACAGTTCTGTTGTTGATCCTAAAAAACATTCTTCTCAGAGGGTTTAAAATAATAATAATAATAATAATAATAATAAATAGATAGATAGATACTTTATTGATCCCGTGAGGGAAATTGCAGTTCAACAGCAGCCTAACACACACAACACAGCCACAGTGTAACGAATTATATAATAATAGTACAATACATACAATACAATACAAGAGTTACTCACAGTCCGGACACACAAAGAACAGACTAGAACAGAACAGTACGCAGAAAAATCGTATCACACATATGAATATAAATATAGATGTAAATATAGATATAAATATAAATGTATTGCACAGGTCCCTGGCATATATTGCACAAAAAATGGTTGTAAACAGGAAAAAGAAAAGAAAAAGAAAGAGAACAAATGTAGCAGTAGATGTGTAGCTGCGTTCAGTCCAGAAACAGGTCACTGTCGATGTTGCCTCTGCCCAGACGCAAGGTGGATGCGTTGTACAGTCTTATGGCAGAAGGCAAGAATGACCTCCTGTAGCGCTCCCTGTCGCACCGTGGATGAATCAGTCTATTGCTGAACGTGCTCTTCATTCCTGCAAGCCTGTCATAGAGGGGATGGGAGAAGTTGTCCATGATGGCCTCTAGTTTGGACATCATTCTCCTCTCAGCCACTACCTCCAAGGGGTCCAGGTCAGACCCAATGACAGAGCTTGCTCTCCTGATGAGCTTGTTCAGCCTTCTAGAATCCACTGCTCTAATCCCAGAACCCTATATTAATAATAATAATAATAATAATAATAATAATAATAATAATAATAATAATAATAATAATAATAATAATAATAATAATTCCTTACACTTACATAGCACTTTTCTGGACACTCCACTCACAGTGATTTGCAGGTAATGGGGATCCCCTCCACCACCAGTGTATCAGTGTGTCAGCCCATCTGGATGATGTGACAGCAGCCATAGTGCAGCAGTACACTCCCCACACACCAGCTCTCAGTGGGGAGGAGAACAGAGTGATGAAGCCAGTTCAGAAATGGGGATTATTAGGAGGCCATGATTGGTTAAGACTAATGGGAAATTTGGGCAGGATGCTGGGGTTACACCCCTACTCTTTTCAAGAAACACCCTGGGATTTTTAATGACCACAGAGAATCAGGACCTCAGGTTTATGTCTCATCCGAAGGACAGCGCCTTTTTACAGTACAGTGTCCCCGTCACTACTGGGGCGTTAGGACCCACAGAGACTGCAGGGTGAGCGCTCCGTACTGGCCCCACTAACACCTCTTTCAGCAGCAACCTTAGCTTTCCCAGGAGGTCTCCCATCCAGGTACTGGATTTGGCTGGAAATCCGGTGTATACCATTAACACTCAACTGGAAATAAGCAGTTAAATATTGATCACAGAAAAAAAACAGCTTCATTAAGGAAGGATAGTTAAAAGAGAACTAGCTTTACACTTCCAAATAGTACATAATTCAGGTACAAAGTAACAAATTAACAGTACAAATAATTTATAATCTTTGGTACAAATTTAAGGTTGTAGACTAACAATCTATTAGTCTATCACTCCAGTATAGTTTTCATATCTCTCTCACTTCATCCTCTGTGTAAGTGTGGGTTATTTTGCGGAATGAGTATATTATGTTCTGTATGAGGCTTGAGTTTTGTGGTTTCTGATTGGGTCATGCAGTTGACAGGATGGACAGATACGATACCAGAAACGTTTTACTTTTTAATGTGCAGGTTTCCTTTAGGGGGTTTCTTATCCTTTCCTTTGGAGGTTTTAAACTGATCATGTCAGGAATATGGCGCGATGTGGCAGTGGGTGACTTTTCGCTTTCCTGTGTTGAATTTACTTTACTAATCTGCCTCAGATTATAAATGGGGCTCAGTTGTGGTTCTTGCTATTAATCGTATATATTCGTGGAACCTCATTCTAAATAAACCCTTAGGCCCATTTCTTAAAAATAAGAATTGATTTATGTGAAAGCAGCTCTTGGCCAACATTACGTTATGACTGTATTTGACTACAATTCGGAATCTGAATGTGTTGTGAAGGTTACTCATCGATAATTGGATATGTCTGGCAGACAGGTAGCCATTTCACAATGTTCTGTGTGAGGCACACTTACAGTATCTGCTCTTGTCACTGGTCTGGTCTGTTGGTGAATGTCCTGTATGTATCTCACTCGGATTAACCCTAAAGTGTGAAACAGCTGTCTATGCCTGATAACTTTGGGTACGCTGGGCAAACGTCCCGAGATCGAATTCTTCCGCGACGGGGGTACCTTTAAAGCGGAGACGACGGCACCGAAAATTTTTGGCGCGCCCTCTCTTTAAAGCCCTGGCCAAATACGAAGACAGTACGTACAATTATAATTCAAACGGAATTAAAAACTACACATCCCAGTTACCATGGTGGTGCTTGTGATCATTGCGTTTAACCAACGAAACAGGGCGAAAAATCAGTCACATGACTTTGGGGCAGAGTTTCGAAAGCTTAACCTATCAGCAACAAAGCGAAATTTACACGATAGGCTACCTCAAACTGTCAGTTACACGACTGTGTATGTCGCTTAAGCCACTCCTATTTGGCATTTTAGTTATGGAGGCGAGAAAACGCCCCCCCCCCCCCTCTCTGGGTGTCTGATTTGCCGCCATGTTTAACCGTCCGTGTCCGAATCGCAGTAGCTACGCGTATGAAATAAAGTTCATCCCAGCTACAAAACATATATATTTTTGTGGTAAGAGGGCGCAAAACATCAGTATTTACTGCTATTAATTACTGTACGATTTATAGTTGAAATCTGAGCCTAGATATAAAGTTAAAATCTCGACAAAGCAATGTAGGAAATACAGAGAAAAGAAATCCTTTCTGACATCTAAAATCAGTTTCGATCAAGGTCTCTAAAACGAACAAGAAAAAGAGGATTTTCGGAGGGCAATTACGCTGTGTTTATATAGGATAAGTGATCTATGAGCAATCTAATTTCTTGTTCGTTTAAAACAGTGAAATGTCAGCTGCAAAAGATCGCACCAGAAACAGCACTCTCTCTGCCTGTCATAGACGTTCAGGAAAGGCTGAATGAAGTCATGTTAAGAACAATAATTCGGTGATCAATAATAACAGTTGTAGGACAAGAAACAAAAGATAATGAAAACTTCTTTAGGCTAAAACTCAAGTTCATTCTACAAATTAAGGCAAATGAAAATTCACGATGTTAAAGTGCTAGAGGTGTAAAAAATACAAAAATGCACATGAGTAAAAAGTTTTAGAAATGGAGCAGGTGTTGCTTTGAAATAAGCAAACAGAAAAAAAGCCATGACTAAAGTGCAGAAGAGGGATGCAGGAACACTTGCTTAGATATACAAAAAAAATCACAAAAAGGTGTATGTTACAAAAGAACATGCAAACATGTTCATCGTGTACATCAATTTCCCTTCACGATCAATAAAGTCTTATCTATAAACATGAAACAGAGTGAGGAATCAGAAAATTAGCATGCATAAAAAACAGCAATTCTGTCAATAAGCCCTAAATGAATTAATAGCAACCATGGTTTCATGGAGGGCTTCTCAGATAGTTGGGCATTCAGGTAGATTGCCAGGTGAAAGGATTTGTAAACATACTTTGTTAAAGCAAGTCAGTTTTTTCTGCAACACATAAAATACATTTTTCCAAGAAAGTTTAGCCTTTGTCACTAATGAAACCACTAAATAAAGACATAAATATAGAAATCTTAAGATTTTGTTATTCAATGTTGGTAGCAGGATGAACTGTGCTAAGTGTATATTTTGTCGCAGCTTTGCTGCAAGATGTTAACAGTGAAAAAAGGTATTTAGAAATGAGTTATTTCAAGAAGAAAATGTTCAGAATAATTGCAAATCTAGCAGGATAGAGAAAGCACAGAAAACAGGCAGTTAGATTGATCAGATTAGTATGAAAAGTTATTTAGCAAAGGGAATGAGAAGAGTGACAAACTAGTATGCTTTAGATCTTTTTATCTGGACCAGGGAAAACTGATCATGTTTCTCTATAACAATAATAAAAAACTTTATTTGATATATCAACATTAAAGGTGGCATCTCAAAGCAATACAGTAGATGTAAAAACAGATAAAAGGACCACAGATTACAAAGTAAATACATATAAGAAAGACAAGCAGTTAGAGGTGCTACCAAAATTAGAAAATGAAGCAGATACAGACACTAAGTCTTCTGAAAAGAAAGGTTCTGAGGTTAGATTTAAATGCACTCAGGGTACGTGACTGATATCACTGGGAATACAAATTGAGAGCTCTGGGGTGCAGCTAGAGAAGACCCTGTCACCCACAGAATGTAGATGTTCTTGAGGACAGCTAGAAGACCAGAGTCAGACGGACAAAGGTGGGGAGTAGACAGATAATAAGCCATATACTGTAGGTACTGAATGAGGATGAGGATTTTGAAGTTGACTCGAAACCTGATAGGTAACCAATGCAAGGACTTGAAAACAGGTGTAATGCATCCCTGATAGGATTCTCGCTGTCATATTCTGAACATATTGAAGATTGCTCAGTGTGGATTTAATTTCCCCAGTAAACAGGATGTGCATTTATTAATTCTAGAAAAAAAGCCTTTCTTGATTTCTCTAGTTCTTAGTTTCACTAGTTCCCTTTAAAATAAACTATTATGCCACAATGCAGAGTATTATATGGACAGTATTTACACATGATATTGTGATTTAAAGAAATGAACACAAGCAGCTTTTCGAGATTTAAGTGTTGGCTGAGTTATTGCAGGATAAAAAACTAGAGATGTTGGTAAGAAGATAATTTTGGGATAGCTGAGGAATACACTGATAACAAGAACACTTCCTAATGGGGTTAGGCATACTTTTGATGAAGATGATGAAGTTAACAGACTGTATGTTTACATAGATACTGAAATGAGGATTGTATTTTAGATTTTGTGTAGTTGCTAGCATTGAACTGTGTGTTGGATGCACATGAATTGAAGGAATGGGCAAACATCGCTGATGCGGATCCACAGAGCCAGCATATTAAGATGTTTATAATTAGAGGCAATTTGTTTAAATAACTAGGTATGGATACTGATGTGCAAGAGAGGTGGAAAGGCTGTTTACTTAAGCCAGCACTATAAAATATTTTATTCTCAGTGAGATGCTGCCATTTCATAGTGGGTTTCTAACACTGAGTATAGTTCAATCCACACAGTGCCTTTACTTCCATCCATTTCTAATCTCTTTATCCAGTACAGAGGATTAGGAGCCTATCCCAGTAAGCAACGGGATAGTAAGGACAGACAGACACAAACACACACACACCAGGGCCAGTTTTCCCATAAACCAATTAACTTACCAGTATGTTTTGGAGTGCGAGAGGGAGTCATATCACACATATGGAGAAAAACCATGTAACCCAGAGAGAACATGCAAACCCCACACACACAGGATGGCAGGAATTGAATCTAGGACCCCAGTGCTCCAAGATAGCAATGCTAACCACTTTGCCACCATTATAAATGGATGGATATCTTAGTTATCTTTCTAGTTCACAGGTTTGCATGCATAATTTAATTTTGAAAGGCGCTGAGACATCAGGTACTACTGTTGTATTTATGAAAAAGAAACAAAACAAAAAGCATACTAACAACTGTGCCATCCTACTCTTTAGTTAATACAATTTATTATTTATAAACAGTTAACATTGTTAGCAAAATATTTTGAATTATATTTAATTAGTCAGATTTAATGTATATTTGAACAATAATAATAATATTTGAACAATGAAAATATATTTTTACAAGATGCGGGGGAAAGTGCAACAACTTATTACAGTGCTAAATTTAATATTGATTGCTAATAGTTTATGCTAACACCTAACTTTCTTAATTAGGTGTAATTAAAACAGTGAACTAAGTGATAACATACCATTCAGAAATACAATCGAGAATAGTTTTGTGGTGTTTGTATGGATGAAACGTTTCTAAAATGTATAACGTAACAAATTTAAAGACGATTAAATTCTGTAATCTTTCCACTTGTAATGTCATTAGACAGAACAAGAAGTTTCTGCTTTGTCTAAGGATGGTATCAAAAAGTAGTCTAGGTGGTGAGAAAGCTGTGCTTAATGATAATTAAGTGACTTAAAAGTAAAAAGAGATGCTTCATATTGCTTGATTAATTTTAAAAACTAAGTTATAAATGCAGACGCGATCGCTGCCATAAGCGCTCCAGGCAGTAGAACGTTCGTTCTGTGCTGCTGCGCTCCGCGCCTCCTCCCTCTCTCGGTGCCGCGCCCCTCTCTGACGGAGCGCAGTGGGCGGTACGCTATTTTCAGAGCCTCTGATTGGGAAAAAAAGACCTGCTGATGAGTTTCACACAACAGGAAGAGAAAAGAATGGGATTTTTTCTCTTCGAAACGTGTGTTGTCTTTATGAAATTCGTGTATTTTAAACGTTTAATTAAGAAGTAAAAACCTTACAGCGTACACAGAGATTCTGAGCTGATCACGAGGAAGAAAAATCACCCATTTTTCGCGCATAAAAAGTGGTTTTTAACTCTCGTAACCCATTTTTATAGGTTTTAAAGTCGTGCAATGTCTAAGTTAAGCAGGAACACATCATTATATCTCATTTTTTATTTCTTTTAAAAAAAATTTAAAAATCGTTTGCCCAGCCTACTTTGGGTGTGTATACATGCAGCTAATCAATATTCACATTCCATTCCATTCATTTTCTCTTTGTAATTAAGACAATAGATTGTCTTGGGGCACAATAATTAGCATTGCTGCTTTTCCTCTCTTGGACCCTTGGTTCATTTCTGGAACTGGGGTGCTGTCTGTGTGGAGTTTGTATGTTCTGCCTATGTTCATATGGACTGGTTTCCTCCCACAGTCCAGAGACCTACTGGTAGGTTACATAGCCTCTGGGAAGACTGGCCCTGGAGTGCAGGTCTGTGTTCATTCTTCCTGTCCAGGGTGTACCCTGCTTTTTACTGCTTGCTTGCCAGGATAGGCTCCGGCTCCCCTACAACCCTGATCTTGTTTCCTAAGTGGTTGGGAAATGGATAGATGTACAGTATAACTGAGAAATGTTAGATACAGTATAATTTTAAAAAGATAGTCATTTTAGTTTGAACCTTTTAATACTAATCACCACCATCATCATCATCATCATCGTAGCCTTCGGAGTTTATCTGCCTGGGTATGTGAACTATCTCTGAAAAAGTTATTTTTCTCATAGTTGTGGTTTTTAATCAGTATCCCATTGCTTTAGAAGTTCTGTAAGCTATAAGACAACAGTCATTTTGGGGTCTTTATTTTTCCATATGAGTGTATGAAAAAAGAACCGATCCCTGTGGACAGCAGGCTGAAATATTCGACACCTGACAGTAACCTGTTTTTCCCTTTTCCTTTCGCTATCTCCTGCCTACTGAGACAGCGGGTGAAGTCCAGTCGCCGATGTTACTGTACCAGCTCAACGTTAACGCCTGACAAGGCACGCTAACCATTCTATCGGCACAATAAACTCACTGTTTTGAGCAACGGCACATTACCATCAACAAAAATAACAGCAAATATTTTACTCTTTCATATTTAACTTAAGGGACAAAAATCATTTTGTTCCTGAGCCAGTCGGTCCCCTTCAGAGATAAAATACAGCACCCAGAGCCGGTATCAGAATGAAAGTAAATCAATCTGGCAACTCCCTACAGAGCAAACCTTCTTCTGTACCTCTGCTAAGAGGAGAATCGCCACAGGATGTGTGTGGTATTTACCACGCTGTGCCAATTACCAGACCCATCCTAATAAAAGACTGTTCAAATGACGTTTGATAGGATAGAAAGGACTTTTCCTCCACCGTGAGACGTTTAAAATGCAATGCGTATAAACACTAACGTAAGTCTTCTACTTCGTTTGAGTTCAATTAGAAGTTCATTTGACTTCAAGAGGAACATAATTAGAGAAGAGCTCATTTTCACTTCCGGTCAAGCGAAGCAGGCTTTTCCACTTCAAAAAAGTGTTTCATGACGACTTCTGTAGAATCTTTTAAAACAGTGCCTCGTTCGTTAAAAAAAAAAAACCCAACATTTACACTTCTACCTAAGCCACATTAAAAAGAGCTTCGCAGGTGTAAATACATTGAGCGGATCGGCCACATTGCTGCTGCCCTCTACTGGACGTGGATATCAATGCATCCTCACCCCGTCTCTTCACTTTCTGAAACCCCTTATGTGCTTAGACTGCCTCTACCCCCAGCCATCAATTTTTTTCTGGCGAGAGTCGTGACACCCCAAGCAGCCTGTCACCAAAGGACACGACACAGGAAAGATTCTCTCACAGCCCCAATTTCGAACAGCGCATCAAACCTAAACAAAACCTCTTTGGAAAGTGAGAAGAAATTGGAACATGCAGACTCCACCTAGAAGAGTCACCAGCCCGAAATCAAACCCAGCACCCAAGAAATATGAGGCAGCAGTGGTAACTATCACATCTCTGTCTTGTAATGCAGTGTCATTGAATGGATGTTAATAATGAAAAAATCTATCCCAACACGCTGTATTGAATTTGATCATCACAACCGTGTTGGGGACAACAATGTTTTTGCAGGGAACTAAGTGACATCAGGTGACACCAACATTCTGAGACAGACTGATTCCATTATGATGTCACTGCAGACATTAGAGCCGTGTGTTGGACGTCCTGTGCTATCATTTGGAAGATCAAGATGAAGCTGAAAGCTGGAGTGGTTCTTCACTATCTGAACTTGGACACGACGTATTGTCTGTTATCATTAAGAAATACCAAGATATTGGTGGAGTATTTTCGGCTCCTGGATGTCCACAACAAGAACACTCTGAACGGTACTGAGAATCTTGACGTTTTCCGTCAATGTGTTTTGGGACTGCTTTTGACTGCTGAATGAGTCAGAGAGAGCGTTATTAAAAGGTACTAGAGGAGCTCGGACTTCAGTGTGCAATGCAAAAGATTGAAAAAGTGTTGCTGTTGTACATAAAGAAGTTTAGTTGGTAGCTTTCCTTCCTTAGTAAGACAGAGGCTTAAAAATGGCAAATGGTGTTAGAAATTGTATTAACAGAGTAAAATACTAATGATGAATGCAAATGCAACTGTGCATGATTTTCTTTAGCTGCCCACTGGCACACACCATTCACCATAGTGCGATTTGCATTTTAAATAGTAAACAGTTTTAGAAATTGAGGAGTCTTGTTCTACGGGATAATAAAACACTGAGCACAGGTCATTTGCTAAATGATGCCAGGTGTTCAGTTTCTGTTTTTTTTAAGAATGAGTTGATTAAGAATCTGCATAAATGGCCATTTAAAAAGAAGACAGTAATTAATACAGGAACAGTGAAAGACATAGCCATGCCCCAGTGTGACTAATGAAGATTACCAAGGTGCTATCAGCATGTTTGAAGGCAGCCTATCTGTGCGATAAATTGCGCAGAGAATGAAATGATCACCCTTTTGTTTCGGTGATGTCCTGGAAAGCAGAGGGTCACCATACCAACCCAGAACAGTCAATCTGTGTGACCCACCTATGTTTTCTTCTTAATTTTGGTCAGACTGCAGCAATAGAAACTCCAGGAAGTAACAAACAATAGATCAGCAGAAGGACTGTAGATGATGGATCTTCATACTCTAAGGACATTCAGGAGTAAAATATTGGCACTTGAGAGATTCAATCCCTGTGTTTTTTCAGCCATACATTTATCTGAGCTGACAGAAGCAAGAGAGGTTGACTTTTTTTATTTACAGCTGAATGCTGTTTTTCCCTGGACAAATCTGAAGAAAGACAATGGGTGTGGAGACGTTGTGGGGACAGTGTTATGCTGACGTGTGTAAACCAACCGCTGAGGGGGAGGGGGAGGTGTGATTATGTGGTGAAAAACCTTGTGAAAAACACAAGAAAACCTATGTTAGTAGTTGAGGGGAAACCCCTAAAGTCCCCCAGCCAACGTTTTTTCTGTTCCTGGGGAACCAATCCTTAAATGTTGTTGCAGAAGAGCAATGCGAGACCGCAGAGTGCTAGGATTACAATGGCATAACTTCAAGACAAGACTGTCAGGGTTCTCGTGCACTTCTTACTGTCTCCCCTTCTTCTCCCCTCGCAGATGTCCAGTTTTACCACTTTCTCAGACATGTGACCGATCTGAGAAAGAAGGACATCATGCTGATATTCGACATGCTTGACTGGAACGCCTCTGGAGAGATTGGTTTCGAAGAGTTCTACTTGCTCGTCTGTATCCTTCTGTCCAATGAGGTACACAGGCCACCTTTTGGAAAAAATGGCTGAAAGGATTTAAAGGATTATCCTGGGAATTCCAATCCAGTGGGTTTCCTGGGTCACCTTTCTAAGTAATGGGGAACTAATTTGAGGAGAGATTTAAACCTCTTTGATTCAGTGAGGAATGGGTATCTCTAACCCCTCAGGCTGTTGACTCTCTTAATGACTTCCTTGAAAAAAGTACCTGTTTAGCGCATCACAATTCAAATGCAAAACTAAAAGCTTTTAAAGGAAGCACACACACACACACAAAAGAGGAACTCACTGCAGCACAAAACAAATCATATCTTCTGCATCAAGCAAACTGCTGTCTAATCACAGTCCCTTAACTGTTGCCATAGTACTTTGAGTGCAGCACTAAGCCGTTGGTTACAAAATGTCTAAACCCATCCGTTACTAAGACGGGCATGAGCTCAAATGTGCGAAACAAAGATCAAGAGAAAACAGTCAAAAGACCAACAAAACACATGAATCTGTAAGCTGCAGGCTTTGATAAATTGCTGATTTTAGGGGCAGTTTTGGATGGCGATAGCTTGATCGTTAGAGGATCAGAGGTGTCATGCCTCCATTTGTAAAACCCCAGAGAGGAAACGTGTGGATGTTGTGCGTCGTTGCCTTGCGTGTTCATGTTGCATCTGTCCCGTCTGCTGCTCTTCTCCCCCGGCCTGGCTGGTGCCCCGCGGCCCCAGAACCACGTGGAGAAGCAGTTCATCTCGCGGCACTCCCGGCCCGTGTTTGAGCTCATCGACATGGACGGGGGGCGCACCATCAGCCCCGGCGAGTTCCAGGCCTCGGGCTTCCTCTTCAACCTCGGGGGCCACGCCCTCAACCGGATCTTCTACGACTTCGACGTCTCCGGGGACGAGGTAGGGCCGGGGGGGGGGTTGGAGCGGGGGTTCTGGGGCCTCTTAGCACGGCGGCGGGGGGCCAGCACTCTTTCGCAGTACCGTCTCGTTAAACCCGAGCTCCGAACTCCCGAATCGAGCTTGAGATGTGGTCTCGAGCTGCCGATGATCGAAAGCGAGCGGAAAAAAAAATCAAATCAGATTGCTGCTCCTGAGGAATGAGGGGCTTCATCACTCCACAAAGTAGGACTGGTATGCACAGGTATGTATGCACATAGCCTCTTCCTGGGATGATTTGTATGATTAAGGTGAGGTTCAGCTGATCTCTCAATAGCAGAAAAATCTGGAGCATTGTCTTTGACAAGGTGGTGCACGTTAGCAGTGTTATTAAAGAGACAAAAATGCAACACAGGATAGTTTCAGGGATGTTATCAGAATGCACTGTGGCTGAAATAAAAGATAAATCACTGTTGAATCTACATATAAAATTGTGCCTTTCGTTTTTAGCAATCCCAAACTCTCTTGGATTAGCCCTCTATTATTACTAGCTACAGTACTGCGTTTTTCAGGCAGTGTCCTCTTTTGTCTGTGTGACAGTGCTGCTTTTCATGAAAAATGATTCCAGAAGAATGATTAGTGCTTTAGTCCTCTGCAGCTCACACAAGAGTGGGTTGACTAATTGCTCTTCCACGAATGTGTTGAGTCAATATAACAGAGTAGGTTAAAGTGTCTGCTCAAGTTTGCCATCTCGGTTAATTAAAGAGAAAGATCCGATTTTTCCCTTTTTTCAAAAAAGGGGAAATTTGTGTTCACACTTCCACCTGCCAGCAGCTAGACTTGTCTGCTATGTCTGCGCAGCTCTTTTACAGTGTCACTGTTCCTCTCCTGACTCCAGATTCACTCAGCAATGGAGAAAGATAGAGCATGAAAGTTCACAACCTGACGTGCAGAAATGCCATCTGATGGCAGCTTTTCATGATCTGCTGATTCATGTCACATCTGGGGCCCAGATCACAAACTTAACCACAGAGTTCCTTCCTGCTGCAAATTTGATGAAAGCTGTAGATGCTGACATATTCACACTGCATGAGATGGAAAGTCACATGCCTATAAAGCCTGACTTATAATCAGGGTGTCATGAGGTAGGTTAAAAGTCAAGTTGTTCCTCACACCTGACCCTTAACACTTTGCTCAAAGTGAGACATATATCAACAGTTCTAACCAGCGAAGTTGAAAATCGGTTCTGACTGGTCATGACTTTTAGATTCAAGTTGCAGACCATCAGGAGAGACACCCCCACTGTTAAATTCTCCCCTTCTTTCTGGCTTAGAATGTCTGCCAGATGTCAACCAGGTGGGTGCTGCACGTCAGTGGTGGAGGAACATGCTGGGATCCTTCGGGATTAAAATCAAAAGTGCAAACCTAGGTTAATAATATCAAGAGGGACCAGGACTGGGGACTCCTGCTGCAGACACCCTGACCCTCCAGGACTGGGGACCCCTGCTGCAGACACCCCGATTCTCCTGGTCGGGGGACCCCTGCTGCAGACACACTGATCCTCCAGGACCAGGACTGGGGACCCCTGCTGCAGACACTCTGACCCTCCAGGACTGGGGGCCCCTGCTGCAGACACCCTGACCCTCCTGGTCGGGGGACCCCTGCTGTAGACACACTGATCCTGCAGGACCAGGACTGGGGGACCCCTGGGTTAAACTGTCAAACCCTGTAGGTGTGGAAGTAGTAGATGCTGTTAAACACTCTCTATCATCTGTTTTCTTTAATGGGACAGGGTGCTGGCTTTGACTGAGGAGATCCCGGGACAAGTAAAAGGCAAATGGCAGCCCAGTGACAGGGAGATGGGGGGGAAAATACTGGCAGAAAACCAAAGAGAGAAAACCATATTCCATCTTCTCGTCCCAGAACCTGAACTACAAGGAGTTCAAGATGTTTGCCATGGCGTGCATCGACATGCAGGAGGAGACGCGTGAGAAGGAGAGGAGGAAGCTGAAGGAGATGAGGAGAACGCTGAGGACCCTGAAGATCCAGCCCCAGGACCCCAGCACCAGCCCAGAATGAGATAGCAGCCAGAGGCCTCTCCTGGCACAGACAGCAGGCAGCACCACTCCCTTCAGTCAAGCCAGAGATTTACATGAATAAATACTAATATTTGTACCCTCCCTCGAACATGACATATCTTGAACAGTCATAAATATAGATCTACATACTGTGCATATATAAAGGACTTTAGGTTAATTCATTCCTTGCATTAATATTGTGCTTTACTTACAATAGGGGACTTACTTCACCCTCCCATGAAATGCAGCACCATTCTGCACCTGCAGCCCCATGACACACAGATCAGGGGAGGAGAGAGAAACTGTACAAGACCAGAGTGGGGTTCAGTCCTCCTGCAGCCCCATGACACACAGATCAGGGGAGGAGAGAGAAACTGTACAAGACCAGAGTGGGGTTCAGTCCTCCTGCAGCCCAACGACACACAGATCAGGGGAGGAGAGTGAAACTGTACAAGACCAGAGTGGGGTTCAGCCAGGACACTAGTATGAACAACTCTGGGATCTATTACGACTTTGCATGTTATTGTATATCATACATAAGGTACAAAATATTCACAGATGGCCAATATTTTTAGAATTTACATCGTTCTAGGGCTCTATTTGGTTGAAAGAGGCAGACTGACTAAGATAATAAGCTCCGACCTCACATGGCAAAGAGTCAGGACAGCAGTCAATGGCACACTCTGATGCACTGCCCAGGTGGTTGTTGTTTTTCGTGGTGCATAAACCAAGCATGTTCTACTTATTTTTGGACTTACAGGAGCTGTATGTCCAAGTGGGCAAAAAAGATGGATTCTAATAATTACCCTGACTGGAACTCCACCTCCCCCTCGCACTGTGGGAATTACCTGCAGCTTTGGGGTTTCCTCAGCAATAAATCGAGCCTCCCTGCTCCTGCCTGAAGGATTCGTCTCTGTGGAAGTTAAGGAACTGGTCTGGCGGGTACCGAGGAGAGCAGTTTTTGCTCACATAATGTCCCCAATGTGCCTGGAAAAGCTAATCCGTGAAGAACTATTTATAGCCCAATTTTACTACCTCTTCAATTTCCCTTTTCCTTGACAGCTGAGAATCTCTCCAAGTGCTTGGTATATTTTTAAAATGAGTTCTAGTTCCTCATTTGGCTGTTACAGGTCCTGACAGCTGTGTTTTGCAGGAAATCCCCAGAAGGTATATTTTGTGCTTCAATCTGTGTGTGTGTGTGGGGGGGGACTTTGATTTCTCCAAACAAGGCCTCCATGACCTTTAGAATAAACACTTCTGCTTTCCTCTCCCTGAACTTTGAAGTCTGGGATGTTTTGAACTTGGTCTCGGTAACCTTTAATCCACAGACCCTCTCCTGTCTCCGGAATTTTCTTAAATGATCACTTTTCCACATAATTAATTTCTTTTTTTCTTTAAATATTTTGTTATGTTTTCTGAGTTATGGGGAAAGAACTAGACCCAGCGCAGTACACACGAATAACTACTTCCTATCAAGTGCTTTGGAAACTATCAATGTAGTTTTGGAGTATTCATCTTTTACACTGAATGCAAGTTGCCTTCAGATTAAAGTATCATCTTAAAAAAGGTTGATAACAACAATAAAATATTATTAATACTAAATCAGCCTAATTATTCAGTTTTTAATGGAAAAATCCAGTTCTCAGGGTCTGGTTCATGGACAATCTGGGCAGTTGTAAAATCTCTCAATATCCTTGCACATGGAGACTTCCTGCTGAAAAAGAGTGTCTTGCATTTTGGTGTGTTGAAATTTTAATATAATCCACATCTAAGTGTGTCAGGTGCAACTCTGCCCCCACCCCCCTCAACTCTGGGATTCAATCATGTAGTCTCAGAGGTGCTCCCCCTGTGTTGGAGCCACAGAGCACTTCTGCCCACTACACCAAAGGGCCAGGACTCATGCCAATTAAGTTTTCAGCATTATACAGCTCTAATGGCACAATCACAAATCCACTCACCTTCTGGCACAGGGTCAGTGCCAGATGAGCCCCCCACTAAACTCCTCTCTCTGTCACAAAAGCTTCAGCAACTGATAGGTGTCAGTCAATGGTATTCATGAAACTAAGCCCCACCCCCCAGTGTTCAATCATTGCTGAATTCAATCATGTGAATTCTGCTACGCCAAAGGGCCAGGCCTCCTGCTGCAGGAGAATTCAATGCTATCCAGGTTCCAGAGTGGTGATGTCACCTTCTGGAAGAGACTCAGGCCCAAATGCAATCTGGACTAAGCTTCATTTAGACCCCTTGAAGCTACACAAACAGAAAATGCATCTAGCAACAAAGAATGGAGAAAGAAAGGGCCAAGCCTACATAAATGAAAGCAAATAACACTTACACTGCCACCTCTGTGAAGACTCTTTACATTTAAATAAGTCATTCAAGTCTTAAAATAAGCACTTATAAAGTTTTATTTAATTTTTGGACATTTTCTTAAAGATTACAAAAAAAGACACAAGCGCACAAAGTCTAACTAGAAAAAAAAATAAGTATAAACATCAAAAAGGTCCTAGAATCATTTATTTCAGTAAAAGCTGCAGTCCAACAGATGACTCCAAAACCTCAAGTCCACGGCAAACAAAGTTAAAAAAAAAAACAACACAAAGAAATTTAGCTTAAACCACCAGAAAGGCACATTTTGGTCAGGGAATAAATAAAAGCTTCTTGGTTTAGTGCCAACAATATGAAAAACATGACTTAAAATAAGGGATGCATTGTGAATGTCCTTTGATAGATCACTGTGCTATTCACAGGTATCATTCGGTTATTCTGACATGTCATTTCAGATTGGTCCTGAAACAGAACGGCTTGACCTTGGATTCACTTTGTCCCTTACTGAGAGGAGACCAGCACATGAAGAAATGCCCTGGAGAAGAAAAAACTGGACCTGAAAATACACAGCAAAGCTCAGATCTACCAGCTGAAATCACCTCCCTGACTGGACTTCTAGCACTGTAAAACGCAAAGCAATTTCAGATAATACTTTAAAGGACCAAGGCCCAGACTTTGAACTACAAAAACCGAATAGCCCTCAAGCACATCTCTGTGAGACTTATCCCCATGATAATCCATTAAGAAGCCTAAGAAGACTAATGCAGTCTCTTTAACCCATCGCTTAATCTCTGCCGTTCTAAATATTTAATTACCCGCACAACCTCAAAATCATGCAGCGGTTCAGTAGTTACATTCGTTTCGCATAAAGCGAGTGGCTCCGATTTTGTTGTGAAGTTTTGAAACGGTTATCAAAGCAACAGACATCATTGATCATAGAGAAATAACCATATATGGCTACATTTATTTTTATTAGGGAATATTTTCATTTGGGTGAAACTGAAAGTGCTTTGCTGTTACTAATATTTTTTTAAAAAATCATTAGCAAGTTTTATTGTTGCTGACACTACTGACATTCTCAAAGGCCCTTATTATTACCAGTTTTAAATTATGCTATTATCTATCATTCATGCCCAGTTACGTAATGGACTAATAACAGTGCTTAATTAGGAACTGTGTTCTAAAAACCTAAGTGAACTCTTTACCTTATAGAAACTCTTCTTTAAATGTGCAAGAGACTAGCATTATATACATTGTCGGAGTCTCATGTAGTGGAACAAACAGCTGTCTAAACAAGTACAGAAAATGGAGGAGAAATTCTCCCCTTTTGGATGGCAGGAGGAGGAAGATTACAGGGCAAAAGGAAAGGCTGAGCTGGTGTTGTTTGAGTTTGGATCACCACAGTCATGTGTCCTTGTGTTTTCCAGATCTAAAGTTTCAAAAGGCCAAGTTTTGATTATTTCAAGGTCCAGGTTGTCCTGTGCTTGTAATTGCTGGAGGTTTATAGTATGTTTCACTTATACATGAAACTTTGCCAGACATTTTAAAGTTAATTCACCATCTTCAACTGTGCTTCCCAACTTCCTTTCTTCCACAGACAGAAGAAGGGCCTGTTGTTTGTCCGTCTTTCTCTGACCAATTGGCCAACAAGTGTTGGGTCACCTTCAGTGTTCCTCACAACTGTATACACACAGCAACTCTCAGCAGCCAGATTAATCACGGACCAAGCGACCTGATCCACTCTCTTGTTAGCATATCAAGATGGCTTCGAATTCCAAATGATGGGTTCACCAATTGCAGTGGAATTTCTCTGATATTGAGAGAACGTAAAGTGAATACACGATCAACAGGGGGTGTTTAAAAAGTTATACAGCAGCAAGATGATCTCCTCTCCACCGCAATTTAAAACGTGCTTAAAAAAAAAAAAACACAGGCATATACAATATGACGTCCGATAATACAGTGGCACTTCAGAATATGATGTAACTAACTCCACAATCCCATGACTGACACAAGTTTTTGTGAAGCTCGATTGTGAATTCAGTAACAAAAATATCTTTACAGGAATACAAACATTCTAGAGGTCTGCCTTGTACCAAGATGAACACCACATGAGAATAACTGATTTCGAAGCCATCTGTTCTTGAGCAGCGAGGAACTGTGACCTATTCATGTTGTCTGCAGTTAGCTCAGAGTCTCAAGGAGCAGTGTCCTGAAACAACAGTTTGATTTAACATAATCTGGTCAGGTAAGAGAGAAGTCATCTGGCTGATCGATAAAATACTCATCTTAGGAGAAGGTCAAAGAGCTGACATGTACATTTTGTTAAGGTTGTGGACCCAGAAACCCAGGTCAGCCTCACGCACAGCAATCCTGAGAATGCAAGAGCCAGAAGCCCCCATATTCATGCTAAATCCAGGGAAAAAAATGTTTGAAACAAATTTGAAACATTTGCCAGGGCAGTGTTAAAAATACTCAAAAGATTCTCAATAGTCTTGGTGTTTCCTCAACCTGAAAAGGAAAAGCAACGCTGGTATTGCAGAAGGAAAACCTTTTAAAAGGGTTACAAGTAACTTAAGAGTTTCACAGACTTTGCACAAAGATCCCTGGCTTCAAGTCACCTGATGACTGTCCACGGCATTTTTATTTGAAAATCAATCATCTGTTCAAGGCATATGCACAAGACAAATGTTTTGATTTTTTAATAATAAAGTCCTACCACACAAACAAAAAAAGCTGACATATTATTGCCCATGACCAAATTGCCCTAATACAGAAATATGTCAATGTAAATAAAATATATCCCCTTGAAATGAATTAAATGGAACAAAAATAAAAAGAAGAATATTTGCAGCTTTAGTGTAAACTATGTGCAGCTCATATTTTTTGTAAACTGATGTTTTTTTTCAGAAAAGCTTTTCAATGGCTGCTCTACGATTCAAGTGCAATTAGGGCTGTCTTTTTTAAAGTTGCAGGTGTGAATGCAAGTCAGTGTGCCTGTCTGCAGTCCTTGGGACTTGCAGAAAAAAGGAAAACAAATTTAACTTTGGGATTTCTCTCGCAGGGCAGCATGGTGAGCATTGCTGACTTGCAGAGCTGGGACCCTGGGCTAAATTCTGGACCTGGGGTCCTTTCTAGGTGGAGTCTGCATGTTCTTCCTGTGTTCACAAGGGTTTTCTCCAAGTGCTCCAGTTTAGCCCCACAGTCCAAAGACATACCAGTAAGGTAAACTGGCTTCTGGGAAAATTATCCCTGGTGGGAGTGTGTGTGTGCGCGTGTCTGTGTCTATATGTGCCAGGTTTCTCATCCAGGGTGTAACCTGCCTTGTGCCTGTTGCTTCCTGGGATAGGCTCGGGCTCCCCAGTTGTCTAACTGTACACGACAAAGTAGTTAGAAAATGGATGTATTTCTCTTACAGACATTTTTCTTAAACACTGCTTTGCTGGTCACCGCATGTGCTCCCTGCATGTAGCTCATAGGTTATGGTGTGACACTGCACTTTTGATGTTGATCACAGAGCCTGGCCTGAAACAAGCAGGAAGCCACATTAAAACACACAGAGGCAAAAGGAAAGAAAATAAATCAACTACATTTTGACACGCCGATTAAGAGCTAGGCCCTTTGGGGGAGCTGTACAAAACTACAGCAACCTGACACAAAAGATGCAGGACTGCGGCGTGCCTTGTGCCTACCTCATATTCACTGGGGCCACTGGGTGACAGCTGAAAAGGACTCATAGATTGCTACATGTTACTGAAACAACAGCTCTGCGTTCCACAGAGCACCCTAAATCACAATCCGAGCTCCATACACCTGTGTGCCAAAAATGAAGATCAGCAGCAGTGTCTAAACTATCGACGCAGAAAGGCACACAATGTGTATCCTCAAGTTTTAGACATTCAGCTCTAGGCAGCATATGGCTTCTGAGACTCCCCCAACCCAAACATGGATGAACTCACAACATCAGCTCACCCACCAGTCACCAATGCACCAACCCAGGATTGTGCTCAGTGACGGCTTTTGGCAGCCAGAGCTTCATCTGGAAAGTTGCAATTGTCAGGTGGGGCAGAAGTTGAGATTTAATTCCTGCTGAAAACCGCAGGCATGTGGTGGTGCTCTGCTGCAGGGGTGCCCACACATCTGCTGCTTTTCTTTCCAGCCCAGCTCTGAGTTACACATATCGAACCCCTTGACTGACTTAATAACAGGATTGATTTGCTGTTTGACAGCCATTAAGCATGTGGGAGGTTGCCTTTTAACTACTGCATCTCTTTACTAACATACAATTTCCAACATTTGAGTATAAAAAGACATGCAAATGCTCCAATCAAGCAAGGCATTAAAGGCTTCAATGGAGCAGTTAAACTCAGATGGACACACCTGCTGGTTTTTGCTCCAGCTGATCACCTAATTAAATAATTTAACCCTTGATAGATCATTTTCAAATTGTTTTTAGATCCTAAACATGTAAGACTATGCCTTCTAACTATTGCATATCAATAATTTAAGATCTCCTGCCTTTGTCTAGAAAAGAGAAGAACTTGCAAAAAATGTGAATCTTGCTGCCTCCAGTTAAGGATCTGTTCAAGAGCTCAGCTGCAGTGAAAATCGAAATGTGTGGGCGTCCAGGATCAGGATTGGACACCCGTGATTTTAATCAACCCCACCTACAGGACAGGTCCCTTTAAAACAAGTATTACATTAGGGAACAGTGCATTAGGGAAAAGACTGAATTGGTTCATTTACACCTTAATTGGGCTGATTAGTAGGCTAATGATTTAGAGAAAGCAGAATCCGTAACATTCAGACGTCAACATAATGAAATGCAATTGGCTGTTGGATCACGACGCAGAAAAAGCCTCCTGAAGCTTGTTTTGGAGTTCTGCACGATTGTATGAGTGCACCAAGACATTGAATAAAAACGGTCTGCATTACCCACTCCACCTGAACCTTTGTGTTTTAATTAAAAGCACAAGACAGAATCGTCTCCCTGGAGGCCCATGACTGGAGACTCTGGTTAAATTGTGTGCTAAGGTTTTTTTCTGCGCATAATCTACAGGAATTTCAATTCTTCTTTCCGGAGATTCTGCAAAAACCTAACCAAGTGCAGAATGTACCATCTCAACAGGCATAAAGGAAATGGAGATACGAGACTGTTCATAAAAGTGGCCATTTGCGTTTGAATGGAAAGATCTGCTGTGAGCACGCACAGATTAGCCAAACAAATAATAAAGTCTTTTAAACCAAAATGCCATAAACAATTTTTATTGGTGGAAGAGGAATGAAAGTACACTTCTCTGCTAGCGAAATCAGAAGAAAATCTAAAAAAGCATCTGTCAGGGCCTGGATAAAATTACTCAAAATAATATTTCGGGTGCAGAAATTGTATTGGCTGGGATGGTGGCCGTGTTCTAATCCCATAATGACGGTGCAGTTATTTTCGATGTGAATAACTAGTTTTGCTGTAATACTATTTTTTTTTTCACAAAGAAGAGGGAATTTCAGAATTGCCCCTATTTCACCTGGGATGAGATAGCCCACCAGTTTATTCTTGGTGAACTTCTAAGAAGTTGCATAAAATAATTATATTTCGGCCTGCGTCTCATGTTAGTTTTTGGAAATATAGAGATACAAATCCTCTGGCTTGTGATTGTTTTGTTTTTGTTGTGCGTCGTAAACATTATATGCGTTAGAAAATAGGCAGGCATGAAAAACTTGACTTGATGACTCAGTAATAAACATAAAACAGTGGCTTCTGGATAAATATGTCTGTTTTTAGCGCCTTTAAAGAAACCCATAACCCCAGCACTGAATACTACAGAATCAGCAGCCAAAGAGCTGTGGGAGAAAAAATTAAGGCAGTGAAAACCTCTTTTCCCCCCGGAGGATCTTATCTGTTCATCTGACGATTTTGTTTTTCTGTGATTCATATTTTTGGTTGCTCGTTTTTCTTAAAAGAAAAGGAAAACGACAAGACTTTAAAAGCCAACAGTGAAAAAACGAAAACAAAAGGCCGCGACAACGACAAAACCGCCTGCGGCATTTCCAGGCGGCCATCCTGTCGGCTCCGACGTCATCGCGCTGCGACGCCACCTGCCGGCGAGCCTCTTCGTCGCAGCCGGCTCGTCGGCCGCGACCTCTCGTTCCGAATGTTGGAACGGGAGCAGAAGTTTAAAAGGGAGAAAAACAGAAAAGAAAAACAAAATACAAAAGCCAGAAAAGCACAGATACTTATTAGTATAAAGTTTTTTTTTAGTTCTCCACAGGTGTGGGATTCTGCAGCGGTTGACTGACAATAACCTGCACCACGTAATCCTTGGGAATCTTTAGTTCTTCAAGTTTCATTTTGTCCGTCAGCGGCCGGCCGGAGAAGAACCAGCGCTGGCTGGCCGGGGCGACGCTCTCTTCTGCATGGAGCCGCCTCTTCATGTGGTGCACCGTGTCCGTGCTCCGCACCGTCAGCCTCAGGTCCTTGCCCGTGGAGAGCCGCAACCGCAGCTGACACTCGTGCCCGGAATTGGGCGGCGGGTCCGGCACGTCCAGGATCTCCAAGTCGCTCTTCTCCTCGATCATGTTGACGGGCGGCGCCAGGCAGTAGACGGGGAGCTGGTATCTGTTGCCAAGCTCATCGTAGCACTCGGTCAGGGCGCCTGGCAAAGAGAACAAATGGGAGTTAAAAAAAAACGCATCAAAAACTGAAACGTTAGATTTTTAACTTCCCGAACGACTGCCCCCAATGAGCAAGCCTGAAAATGTATCCTTTCATCGCCAGGCAAAAAAAAAATACAAGTCATTTTTAAATTAAAACAACACTAAGAAAAACGGGTGGATTTTTTTTTACTCATTCCAGACGTTTTGGAATCAGTAGGAGGATCTCCCAAGTGTAACGCTCATAGTCCAGCCAAAGGTCAAGAAAGTGAAACCACAACCTCCCTGCCGTCTCGCTCAGATCCAGGCCTTTAGAGTTTTAAATAAATGAATCCATTTTTCAGATACCTCTTTTCTCCCCACCCCACACAAATTTAATGAATCCATTAATTGAACCCATAAATCTGTTGGGGTTACACCCTTGAAAAGTGAAACTGAAGGGCGCTGTCTTGTAGTGAAAGAAGAGGAGCAGATGAGAAAGGCGATTTGGGGAAAAGAGGGTAGCCAGTATCAAAGCTCTATGAATTGGCTTTCCTAAAAAAAAACAACAACACAGGGTACTGTGTAAAAACAACAGCAATACAGGTGCAAGTGGGGAGCTGTGTATGTGTACAAGCTGCAAAGGAACAAGCAGAGGTTCAGAATACCCCTCTGAGAAGCTGGGAAAAAAACATTTCAGTTGCTGATCCTTCTTCAGGCAAGTCTGCGAAGAAACAGACTTTTTACTTTTCCACAGGGAATTAACCTCCATATGTTTTCAGTATAAAAATCCAAGCAAACCATTAAACTACCAGTTAAAAGATAAGGTCAAACAAGAGGTTTCTAAACATATCTCCATGGTGCAAAGAATCCCTGACTGTCCTAGGAAGTGAATTTCAAAGACATGGCTCCAGTCACCCACAGATTTTAAAACTGGTCTTCATCCACCCATGAAGGACTGTCTCGATTCAGTTAGACTTCAGTAAGTCTATCTTGATTTCCACAGGCTGCCAGTGTAGTGACTCCTGTACAGGTGTTAACATGCTGAAAAGATGAGATGCTGTTAAAAACCAGGCGGCAGACTTGCACATTTTATCTTGTTTTCTTCTGTAATGTCACAAAAGTCAAACCAGTGTTTCTAAATCAAGGATAATCTTAAAATAAGCAAGGTGGCAGAAAGATGCTTTTGTGATGCCTTTAACATTGGTACTAAGAGGATGAAGGTCTGTATAGTGTGTACAAAACCCTGGGACCATGCTGGTCTTGGAAACTCAGCAGTCTCAGCAGTCTCTGTAAATTACAACAGACTATGATGTACAGTGCTCTGCAAAATCAGTACAAGATTATGTTAAAGCAGAGAGAGGTTCGCTAAAGCAAATGCATGAGCATGAAAATTCCACGAGAACCCTGAAAACACCATGCAAGCCTGCTATTATCAGCTCTTCCAATGGCATATATATTCTGTTCTTTGGAATGTTTTTTTTTAACAATAGAGCATGTGCCAACGTTTTTTTTTTCTTCATTTCGTGCAGTTCAAACTCTGTCATGATCGGCAAGCTGTACAATATTTCCACACGGTCTCACAAGTCTTCATTTCATAATCCAAAACTCATTTGGACCAATCACGTTATTTTTAATGGCTAGGGGACTCCTGACCATGTCAGAAGATGTCAGCAGAGGTCTTCATAATTCTGAGGGACTCATCCACATGCAATACTGAGATTGAAATTCCTCTGTGCTGGGCCCAGGCTGAACACACAGACCAGAAAAAAGTGAGCAACACTAGCATTAATACATAAATGAATACCTGTGAACTAGTACAGTTTTCCCACTTGTCTTTCCACATCACGTTTTGCTTAACCTGGTGGGGATCTATTGAGTAAGCATGATAGAAAAAGACAGCGCTACTCCAAAGAAGCAGGGGCTGGTTCAAAGTACAAGCATGGACATTCCCAGGCTTAAATGTCTCACTTTGACAGGTTAAAAGAGCAAAAGCTCTTTGGTTTGAAACACAGAAGATTACAAGGGGACCAGATTTAAGTATCCCAAATCCTCAAAAAGTACTGTCAAAGTCAACCAAATTGTATTTCTTCGGGATCAGCAGTGAAACAAACCAGAGAACACGTAGTTAGTAGGAGGAATTTAATTTAAAAAGAGAACAGACGGGTGTTCTTTACACAAAGGTTTTTTGGGACTACAGAACAAGCTCCTCAAAAATTTGGTTGAATATGATGCTCTGGCTTTAAAGAAACGGATGGAGGATATCCTTGGATCAAATATCTATTTAAAACTGACAACTTGGGGCACTTTATGTACACAAACGATTGTGGGTGCCTGGGATTGTTGGCAACCCAGCCCTGTTGTTGAAACCAATGCTCTGTGCCAAACAGAAAACTGATGACACTGGCATGTTGGCCTTGTATGTCATGCAGGGCCAGACTTAGACACGTATGCAGAAACAGTATACAGTATTTATTCAGTCGGCACAGATTTCAGCTAATGACACAGAGCTGACATTTATGTCAAACAAGTGGAGCATATTACTCACTCATGCTGACTTGTGAGTAACTATACTGACTGTTTCTTTCTTATTTCCAGTTTTTAGAAAGTAAGAATGTACAGTACCTCAGGTAACGTGCAGGGACAGTTTGCCACTAGAGGGAATCATCCTCCATTTCAAAGGGAAATATTGTTTTTTGTAGTCAAAAGAAACACACAGCCCTCAATATTCAGAGACATGGTATGAGTCACTGTGTATCTGTGCAAAACACCCTCACGCTTTCTAATTAGCTCTGTCATCTGTGACTTTGGAAAGAGAGAGAAAAGTGGAAAGCCTCTTTTAAAACCTTGTTACTCGATTCCTATTTACAGTCTTTGTATTAACCTCTTCAGAATGAGGGAGGGTACAAAGAATCCTCTGTGTGGAACATTTTCATCTTAGTAGGTGTGGCTGTTACCCTCCCTGCTTTCACCCATGAGACACACACACTGTACAGGTATTCTGCACCTGCAGCCCCACTGCACACAGATCAGGGGAGGAGAGAGAAACTGTTCCAGACCAGAGTGGGGTTCAGTCCTCCTGCAGCCCCACGACATACAAATCAGGGGAGGAGAGAGAAACTGTACAAGACCAGAGTGGGATTCAGTCCTTCTGCAGCCCCACGACACACAGATCAGGGGAGGAGAGAGAAACTGTACAAGACCAGAGTGGGGTTCAGTCCTCCTACAGCCCCACGACACAGGTCAGGGGAGGAGAGAGAAATTGCTTCACCAGCATAATTAAGGGGAGACTATAGGAAAAATAGACTTAGAAGTCCAAATTGGCATTTAGCCAAGGCACTCTTATGAACCAAGGAATGTCTAATAACTAAGTTTTCTGGACTTTGATGTAATGTCTCATTTGAATGACAGCACCTTCTACAGCACAGTCACCAGGGTGCCACTGGTTTTATGGAAATTCTGGTCATTAGGCAAGAGCACCACCTACTGGTCCACCAAGACCAACAGCAGGCAAAACCAGGTTTTGCTTAGAGAAAAAGGGAAAACTTTTTTCTACTACTTTGGATCAGGCTGCCCAATTAATGTTAAGAAATGGGGAAAATCTTAAATTGTCTTGTGTCAATATTGTGACAAAATTGAAAATGAACATGGTAAAGACTCTGTCCTTACTTAACCATTTGAATTAGCTGATCGACCTTTTTCAAACTTCACCATGGTCTTTAAGATCAGTTGTGGGTGACCAAAATACTTTCTGTTGCTGACCATTGCCTTCTCCATCGGTGCTCCTTGCTTGTAGAATAGCCTGCTTGATCAACTGCGACCTTTAAAAGAGATCTCATCTCCTCCGCCAAAAAGGCCTATACTGTAACTTTCCAGTATTTTAAAACTCCTCTAATTTCATATCTTCCTTAGTTATTAAGTTCCTTGACTTCTCTTTTAGCTGCTGCTTTTATGTGCTGCCCTCTGAGATTCACTGTAATTAAATGTGATATAAATAAACGTATTATTATTTTCCGTCCATGAGAGACGGTCTGCAACTTCAATAGTGACACCGGGTTACGAGCAGTTATCAATCCTGGGGCCTCACCTGCTACCCTTCCTGTGGGATCATCCCAGCAGGACCGACCGTGCACATTATGACAATGGCTGTTGGTGTGCACAGCTGACCGTGTTGATAGAGGCATCCTAGAGCCATCTGGGCAGCGGTGTCTAAGCGCTACAGAACTTACATTGATTTATGGAGACATGACTCCGGTGCAATACATTGATCAAGTCCTGGGACCTTCCTGTGGGCTCACCCTGATACGCCAACTTCACAGTCAGTGGAACCATATGTTCTCGTGCAGCAAATGTAACAACAGCTTTTTTTCTGTCAGATGAGAATGTGATGGTTATGCCATGGAAGGATCTGGGGGACGACATGTGTCATCTGGGGCTGAGAAACCAGTGAACAGCCCCATGCTTGTCCAGGCTCTATTGAGAGGAAATCACCCAAGACAGCATCTGCAAGACATGCATGCAAAGCACGCAATGCACACATACAGCTCGTATTGTTTCCAGTGGAGGTCACACATGCCACTAGCCTGTGACATTCATAGTAGACCCCTGTTGATCAACTTGGTTAATAACAAACGTTAATCAGCATAATGAATTTAAAGGTCACGTCCCTTCAACAAAATGCCACTGCCATTTGCTAGGAAAAAAAAAGATTGTAATTTCCCTGATAACTTTGTGAATTTGTTGCAGTTACAAGTGCAATGTTTCTTTTGATGCTCAGTTTATAACATATAAAAACCAAAATGAAGTATTAATGAATCCCTGCAAGTGTTATTAGTGGAGGAACCAGAATCAATTGCTATGGATATGCCCTTATAATGCTGTTTGGTTTATTTATTAAAAACAGATACCAGAGTGCTGTTTAAAATTAAACATTTGGAAACTAATTAGAAGCACAATATGTGTATATTTTTAACCCATCTATAAAAAAAACTTTTTAAGCTAATTAATTCCAACAGGGGATGTTTAGCTTAGGGGATGAGCTACTTCTGTTTTATGAGGCAGATTCTACAGAATTAAAATGATACTTCCTGAAAGTATTTAAAGACCACTGTACTTGGTTTATGTAAGGCAGATGGCATAAACATTGGTAACCACAGTTAAAAAGGCAAGCCAAGTAGTCACAATAATAAGCAGATGCACCTCAGTTACAGAGAAACAATTTGAGGTTTAAGAGCTCAAATACATAGAAGAATGTTAAGATCAAAAGAGCTTGACTTTGTGACAAGATCAAACAGTCCACTGTGAGGATCCAAACCTATTATTTCCCCTTTCTGCACATCCCCACCTACTGTACAACTTCAAACACTCACTCAGAGCCCGAGTATGAAAACAGACAGAAAAAATACTTGAATACGTTTTTTTTAACCATTTCTTCCTAACGGCATGATACCAAATAAATTCAACCCAGTTTCAGAATTTGACCTTTCATTCTCTGGAGTAGGTGACTTTAGAAAACAATAGGTCGTTTAAAGATTATTTTATTTTTAGTTGAAAAGAAAGTCATCAAGGACGTACTTAAGAAATGTAATCAAATCTAGTTTAATATTATTATTAAAAGAACAGAACAACGGGGCCATTGCAATGATCTTTCATTAGCCAACATAAAGATTTTTTAGTTGTAGACGTATTTGCACTTTCAAGCAAAGGGAGGTTAGGGGTTTGCTGATCCTGGGATTACTGAGAGCAAGGCCACAGATCTGGTGAACAATGATCAGGGTCAAGCAGCCAGGCTTCCCTGTACACAGATGCAACTGACCGATCCAAACATTAATTTGTGGACACGCATCTGGACTATAGGATTTTAAGGTCCTCCTGCTAATGTGTCAATATTGACAATCTCACTGAGTGGTCTAGCACAAAGTTATCGTAAGAGCTTATTGCATGAGTACAGTTCATCTGTTAATCTTATTTTTGCTGATTCAGACCTTCTTACTCTGCCGAAGACCGAGGCTGCACACAAAGAGGATCTTCGTGTCTTCGCATTCAGCACCCTGTCTGTGGAGCTCACTGCCCAGACCAAAATTAAGAGTGTCTTTGATTGTCGAAAATTCTCACCATTTACTTGAAGGACTCTCTTTTCTCTATGGCTTTTAACATATAGCTTAACGTTACTGTTGTTTTGACCATATCGATCTGTGGAGCGTCCCTTTTTCCACGGTACTGCTCTCCAGGTTTCTTGAGCAGCGCTCATAAATCAAAATGTTTTCTCACTGTCACACCTGCGTGTGATTTCAATGGGCAGCTCAGGAACGCTGCGCGAGTGGGGTCTACTCAGCTCCTGTGGGTGTGCAGGTTGGTCTGGCTATTGATCTCATAGAGAGAGGGCTATGTTACTACATTAATGCAATTCATCAGATAATTGGAATTTTTCTCTTCTTTCCTGCCAAGGCTAAAAAACACTAGATTTGGAAAGCTGTAGTCTTGTAGTCCTCAAAGATATCTAATTGGTATAATTAGTGGCTTAACTAGAGCAGTTATTTCCCCAGCTAACAGGTATTGCTAATGTTATAGAGACCTATGAAACCTCCAGGAATGTGACTCTAAAGTATTTAAGTTACTAACCTCTCATTTAAGTGATCACATATGGGTAAAATCAATATGAAGAATATTTTAGATTTGTCTGATAAAATTAGATAACTCGAGAACTCAGGCTGGAACGGAAACCGGAAGGCGCTGTGGCCCTCCAAGAACTGGGTTTGCCGACTCTGGTTTAGGCATAGATGGTCTGTACAGTACCAGGGCCAGACTTTTCTAGAAATGTAATCTGTGTTTTGGACAAAGAATGCACTACTTGCGCTGTTAAAAGGCAGAGGTGGTTGTTAGTTTGGTAAAAGGCCTTAAATAAGAACGCCATTATTAAACAGAATGAGGCCATTGAGGATTATGCAGAATTAGACCTTAAGAGGTACGCTACAAAATTAGACTCAGGTTTCACAGGGCATTTGTTATAACACTCCTGCTACGGCAGACCCGTCACAGACTGGGAAACATATCTGTGCACCATTTTATCAGCTCCTCTTCTGTATTTTAAACTACTACTTCATGTTTTACTTGATCATAAACAGAACAGCGACTCAGGACTGACAGTTCCCCCCCAAAAATCTGATTTCATTGAATAACGCGAACAGGGCAGTGTCCCTGGCACGCTGTCTTCAGCAGACGCACAAACGGCGGAGTGACCCGGGGGGGGGGGGGGCGGGCAGGCACACCTCAATGTCCTTTCTGCAGCGCCCCAAAAAGCACCAATGTGCAGTGGGTGCCCAAATGTGCACATGGACTTCCCTTGACATCACGAAGCCCGCGAGGAGTTGGCAGTGAATTTAGCTCAGAACTTGGGAGATGGCAAAACCTAATGTAAACAGAACTTGACTCATTTGAAGAATCCCACAAAAACTGTCATTCTTCAAACAAGCCCACCCATTCAAAATACATCCGTCTCCGTAACGCAGTCTGATGTTTTTGCATTACACAGAGGGATTTTTTTCGGGACCGCGTTACTTGTGTGATGCCCAGCTACCAGCGATAAAACAATGACGATGATGACGACAACATGCAGCTTAGTTTTGACACCCTGAGTCAGTTAGTCGCTGCACTCGGTAATTATTCGTATGCAGATATGTCATGATTAAGCAGTGCAGAAGAAACGCGCGTACGCCAATTAAGGGATAAGGATTGCTTTGATCCGATGCCAGCTGTGAAGCTGAGACCTAGTATCTGGGGCAAACACATGGAAAACCAGAGACAGGCGGGGCGGCGGGGAGAGATTTAAAATTCATCTCCAACAAAGAATATACTGTAAATAAAATGAAAGAATCTAGTCACATCATTATGTTGCCTTTGTAAAAAAAAAAGATGGTTCATTTCATAACATGCACAACCTTTTTTTTTACTATACTGCAGATCGGTGTGCGCTCTTAGGTCAGGCTAAGGAGCTGCTGAAAGGAGTTAGACGAAGACTCTCGCTGCAATCCCGGAAATAAAACTCGGCAGGGGAATAGGCTGGAGAGCAACAGTTACCTAGGAAAGTGACATGCTCCACAATAAGGGGAGCAGCAAGGAAAGCCACACACCCAGGGCCCTGTTATCCAAGAGGTTCTGCAACAACTAAAGGACCTATGAAAAAAACTGCTGCAAAGACCTTTTCTTAAATAAGTCAATAGTAAATCAATACTGCTACACTATAGCAAGGATAGACTATTTAAAAAAAATAATTTTGAACACCTGTCTACCCATCGAAATTGATACACCCATAAAAAGGCACCTAATCCAGGGTCCTGCGACTCAGAAGGGACAAGAGGGCCTTGATCCCACCCTGCACACACATGGCCAGGAGCCCAGCTTGAAAGGTTGAAGCTCACTTGTGTTGGAGAAGAAGTTGCTCTTCTCTACCTAGAACACTTAGGAGAAATATTCCCCATTTTCAACAAGTGCTCTTAGTGAGAGCTGATTCGTCACTGAAATGGTCTATTTTGCAAAAAGGAATTGGGCTCGGCAGCAGTCAGGAAGATGACAGGTTTTCTCTGGCATGAGTGGCCCTTTTTCTTCTGGGATGTTTGTTTCTGGGACCTTCCATGGCCTGGATACATGGGGCTGGAGACCAGACTGTTTGTTTCTTTGAGATGGTAAAAGAAATCATCAAGATGTTGTTTCTTTCGATCAGTCTTTCTCTTATCTGTTTTTGCTGTGTGCTGGTCCTTTGCTTTGGCTGACCTTTGATGATGTCCATCTGAAACAGGGGTGCGCGGCCATTCTGTTGGGGGTCTCCGCTTGTTTGATCGTTAGATGTTATTGTACACCTTTGATGGTATGGAATAATATAACGTTGACCATGGAAAAAAGGAAAGGTTACAAAAATATTTTTTCTTAACTGATGCAATAAAATTGCTGTCTTTGACCTCTGTGTGACCTTACATGGAAATATCCTTTGATTTGCTCGTTAACCCGAACACCCAGAATGCAACAGCAATGGCAGCTCACTTAGCCAAAAATTATTTTTTGAATGGATACCAGCCCTTGGTCAACTTCCTCTTTTTCAGGAAAACCCATCTTGCCCCACTGAATCATGGGAAGCTCAGATTTATCAGGGAAACTTGGCTGGAACAATCAAGCGTTTAACAAACATGGGAAAAGGTTCTTCTGTGAGCCAGAGACAGCCAGTTTGGAGCAGCTCATTTGACAGGCACAACATGTTGCTGGAGAACTACTCCACGAAAAGAAATGTTTGATCTGAGAAAGTAACCCAGTTCTGTCACTCAGCCCAGAAACGTAAGTGCAAGTCTGCAGCAGAGATACTGCCATCTAATCTACTGATCTGTCCTTATAAACAGTCAAACTCCATGCATACAAGTGACAGTCCGAAAAGTGCATAAGAATGTGTATTTCAAACTCTAGAAAAAACTACCAAATTGTAATCTGTAGTCAAAGTCAGGTAAAGGATATTTATGGTCAAAGTGAATTCTGTCCCTGGAATTCCTATCCAATTTTTGCATGGAACAGACTGGCTGAAGGTGATCTGGTGAAGCACTGCTTTACCAGCAAAAACAAATCCAAAGAAATATTCAAAAAGTTGTATTTGCCATTCAAAAAATCTTCCTGGGAAAGCAAAGGGCGCTGCTGGAAGAGGTGTTAGTGGGACCAGTAGGGGGCGGTCACCCTGCAGTCTGTGTGGGTCCTAATGCCCCAGTATAGTGACGAAGACACTATACTGTAAAAAGCCGCCATCCTTCGGCTTAGTGTAAAACCGAGGTCCTGACTCTCTGTGGTCATTAAAAATCCCAGGGCGTTTCTCAAAAAGGGTAGAGGTATTACCCATGTGACTTGGCCAAATTTCCCATTAGTCTTTACCAATCATGGACTCCTAATAATCCCCATCTATGAACCGGCTTCATCACTGTGTTCTCCCCACTGATCGTGTGGTGGTGAGAGTTCTGGTGTACTATGGCTGTCTTCACATCATCCAGTGTGATCGCCCCTTACTGGCCCCACTAACACCTCTTCCAGGGGCAACCTTAGTTTTTCCCAGGAGATCTCCCATCCAGGTACTGATCAGGATCACACCTCCTTAGCTTCAATTGTGAGCTGCAGGGTGATTCAGCTGCTGGCTATGAGGCCATTTTAAAAAATAAATTTGAAGACAAACAGCTGTGGTGCACAAAACACAGTAAATGGAAAGTGAGTGGCACCTTTATTCATTGTTCTGACTTGGAATTTCTGTGGGGTTTACAAGGAGGCGGCCAGGCGTGCCCAGCTCCTGGCTGGGCCTCTCTCTCTCGGTGCGTGATTAGCACGCCAGGGGGCTCATTTATTATTGACGCCGACAGCCCTGGCATCACAGCAGAGGCCCAGCTCCCTTTATAGGGACGCGGTGAAGCCAGCTCAGGCGATTCCAGGTAAGCAGAACAGTGGAAATTTACACTTTAATTTAACAAAAAGCACTCGACATTTGAACATCAGGAGGAAACGCCTGCCACGTGGGAACATTTCCAGACCCATCTGGCCAGGTGAAGTTGAGGGCTAATGCTTCTCTCCTCCTGGTATTTCCTCCTCCTGGAAAACGCCGTCTGAATAAGAGAACAGCCCTTACCAGCATCTCCTCACAGTTCATTTGCTGGTTTTTATCTCAAGCGATGTCTGTTTGCGCCCGTTCACCCAACTGGGTATTTTCCTGGAGCAAGGACGCGGACACTCCAGCATCGGGCTGGACCCGTGTCCCAGCAGCCTTTGCTGACACTGCCCCAGCAAGCCCACGAGGCAGACGTCACAGAGCGCGAGCACCCCGGCCAGCTTCAGGCTTTTCAGAGGGCTGCCTGTCCTCGGAGGTGGTGAAGAAAGGAAGTAATTCATTCTTACTTCCTAGGCTTATAACCAAACGCTGCTCCCCGCTAGCATCTCGGGACATTTCCGGATTAACCAGAATACGGACTGTCGGGATGAGCAGACAGGCTCTGCGCGGTGTACGGAGCCAGCCTGCCCTTGCCTGACCCGCTCACCGAGCTCCGGTTGCTCGTCATGCGATTCTAACCAGGCAGATTGCATGTCTGCCGCTCACCCCCGCGGGCCCTTCAGCCAAGAAGTTGCTTTTGCGGCGCGCCGCGCCCCCGCGTGCTGGAGTGAGGACCGGGGCCGGCCGGGAGGGAGCGGCACAGCCTTCTGAAGGACGGGCCCGAGGTTCCCGAGTGCCTGCTTGCAACGGTGGAGGAATGGGGGGTAAAAAAGCCTGGAAAAGGTCTTTACAGCCAAGCCGCCTCAACATCTGTACGCGAGGCTTAAGGAACAGCGTGTGGAGCTACAAGAACGCAACGCAAGCGTGTCAGCAGAGGCACGGGTGATGAGCACAACTAGCGCACGCACGTCTGAGCGTTCCGTCCCTCTGCTCGCACGAGGGCTGTGATGGCACGTCCTGATGGTCAGGCCCAGGCTAGGACAATTCATGCCGGATTGCCTGCTCTCAAAACTATGCAATACTATGGGGTCTGTCTGAAGCTATTTATACACACGGAGAGAAATATATTACGTTCTCTCGTAACCCGAGTATTAAGCTCCATCTTTGTACAGAAGATGCACGCTTCATCTAAGCCTTTAAAGCATGAGATATTCCCTTTATTGATCTTAAAGACAGCCTGAAAAGCTTTTTCAAAGGCCTTGTTGTACTGTGCAATTATACCACATCCATGCCTTGCTAATGCAGCTCTAAGAAACTATCGAGCTCTTGCAAGCATCCTTTTTTACAAAAGAGAAGAGAAATAAACAGATAGCGAAGATGCCAGCATATTAATTAGAAGCCTGCGTCTGCTTTCTAATGAAAAGAGCTCAACTCTACTTGAGCTCCTTAAGAATATTTTAGAACGTTCCTGCTGGGGACTGACCTGCCTGAACCAGCCTGCGGGCACTCATTTTAGAATTATAATTTGACGGAAACTTTATTTTAACTGGCGAGACAAAAGGATCACAGTGCCGGATTACAAAGGCAATCTGCAATTAATAATAATAATAATAATAATAATAATAATAATAATAATAGCTTACACTTATTTAGCGCTTTTCTGGACACTCCACTCAAAGCACTGTACAGGTAATGGGGACTCCCCTCCACCACCACCAATGTGCAGCATCCACCTGGATGATGCGACGGCAGCCATAGTGCACCAGAACGCTCACCACACATCAGCTATTAGTGGGGAGGAGAGCAGAGTAATGAAGCCAATTCTTTCCAAGACCAGCCTGCAGCTCTGGACATGCATCAGGCCTATTCAATCATATTACATACTGTATACTGTCCATTACTGTTCACCTGTTTATCTTCATGCCCATGTATGACATGCACACTTTTTCAGAACCTGGAGCTCAGTGTAAAATGATTCATTAGTATGAACCAGTGCACAAAGCAGTGGATGTAACTCTATCGCCCCTGCTACATGTATGGCAGAGATTAGAAGCCAAACAATGAGAATCACATTATACTTCATAAATGCGTGGTGAGTGTTCTCAGTACAAAATATCACACACGTCTCACCACACGGTTTTAAAGGAATTTTAGTCCTCCCCCCCCCCCCCACACACAACAAACAGAAATCTCAGCTTGTTTTAGGCTCAGGTTTAGCTTGGACAGGTAGGCGAAAGGCCCGAATCAGAGATTAACACACCAGGCTTTAGCAGACCAGAACCACAAAGAGCGCTGCCTCGCTTTCTACAGACTAGCAGTACCGAAGAGCCTTTGCAGCTAATTTGCAAGTAAAAATGAAACCAATGGAGAGGAAAGAGTGAAGAAAAAACACCAATACGTTAAATTGATGCAGGGTAAAGAAAAAATATTAAAAAATACAAGTTTATGCATTTGTTGGACACATTTTAATTGCAACAACAGCCAGAAAGAAAGCTAAAAGCACATCCCAGTGCCCTGGTTTATTTTTTTCCTTGTCACAAACACCTCTAATCCATTGATTTTATCTTACACTGCTGGTGGCTGATCTTTTAAGAAAGTCTGGTTTTGACTGTGCAGATTTAATCTGCACAGAATCCCGGGGGCAAAATCTTCTATCTCCTGTGAGGCCACTGTATCTTGACTGTTTTTTAAATACTGTCCTCTAATCATTTCAAATTCCGAGAGGTTAAATGAGGGAACAAAATAGTTCTCTCCGAAATAAACACACAGAAAAACCTACCTTTCCTAGGTATTCTCCTGCAAAATCTAAAGACTGTAGACCCAGCCTCCCCTGTGCAGGAGACAAGGAGAACGCACGTGTGCACAGAGTGTCTATAATAATAAACGTTATTTTATATAGCGCCTTTAAAGGTGGCTTCTCAAAGCGCTTTACAGAATGACAAAAACAATAAATAAAAGAGAATACACAAGATAAAACACAATTACACTACACAGAGGAGACCGTGGATGGTGGTACCAAGTATAGTAGGAGCAGAGGGGTAAAGAATGGAACCAGTTAAGTAAAGGCTCTTCTAAAGAAGAGGGTTTTGAGTCTGGATTTGAAGGAGTTTAGAAAAGGTGACTCTCTGATATCCTTGGGGAGACAGTTCCAGAGCTTGGGGGCATAACAGGAGAAGGCCCTGTCACCCATACAATGTAGACGGGATTGGGGGACAGTTAGGAGACCAGAGTTAGAAGAGTGAAGGTTGCGAGGTGGGGAGTAGGGCAATAATAGTTCAGGAAGGTACTGAGGTGTCAAGCCATGCAGAGCCTTATACAGTAGGTGAGCATGAGGATTTTAAAGTCCACACGAAATTTGACAGGAAGCCAGTGCAAGGACTCTAGGATAGGAGTAATGTGAACACTTGCACTAGACCTGGTCAGGATTCTGACTGCTGAATTTTGGATATACTGCAGTTTGTTCAGAGTAGATTTAGATGCCCCAGCGAGTAGAGCATTACAGTAGTCAATTCGGGAGAACACAAATGTGTTGATCAGCTTTTCAGCCACAGTCAGGGATAACATAGGGCGTAGTCTAGCAATATTTCTGAGGTGAAAAAAAATGTTTTTGACAATATGCTGCACATATGGGTCGAATATTAAGCCAGAATTGAATATCACCCCAAGGTTTTTTAATTTAGACTATGGGAAGCTTTTCACACCTACAAATTCAAAAGGCAAATGCCCAAGTAGGTCCAAGGTTATTTTTGTCCATCTAGAAGTGCTGACAATGAAATTGAACCTGATGAATTATTTTCCCAGGAACCCCCCCCCCCATCTTAAATAATGCCATCTCCACAACCATGCCTCTCTGGGCGAAGAGTAAGTGGCACAGGGGCCATGACAAACGTGTGTGTGCTGGCTGCACCCTGCTGCTAATGGGGTTGGATGCACACACAGGTGGCTTGTAGAGGCAGAACCGCTTCGCACCTTAGAACTGTAGTTGCACAGCCGCGCCACTGTATGGCGCCAGTAAGTCAATGGATTGCTCTGTCTGCAACTGCTCTGGACTGGAAAGAGGCTTACCTCGCATGGTCTTAGTGAGGCAGAAGTAGAAAGCATAAGCAATTCAGTCTGATAGCAATGCAATGCTCATTTTTACCACTCTTGGTCAAGACACCCAAGAGTTCAACAGTGTTTTGTTTAGTGGTTTGGGGGATGGTACAACAGAAAAGGCTGCGAAAGACGAAATACACTGCGATGCACCACATCCTGACAATCAAATAAAAAAAACTTGAGCTCCAAGTACCAGCTGCTTCACATAAAGCAAGTAAAAATATATAGAAAATATCTAAAAGCTCAGTTTATAAACATGCACAGTGAACAAAGGAGCCTGCTACTTGAGGTAGAGAGCACAACATCCCAAAGGAGCTCTGAAGCCATGGGTCCGAGCACACACGGAGCACTTGTGCAACAGCCGATTCGTGATGCGGCACTGAGCAAGCTCAGACATTAAAAGATGCCAGTGTAGGTAGGGCCCTGGAACACAAGCAAAATGATTCTGCATCCTGTTTCTTGAGTTGCAGGAAGCCATGGGAGATGAGATGAATGGGGGTGCTGTGGCTGTGGATTTGAACTCATGGTGTATAAAGCAGTGGTGGGGATGGGTAGCAGAGGGAGTCGTGTTTGCTAGTCCACTTAACGCTACAGAAAGCAGGGCCCTGTGGCTTTAGAACGGAACTACTTCACTTTGATTGCAGAGGTTTGGCTAAAGGAAGCCTGAAAATGGAGCTTTCGGCAAGTCCAGCAAGAATAGGGATACACTGGTCTTATAGAGATAATGAAGGAAACCTACATGCCCTGCTTTTATTCAATCCAAACATGGACAACAGATGCCAAAACCTGCATCTACAATCCAGACCGGAACAGAACAGATCCCAGAAAGTCAGCAGGACACGAGACTCCCTTCACACCACAGACTGAATTTCAAGGAACGCGGTCTAGGGAGAAAGACTCTGAGTGGCAGAACGCTTGAAACGTGGGAAAAAAACAGGAAAAGAAAAGATTGTGGCTGATGCTTCCAAAAAAGCAGCTCAGTAGCATGAAGGGTGTAGCACTATATCACACGTGCATGTTGGGTTGCTGCAGAATCACTACTGACAGGTGACTGTGCTTTGATTCAGCACAATTACAATGGGAAGCTTACGTGCTCAAAGTCCTACAATGCTCTCCCTGGTCAAGACTACAGACCTACAGCTGGGATGGCGAGAGCAATTAGCGTAGCACCACAGCAACACTCTCATAACCCTACTCTTCGCACCTCTATATGTGGAGGGATAATGGAGATGAATGCTGCTCAACAGGTAGACCTTTAGAAAGCATCAGAGCCAACGGGACTGTGCAATGAGATGGTTCCCTAACTCTGCAGCTGATGAAATGACTCCGATCCCAAGGCATGAATCATCACCACCTGCACTGAGTGCTTGAACAGGCAGAGCGATATGCAGGGATTTCATATTCAGCCAGTTAAAAAAAAAAAGACAAGGGTCAAAGCTACACCGCTTACAAAAAACTGTTAATAGGCGGACACTCTTCATGAGGTTTTTAAAAGATGGAGTACAAAGCATGGAGGATATTGTAGGCTGCCATGTTGTCTCAAGCACTGACCTGCTGTTAACCCCAGTTTAGTTGCTACGGCTGCTGCTTAAAACTCCCATTGCTCACTGGAGTTTATGCAGCTCCTCTGTGAAGAGAACAAATCAAATTCTAATGGATTTTAGAGAGTCTGACTCACTCCATCTGGGGTGCCTGTGTTGGGGAACCAGTAGAGACAGTACATGCAAACAGTTCTTGGAACTGCTTTTTTAAAGTTTTTAAAGAAGACTGACAAAAAGGCAGTCAAGATACTACAACTAAAAAAATAGCACTGGCCACACAGAATTGCTCAAGAATTGCTTATGCAGCTCATGTTGGTCTGCAGTTTCTGACAGTTTGAGCATGTCTTGCTTTGGTAATTTGTTTTCCACAGGTTCTGTTAAACTGACTCTCCAGGAACACCGATGTTTCAGTTCTAGAGTGACTGAAACGCCAGAGACCCAGTCTGTAAAAAAAAAAAACCAACAACACTGCGATCTTATTAACCTGTCTGGTTCAAAGAACGGGTGAATTTATCATGTCCTGACTCACGGCACCTTAAGCAGATGCCTAATAGCTTGCTGCACTTTTAATTAGCTCTGTCACAGACCGCTGCACGAACAGCAAATATTCAGCAAGCAGAATGGCATCTTTAAACCCCCCTCTTCTTTCACCTCCAGCCCATTACTGCTCGTGTCAAATTCCTCAGCACCCTGTTGCCACTTCATCTTTCGGATGAATTACACTCCTGCATGGCACAGAAATAACTTTCTGATGTACATTTTTCTTTTACTTTGCCCAGTGGCCTGTAGCTGCACCATGAACAATAAAGTGAATCTGCCCATCTGGTCACTTCTTTCTTGCGACTGCAGCCCTTATGAAATCCGTCCGACGGCTCCAGGCTCTAATTTTCAGTGAAAAAAAGAGTCAGGGGCCACAAGTGGAAACTACGTGGCAGTGCATTTAAAACTGAGAACAGGAGACTCTTCTGTACACAAAGGGGTGCAGGAGTGTGGAACAAGTTTGCTCTCGTGTGGATGAAAGCGACACCCTGGTTTCTTTCAAGAGACAGCTGGGTGAGATCCTCCACTCAGGACAGGAGGCATTTCTTCACACAAAGGGGTGTGGAACAAGCTGCCTGGCCATGTTGTTGAAGCCGATATGCTGATTTCTTTCAAATCAATTAACTACTAACTACCAAACAGGCCAGTTAGGCCAAATGACCTCCTCCACTGTTTTTAACGTTCCTGCGTTTGGCAACGCAAGCTTCACTGAGGGCCACAACGCCCGCCCTTTGTTCATCAGCCGCTGCAATGAAGGAGCAGTAGGGTGGGGTGGGGGGGGGCGTTGGGGGGACCTGCACAAGAGGCAGCCCACCGACCTACCGTGCGGTAAAGTTATACTCGCGCCGTCGATGATGGCCTGGGCCAGCTCGTGATCGTTGCTTTCGAAAGCGTGGGCCGCGGCCTTGAGGGCGTCCCAGATCTCCTTGCGCCCCTCGAAGGCGGGCGCCGTGTCCCAGAACTCATCCCGTTTGCTGCGGAGCTGCCCATCTGTCATCGGGTAATCACTCTTCCATTTGGGCTTGTCCTTCTTCAGGGGCTGATTCCGGCCCAGAGCCACTGGGAAGGGGAGAGGAGGAGTCACAAAAAGGCAAAACAACGAGACCGCTTGTTTGCTTCCCATAAAAATAACGAGCATCAGATTTGGAGAACATAAAAACTTCATAAACCTAAGCCAACCCTTGTACTTTCTGTGGCTTTTGAACATGTCAGTGCTGACAGTTTTTATGAAGCAGCACATCAAGGGTCCACTTATCCTGCATATCCTGAAACTGTGAAGGCAGTCCAAAAAAAAGGTTAGCAATAAAGACAACAGAAGGAGAAAGAAAGCATATATACAGTATACAGTATATAACGGCTCTTGGCAGAGAACGATCAAAAACTGAAAGCAGCTGAATAAAAGAGTGTGATGAATGGCACGCACAGGGTAAAATGACATTAGAAAGGCCAAGGGTGGCACAGAAAAGAGCACTGCAATGGAGGCTGAAAGAAATCTTTTTCTAGCTCGGTGCTGTAACAGTGAAGGATGAAGTAAAGCAACTTGGATACAGTAATGGGAAACATCCTGCACATGAGAAGGACGAGGCTGTTAAATGAATAGTTCACTCAGGTGTTTCACACAAAAGACACTGAGGACATGCCACAGTCAAAGCAAAGAGAATTCTGCATTTCACAATATGAGCACAGAGGAGGCATTGATGTTGCGCATGTTAGAAATACTACATCCCCAGTGCCTGATGGTATTTTCATAACTGTGTTAAAAGAAATGAGAGAGGTTGTTTATAGACTGTTAATACAACATTCATTCAGGACAGGAGTAATACTCTTTGACTGGGAAAACAAATCACCCACAGCAGACATCAACAAAAAGACTGGCCAAACCAAGACAAATAAATATATGCCAATATACCAATGCTAACCACTGCACCACCCTGCCACCCCCGCAGCCCACATTTCTGACCCTTTAATGTCCTTAATAACACAATGTTATGATCACAAACACAACTCATAATCTTGATAATGCTCTTGTGAATATCTCATCAGTCCATGATCTAAAGAAGCCAACATGCTTTTGCTTGATAAGCAGAAGTCCCTAAAATTGTATACAAAGGGGCATAAGAAACGAAGCAAACACTGTGTGTTTTGGATGTCGGGGAGGGCCAGAAAGCAGCATGTTAAAAAGGCAACCTCAGCCCTGCAGATGAGTCACGGAGGATTTCCTCCTTCCCAATCCCAATCCCAGCAGCTGCAGACCTAGTTCAGGCCTGCCTGTCTGTGAGGCAGGGGCTGGGAGCCGGCTGTCTCCAAGCCTGCCCTGGAGATTGGCGTGATACACGGCAAAGATTTCTACAGCAGAGTCCCACAGGACACACTGATATACATACCATCTGTCTGCACCTATGGAGCCACTCTGAAGACTTCCCCTTCTGCGGCAGGACTAGAATTACTTAAAGTGTTCTATAAAAGGAGCGACTCCATTACCTGTTATAAGGCAGTCCTAATGCACAGTTAGTGAAATCTCCTGTGAGAAAAATCCCTAATTATAAACCAATCTAATAATATTTAAAAGATACGTTTAATCCTTAACTGTGCATTTGTAACATAATCATGACTAAAACCCCCCTTCAAATACATAGTGTGAGAATTAACTGGTTTAAGATTCTATAGAAGCACAATGTGCAAGTACAATCCAGAAGTATTAGGACCACAAAAGTAAAAACATATCACTGTACTGCAGTCAAGAAATGTGTAATTTTGATCAGGAAATTAATATGAATGATAACTACAATACAATAGGTCTTATATTGGGGCTATTCCAGGCATCCACTCGATCACATACTTTGTGTTCAATCTAGTGGCCAAAGGTATTACGGCACGTTGCCTTTAAAAGTTTCAGAATGTAAAAGTTTGGTTGCACATCCCTTTAAGGCAATCACTACCCAAAGTGTGCAACCCATTAAACTCAACAAACTCTTTCTGCAATCATTTGAAATGTTTGCGGCAGCCACCTCTGAGATCTTGCCTTTTCTTGGAGTGTTCCGACTTCAGTTTCTTTCTCCAGCATGCAAAACACAGACTTGATTGGATTTGAGTCTGGAAATTGACTTGGCCAGTTGAAGATTTCCTACTTTTTTCTCCTGATTGAACCCTTTTGTTGCACTGTCCATTTCTACTAAAAGTATTTTCCCCATTTAGTGTAAATCATGCAGAAATCTCATTTCTCTTATCTTGAGCAGTAGCAAAATACAGGGGAAGTTCAGATGAAATTGAGAGCAATAGTCATATTATCAGGTGCAACCACGTATAAGTTAAAGCAAAATAAATGTACAAGATTAATGAAAAGTGCCTAATTAAGACTGAAGGTGATTTGAGTTCTTACTCAAACAACGAATTCAATTAAACAATTAAGATCAGGATTGGCATGAAAACCCTCAGTCCTCAAAGACTGGCATTGCTTGTTTCTGAGTTAAATGATTAATACATTTCTTACGGCTCACTGACCTCTATGTGCAGAGAAGGTATATCCAATGAATTTATTGAGTGGACAGGATGCATGATTTAATTTAGTTTCCACTCCAGCCTTACTTTTCTAAGAAAAACCAGGATGTGAGCAAGGGCTGGAAATTAGATTCCAGGTACACAGCAGGTTGATCCCATTTCAGGCTTTTACAATCAGCAAGGTCTTTTACAATCAGCCTAACTTTAGCTCCGGATTTTAGCCAATGCGAATTTTCTCAAAATAAGGCTACAGGAATAAAATATCCAGTGCTCGGAGTTGGCTTACATGCTAGCAGTGTTGAAGCCAACGGCGATGCAGCTGGTGCTGTGAAACTGGGGCCCCACCCCGGAGAGGCACCCACAGGTGTCCCAGCCAGGTGTTAGAAACTCAAACTCTGGGTACCTCAAAAAACAAAATTAGATTCACTTGACACTTGAGTACCAAACTACCAAACTCACAAGATGGGCTGAGTCCCCCCATCTATACTTTCTTATGTTCCAAGTATGGGCCCAACCTTTAACTCAAGGCACCACTCCTAAAGTTAAACATGAAGCATTTAAGAAAAACAGTTGCTATTCTGATTATTTGAATTCACTCGTATTTACAGTAATAATAATGAAAGTCTGCCCTGCTCACAGGACTTTCTCTATCCTCATCAAAACTTGTTTAATGAAGTAATTGAATTGATATGACTGTGGATGACGGAGTGGAGGAAAATGGCTAGCTCAGGCTCTCTGTGCCTCTCTGGTCAAAGATACAAAATAGTCAAGCCTCCTGGGCCACTGTGGTTAAGAGGACAAACGGTCAAGCTGTCTGGACAGTCGTGGGCAAGCAAACAATGGTCAAACTGTCTGCGCTTCTGTGGGAAAGGGTCAACTGTATCAAAAAAAAGCCGCCTGCTCCCCAGTGTCCAGCCGCCTGCTGAGTAAAGCAAGAGATTTTTACAGCAATACATGGTCCATTATTTTAATGGCTCTTGTCAGAAGCACAGGTTAGTTATATAACAAAAGGAGGATGGTGAGAACAGTTTCCCTCGGCCTCAAGCCCTGCTGTACAATATACATCAGTGCTTCCTGGAAAAGCCGCCTGTGTTCCAATAACACTGCAGCAGCCTTTTAATTTCAGGCAGCAAAACTGGGCCCTCAGTGATGTTACTGCAGGATAGCAGACTGCATACAGGAGGCCTGCATGCACCAGGGATGTCATGGTTGAGGGCCAAAAACAGGAGTCAGGGTAACTTCGCAAAAGAAGATTCTGTAAATTGTTCTGAATGTTAAAAAAAGCAAATATAAACCTTAGGGGTTTTAAAACATTATATACATTTAAAAGCGGTTATAGAAAAGCTATCTTGTCAGATTCCTCACAAAACACTGGCATTAAAGGGCGGTCATTAAATTTGCAGAATGTAAATGTTCAGCAAAACATGGTCTGTTATTCACAAGAAAAAAAGTCAGGCTTTTATTCGTAGAAAAGGTTAAGGTCAATTAATACCACTTGTTTTGATTTTGTGCATCTTTTAGATAGTTTTCAGTAAATGTGTCAATGGCAATTAACATGTCGCTTCTGAAAGAGTCAACATACCTTTCTAAACCCTCCCAAAAAAACAGTGGTAGAGCTGCTTTTTATTTCTCTTGGTAAAACAGCTGCCTGCAACCTCACAGTTGTCTCCCTTTAACTGGTGCCAGCAGGAAAGCGCATCAAGTCTGCATTTCAGATGCCTGTTCACACAGCTGTCTCCCTAACTCTCCAAGAGGCGTTCCCGCACGGAAAAATACCAGAACCAGTCTGGTCACGGGCACCTAAACCCAACGCCACTGTACAAATTGTCCTGATGAGGCGTAAGAAGCAGCATCGCCTTTACAGTTTTATCTGTCGATGTAGATTCACGCGAAACAAGCTCAGAACATTCGACACGGAGTGATGCCTTTTTACAGGCAGGTGAAACCTGAAACGGATCAGACTGGCCCGCAGTCAGCCGGAAGACGCTCACAAATCCAGAAACCCCGAGAGACACGGGCTCACACACTTGCCACCATTAACTCCATACATCGCAATCCCTGTGCAGCTATTCTGCTAGTTCCAGCTGCCAAATGGTTTAATTTAATAGAACACCGTTGGAGACTGACAGCATACGTCCAAATTTATCACAAGAGCAGCTTCCATACCTGAGCTTTCACGAGTACGAGGCCATCTGAATTGCTTACCGAAAAGCATTCACTGAATTGCCGTTTTCGGCAGAGATATAGTGTGAATCTCTTGTCAACAAACCATCTAGAATTGGAGAGCGAACAATGACTGTCGGGTAACCTTTTCTACTGGAACTACTGCACAAATAAACACATAAGGTGTTCAAATCTGTTTGAAAGACCCATAGTGAAGCCCATAAGGATTTTGAAAGGCACTCCAGATTCGACTCCCGGCTCCTGCTTGACTACAGATGGAAGAAAATGAATGCACACCGCCGGCTCTGGTCTGACAGAGAGTATGGTCATCTTGGAAAGGTCCAGCTGTTTCGGCAATCTATCTCCTTGCGCCAAGCCATTCACAATGGTCACTTTGCACTGTATTCCCAAGTGCCTGTGACCTACATTTGAAACAAAAGAGCCTGTCCTCCCAAATAAATGGGCAGAGTGGAAATGTCTCAACCTCTCTATTCCTTGATAATTCATAATCCACACGCTGATCTGACAGTACAAATCACTTACCACCAGCCGGCTTCACTTTGCCAAAGTATTTAGAGCTACTGCAGTACATCAGATTTAGGGAAAAAAAAAAGACAGAAACCATTAGAGGTTATGCATTAGGTTTTAGAGCGGCACAAACTGACAGGAGGTAGTGTGTTGGTCAGCACTGGCGCCTTGCAACGCTGGGGCCCAGGGTTCAGTACTTGGGGTGCTATTTGAATGTCTGGAGTGTGTATGTTCTCCTCGTGTTGGACTGGTTTCCTCCCAGGACCCCCACGTTTCCTCCCATGGTCAAACTACCAACATGTCTTTGAATTGGCTTATGGGAAAATTGTCCCTGACGTGAGTATGCGTCTGTGTGTGCCTTGCAATGGACTGGCGTCCCCTCCAGGGTGCACCTTGCCTTGTGCCCACTGCCTGCTGGGATAGGCACCGGCTCCCCCACAACCCTGAATTGGATAAAGTGGGAGAGGAATGGATGGAAACACAGACAGGCCTTGTTGGAGGGGGATCCTCCGCAGCCCCTGCTGCTCCCTGACACTGCCATTTGGAGCTGAAAATACGCCACCCCCTTTGCCTGACAACTGAATTCACCGGAGTTTGCCCCACACTCCTGCACCTCTTTGAGTTAAGTGGCACCTCCCTTCTTTCTGCGCCTGCTCTCCCTGCCAAATTAAAAGGAGCAGTTCGGAGTTAACTCTGCAAACTGCTGCGATGAACACCTGGGTAAAAACAAAAATCCTTACTTCAGACCGCTTTCCAACTTTGAATAACTTGGATCAAATTACCGAGCGGTGGATAAAGGTAATCCACTTTACTCCTTTAAATTACACAGCTCCAGCAGGATTGAAGCCCCGGGGGGTGTTAAGATTAGGATGCTTGTTCTTGACAGACTGAAGCTTGCCCAAGTCAATTCACTTTCATCACCTCTATGGTTTTATTTTAGGCAATTCGTTTTTGGACAAACGTTTGGTCATTCAACAGATCCCTGGATTTCTATTAATCCTTCCCAGAACAGCATTCCACAATCTCTTCTCCAAGCCCCCCAGAGCGGCACTATCTCCCAACCCCTAGAATTGTTATCTCGGACTTGAACTAGCAAAAGTAGAGCCACGCAGCGCTGTACTTCCACCTCAAACACTGAAATAAAGAAGCAGACACCACTCATCAAGTGTTTGCGTGCAGTGCACCTCCGGAGTTTGGGAAAATTCATTGTGTGGCTCATTTGTCATGGCGGCTATAGGAGCATTTCCACTGAAACAAACAACAAATAAATAAACTTCAAGGGTGCAGATGGAAAATCCATGTGCTGATTAACTCACAGTGTTACTGTTTCTTGAGCCAGTTAATGCTTGCAGCTCTACAGAGTGTATAAAATGTCACTAACTTTACAAAAATCAAGCTGGCTAATCTATCGTTCTACTGTGTTTGAGATAATTTTGGCAATGAAGCTCATCCATCCATTTTCTCACTGCTTCTTCCAATCAGGGTTGTGTGGGAACAAGAGCCTATCCTAGCAAGCAATGGGCGCAAGGCTAGTCACTCCCTGGATGGGACGCCAGTCCATCACAGTGCACACACAGACACGGACACACTGGAAGCAGGGTCAATTATTTCGAAAGGTAACCCACATGAATGTGGGGAGAACATACAAACTCCTCAAAGATAACACCCCAGGTCCGTAACTGAACCCAGGCGTGAGCCCTCGAGGCAGCGATGCTAACCACTGCACTGCCATGCAGCCGCAATGAGGCTCAGTTTAAACTTAAATTGACTTGTGCCCAGATTGCACACATACACTACCCCATGCTCAGTGCACACTTTACTTGATACAGTACTGCATATGTGCAGCCTGTAGGCGTCTGTGGGTTTCGGTCTTACTGTATAAAGTTCAAACCGTAATGCAAGTGTGGTTGTATGTGCACAGACACTGCAAAAGCCATAAATTCAAATGCTGCACTACTGTACAATTCTTTCGGTTTAACTAAGGTCCCCTCACCCCCTGTGGTGAGCCCTGCTACACAGCCGGTCTTAGATCTCGCACGTCTGCACAGTAAGGACCCGAAGTCCACTCGGTTGCTACTTCATTGGCCAGCGAGACACTGAGAAGAAACAGGTCAGGAGTCACACTTTGACACAAAGTAAAGCACTTTGAATGGTCTGGGCCCTTATTGTATAAACTGGTAAGAAACATACAAACAGTTTCACACAGCACTGTTCTTTGTCGTCCAAACCATCACAGAATGATGTGTGCTGTGTGAATGAGCCATCACAGTATATATTTGGTGCTTTCCAACTTATCGTTGGACATGGAATTAAAATGTACAATTCTGTGCTGTTGTGCAAGAGAGTCTAGACATGAAGAAATAACTCCTGACAAATTAAACTTTTAAATAGTCGAACTTTGTGTCATAACTGGTACAAACACGCCAATCAAACTTCTTGACGCCCAAGTTCTTTGATTTACACATCATCAGGTAGTTAACAGTAAACAGGTTTGGAAAGTGCCACAAAGAGCAGAGAAACTTGCTTCTAAAGCATTTTCTTGCACTTGCAAGTTAAACATTGCACATTTTCTGCGATGCATCTGTAGGCCCTCCATGTGGTGTATATGAAGGCAAAAAAAAAAGACAATCCAAAATATTTGCTACATTCCCAAGTTTTGAAAGCTGGAGCTTTCACAACGTTCGATGGCAGAGCCCATGAAGGACAAGTGATCTGAGGCGTGATGGAGAAGTGGAGAAACTCTCGACATGTTTTGGCGAGATCAAAACGTGTGGATTTCATTTTCACAAGAATCGCAAATGAGCACCATCTGGGGTGAAGATTTTAAAGGAGCAGCGCATTTCAATTACCGAATCCTGTCTCGACAAACGGGGCGAAAAAAAAACCCTTGAGGATTGTATTACTGTGTAATAGGTGAAGTTTCATGTTGCAGATTCACGTGTGCTTTATGGCAAGAGTGTCTCTCTCTGCCTTCACAAGCCCATCAAAATCAGGCTGTCCAGAGGAAATTAACACAAGGCTATGGGCTAAAGTCTGTGCTTGACCAACAAAATACCTTCAAGCTCCAGAATAGATCCGACTCCTGTTTTTAAAAATATGGAAAACCCCTTACTGACAATCATTACACAAGAACTGACATCTTTCCATTTTTTTTTCTATTAAGGAAGGAAACACGCAGATTGAAGTAGATTGTGAACAAATGGTAGAGGGACATTTGCAAATGGACGTCCTTCCTGATTAGACAGCTTGTGGCATTACACAACACATCGCAAGTGCCACCTAACCAGCCATTCCCACCAGCCTGTGTTAACTGGGCCACTTGACGGCACCAGAGCATTCCAAGGCAGGCCATGCCTGAGCCAGGGCTTTGTCAGTGGTCCTTAAAAGCAGCCGTGTTTCCTTTGTGGCGAAGCCAGCAGCTGTCCGCTCCGTTTTCAGCAGGTGTGGCTCGTCTTTCTGGATGAAGAAGGCAGCAGCAGAACCAGGGCCTTGCTGTGGTCTGGAGCGTGTGGCGCTGGGGTATCCTCTTACCCCCTCCTCTCCCCCCCTGCCGGCATCACCTCTCAATATCCCAGCGTCAAGCGAGACTGACGTTGCTCTCGTGTAACTGGAGACGGCGTGGTCCTGTTACACAGCGTGGCTGCTAGCGGCTCACAGCGACAGCACACCTATGCGCATCTCATGGGTCTAGTACAGGGGTACAAGGAAGAGCCGAGATCTTTGCTACTTCCAAGACAGGAGGGTACAATTCCAATTTCTGGTTCTCTCTCTACCTGATCACTTAATTATCTAATTTAACTAGTTATTTAGATGAGTAGAAGGATTTCCTTGCTTTTGAGAAGGTAGAGAATCAAAAGGGAACCTATAAAAACCTGCTGGACAGCGAACCTTTCTGGATCAGAGCTGGGCCCCCCATCTTCCAAAAGTTAAGATAAAATATCTAGTGAACTGCTTTTTGAAAAACAAAAACCTTGCCGGAAACCTGCACCCATAAGATTCATTTTTGTCAATTCCCAAAATGCATGCTTTAATGTATTCATCACAAACTGAGCAAATTAGAGCATTAAACTCCCAAGTCTCAGTCGTGAATATTCTTCCTCATCACTACTCTTCTTCATCACCCCTCCAACTATCTGCGTGGCCTTTTCACTGTAGGCACCTTCTAACTTTGAAATGCTGCAGATTCTTATTTCAATAAAGTCACTCTGAGATGCATTCACAGAGGAAAAAAAAGACCACCGTGAAACAAGATAATGCACTGCTTTGCAAAAGAAATAGAGGACATCGGTCTACAGATTCCTAATCACTCTAGATCTGTACATTTATCACTTCTTCCACCATGTTACAAAGGGGGTATTAACGTTATTCAAAGGGCTACAAGGTTAGTTCCTGGATTTTGACACACCAGGGATGGGTAACTCCAGTCGGGAAAGGCTGAAAGCCAGTGGATCTTTTATTGGTTTTGTTGTACCTCAGCTCCTACGAAACCAGAGGCCGGTTCAGAGAAACCAAATATAGTACTTAGATGAACAGAGGCTAAAGGCACAGAATCTCTTTGATGCAGGGCAGAGGCTAAATACAAGTATTTAATATTTTGATAGGTACTGACAAAGTCAACCAAGAAGACTAATTAATGATGATTGTGATGCAAGGGTCCTGGCTGAAACTAAGAACAGTACATATTTGGAACTGAAAATAGGAGCTATTCCTTCACATATGGGTTTATGAAACAATTTTTCATTTCTCTGCCTGGGGACTGAACCCCGTTCTGGTCTTATACAGTTTCTCTCTCCTCCCCTGATCTGTGTGTCGTGGGGCTGCAGGAGGACTGAACCCCACTCTGGTCTTGTACAGTTTCTCTCTCCTCCCCTGATCTGTGTGTCGTGGGGCTGCAGGACGACTGAACCCCACTCTGGTCTTGTACAGTTTCTCTCTTCTCCCCTGATCTGTGTGTCGTGGGGCTGCAGGAGGACTGAACCCCACTCTGGTCTTGTACAGTTTCTCTCTCCTCCTCTGATCTGTGTGTCGTGGGGCTGCAGGACGACTGAACATCACTCTGGTCTTGTACAGTTTCCCTCTCCTCCCCTGATCAGCAGGTGAAGAATAGTATCACCCAGGTGGTTCTGCACTTCAGTGAGGGATGAAGTGGGCCCCCTCCTATATGTAAAGCTCTTTAGATCCTTGTGGATGAAATGCACTACACACAATTAATTATTATTCCCTTTCAAAATAAACCTTCTTAAAAAACGCTCTACAGCATAAAATTAAAAATAGCTAAAGCAACATACACAAAAACAGACACCAACCTTACTTTACAAAACACTAGAAGGCTGCAGATGATTGAACTAATATGCAAATCTCACAAAGCATCGTTAGCCAAATTAAAATAATTCAGTTCCTCAAGTACTAGCGCTCCCCGCGTCTGCAGGGAGACCCTATACCCAACAATGACTGCTAGGAAAAAATTGCAAGCAGCAAGTCATGTATTCAGACATACATCTAGACTGAGGGTCTATGTTCAGCCATATAAAGGCCTAAGAGAACATTCAGAGCTCTTACTATACCACTGTATTGAAGAACAGTAAACGACAAACATTAAACAATAACTCATTTCATTCCATCAGGAGGTCTATCAATTAATGAGTCAGGCTACACTGCCTACAGTGAAGTTCAAAATAATGCCACCATTTCCCATAGAAACACCAAACAATGGAAGGCAAACCTTCACAGCAAACAGCACTCACTGCCCTGTAAAAGGAGCTGTGTGGATGTGTAAGTTGTTGTTTTTTTTAGTTATACAGTATGTGCTCCATGGGCTGACGCACACCAGGCTTCTGTTTACCATTTTCTGTCTGCAGCCCCTTTTAGTACAGTAACTGCGCAGCAGGAGGGAAAAAAGCACTAAAGCTGAAGGGATCCTACTGCCCTCTCATGAAGCACTGTGGTTGTGACACCTCTGAGAAACAATGAACCCAATGAGTCCATTTCCTGTGGGGGGTTGAAGACCAGCAGTGTCCCAGCAAGCTGGTGCCGTTTATTAAGGCAATAATGACGCTTCCTCCTTTCGCCAGCAGAAAGAGGGGAAGCATGTCGATTTCCCCATGCTTTAATCCACAGAGACTCACATTTGCACCCATTTACACAGCTGTGTTCACCGATCAATTAGAATTATGCAGAGTGCTATGGTGGGGCAGCAGTCAGCGATACTGCCTCGCGGGGCTGGGGTCTCGGGTTCGACTCCTGGGGTGCTGGCAGAAGCTGCCACGTAACAAAAACAGGATCTGAAAAAAAACGGATCGCTTCGGTGACCATTGCCTTCGGTTTACAAACCCAGTGTATAACGGCACAAGTCCCTAACGAGTTGGATTCCTTGATTCAAATGAAGAAAACGTGAAATTGACTAAAAAAAAATCAGATTAAAGAACAAATGACTTAACAGCAGGAGTGGATGCGGGCCTGTTTCTCTTCAGTTATCTTTGCTTGCCTTTCAAAGGATGAATGTACAACTCAGGGCAAGGTTATTTATATTTAAATGTAATTTGCAATCTCGCAGCTGAGCTCGCCTGGCCATTGTGTCGGAGGACAGAATGATACAGCTGCACAAAGTGAACACAGAGGGGAAAAAGCAGTCCATTATCGCCAATAAACCACTCAGTGCCCCCAACGAAAACAAGCACTGGGTTAAAAAAAAAAAGCCTGGTTACGGGACGCAGGTCTTGTACATCTCGTACGTAAGACCCAGCGAGAGGATTTTGCTTCCATTTACCTTTCGACACAACCCTCGTCCGTAAATATTTTCTGCGACCTGGCACCCAACTGACGTGTAAGGAAAAGATCCAAGTCTTGGAACAAATAAAAAAAAAAAAACAAGTCCCCAAGGCAAAGCAGTTGTTCGTCCACATTAAAACAGACTCCTGTGATTCATTCAGGAAACATCTAATGCAGTTTCACATTTTCATAAATATTTTAAAAGACGCGTCTGGTTTGGAGAGCGGCACACGTGTTACAGGGGGACTCCCAGCTGCAGCCAATGTGTGCCCGTTGCTGTTGCTCAGTAATCCCGGGGCCTGCTGTTAACGGCCCGCGCGAGGTTTATTTCGTGCGCCGAGACACCTTTGCGGCCTTCGCTCCCAAAGACTGAAGATGCCAGCGAAAAATAAAAATAAATTTAGCGCCTCGCTGCCGTTCCTAACATGTTCACGGTGGTGCCTGCCAAGTTATTCCAGGAATTTCTGGTAGAGATTTGTTTCTAAAGCCGAAGGAACAAAGGTTTTCTTTTGCGGCCGGGAATCTAACCCCTGCCCCGGGATGGTCCCCCATTCCTCTCCTGGCAAAACGTGGGAGCTGTCCTGTCCAGTTCAACCATTACACCGCCCTGTCAGGGAGAAGAGCAGGGAGGCTGGGAGACATCCACAGCCAGCTGAGAGAAGAATTCGGGTTTTTAGGTGATGCTGGGAGAAAAGCATCTTGAGGATGAACTCTAAACTGTTTAAACTGTAACTGTAGCCGTAAAAAAAAAAACACTGAATTGTTAATCAAACGCGAGCCTGGTTTCTTGCTAATTCGGAGTGCTCTGGACAAGAAGGAAGAAGTTACAAATGGAATGCATTTAACTTTTGAAAAGAGTGTCCAAATCTTATACCTAACGTGTAGAAACGCAAGCCAAAGCTGTTCATTATTTACGGTCAGGGTAAGTTCCCAGCTTGCATCAAAAAGCGTATTTTTCTCATACAAAAAGAACCACTTTGGCTCAAGACAATGACTGCATCTGGGCCTGTTTGCTTTTTCGGAGGGCACCAACACCTCCTTCGCACACTCTGCCTGCTCCTTAACGAGCTGCAGTTCAGAATTGGAGCATACAGAGGAGAGACGGCGCTTCACCCCTCTCCTCTAGCCTTGACAAGACATCCGAAGGCTCGCCGGCCTGGTATCCATATCTGCGCGTTCCAATAAACAAGAGGAGCGCCCCTGCCCGTGTGGTCAGAGCAGCTCTAAACAAATTACCCTGGCAGGTCTGTCAGCATGATAAATCTACCTGAGCAGTGCATTAGCTAAAGCATTGCCAACCGCAAACAGGGTCACCATTTTGGGTGTTGTAGTGTCCTGGTGCGCACAACCCCCATTGCGCTGGAGATCCCAGGCCTCTGCAGTCTGCAATGAGTGTGCTGAATGTGGTCTGTTTTAAGGGCAAAGGATCCTCATGTTGTACAGACACCACCGCACACATAGGTGGTATCAGATGCAGGTTAAAGGTAGTATCTTGTATCCTCTCCCTCCCACTAAAAGAAAATAAAATGCTCAGACAGGCCAATTTATTTTTAAGGGGTGACATGTAGAACTGCCCTCTCTCTAGCCACACACACTGCAATAATGGGGAACAGTGCTGGGCATTGCCCTGAACTCCGCAGGCCGTATTTGGAACATTTTCCACCTGTCTGCTATCAGGCAGCCAGTTTTCCAATGGCAAGCTTCGGACGACCTCGGAAGGTGTGACTGGGAGGACAGACTGGGAGCCCCCCGGATCAGACACTGGTCCATCAGTGGGCTGAGGAGAGAAAGGGACAATTCCCGACAGCCAAACAAAACTCACCGGTACTGTATGTCTCCGGGAGGCAGGAGGACACTGGAGTGGGACACTAGGGAAGCCTCGGGGGACCATGCACACTCCACCCAGACAGATCTCAGAGACTCAATTGAACCCAGGAGCCTGAAGCTGAAGGCAATAGCGCCAACCTGAGCACGGACATAAATGCTACTTGATTGAAGCAACTAGCATAATTGCTGCCTGATGAAAATCGGAGAGCGGCACACCAGGGTGAGGAGCACAGAAAGGACAGGGACGACTTGCTTACACTCAGTACTTTTAGGTCTCACAGCAGCTGAGAGACAGAACTGATCCTCACATACAATTCATCTCACTCGGATCCATACGCCCCATACTGAAAAGACACACAAATCACTGACCAAACCCCAACTTCAACAGTGAATTACTCGACCAGCTGTAAATCGTGTTAAATATCTCGTAACCTCAATTTACATGTGGTGTGATTACGCACAGTTTACAGGCTGTTCTGAGAAGACCTCCAGCCCTGCGACCCCCGCAAGGAGTATTTCTGGACACGACCAATAAGAAGATGCCAAACAGCTGTTCTGCTACAGGCTGCTGCACAGACATGGAGGCTTTCCACAGAGACACAGTTCAACGTTTTGCAACATACTGTCTCTGCAAGAACACGATACCGCATGCTCCTCCATTTATGGTGCCTCTCAAAAGGTCTGCAAAACAAATCCACAACAGGAGGGAGTTACAGGAAGTTAAGGCACGAAAACTCAAGGACACCTTTAATGTTCGCTCACAAGTGAATGGATATACCTGTGTATCACAACGGCAACCATACTGTAGCTTCACGTCTTCATACTTACAGCCCCTGTAAGAGCCCCTTACTTACAAAGAGTGACACCCCAACTGTCCCTTTATAGTAGTCAAGTTGTGAAGTATAGTCACGGACATATAAAGTTATTTTACTGAGCCCGGCTTCAGACGGATCGATCTAGCAAAGCTAACAGCACCGCTCCAAATATCCCGCACTAATATTAGTCTTTAACCCCGCAGGTCAACTGAGGGCACCGATTTTCTACAAGCCACTCCCACAGTCAGCGGGACAATAGGAACCTCGTACCAAGTTAACCCTTTTAAAAACAGGACAAGGGGGGGAAACCTTACCCCTCCGCTAGTGACAAAATGAAACGATTAAAGGAGAGCATTCAGAAAAATACGCAGCCACCTTCTTATTCATGTGGACAATCACCGCACGGTCACCGAAGGCTCCTGAAAACAACGATCCTGCAGCAACAATGAATGAATAATGTATGCATTTTAGGCTGGAAATAAATAATCAGGTTGCATTTTCAAGGCAGGGAACGAGGAGAGGTGGAAACGTGATCCCACAGCCCAGCAGAAGCACCTTCAGTGAGTGGGGCTGTGAAACTAGCAGTTCGCGACAGGGATGGCTTGAGCAGGGCTCCCTTTCTGTAATCTTCATTGTTCACCCCGTATTTCCACTAAAGTTGAGCTGGGCTTGCGGCTCATCTCGCACCACTTCCTGTTTTCACTGAAAAAGCAACATGGTAACTAACGGTTTTTACGACTGAAAAATAATTCACCCATTGTTTATTTCTGGAGTCAATTACGAATTATTGCATCACTAATAGCTCCAGTACTGTACAGGAAGAATGGGCTTAAATTAAAGACGTCCCATGCAAACAATACTAAACCGTAACTATTTCGTCTTCACAACTGACCCCGCTTGCAGTACTGATCTATTGTTTGACTCGTATTGCTGTTATTACGCTATGCAAATCTTGTATTTGTTTAAAACACAGCACGACAAACTTAAATCCAAACTGTGACCCACATTCAACGTAACTGTTAACTACACAGATAAAACCCCCCCGACTAATTTACTTAAAGACAAAGAAGCCACTGAGTGGTAACTTAATATATTTCTCGCGTGCATTTGCACAATAACGAAAACACAATTAAACGAAAACGGGAGAGCTAGTTTATTCTTTTAAACCACAGGCCCCGGGTAGCAATAGAGGCAGAGGAGAAGCAGTGATGTTTTTTGCGAGCCCCAGTCGTTAACGGGGATGCAGTCAGCACTCCGCGAAGGAGAGAAAGACAAACGCTGGTTTCGGTGGGGACCAAAAAGCACATCCTGACAACTGCACCCGACCCCCACTCCGTGACATTTAACCGCGTCCCTACCTCCAGTTCCGTCTGAATTTTCGTTTAAACTGCCCGAGGAGTCATGGTGAGTGCCCACACACCCACCCATGGGTGTTTAAGCCTCTTGTTTTCTCTCCCCCTCTACGAACTCTCTTCCTTTCGGACTCGAGACTGACACACCGCGAGCATCAGCTGGGAAGAGGCGGGCTGTGCACACATCATCACAAGGTGACCGCTCCAGAACAGGGGAGAGACAGCACAGGCAGCGAGCGCGGCAGGGAAAAGGCAGGATATGAGCAGAAAAGCAGAAATAGCAGGCGCTTAATTAAAATAACTTCGTTACCGCGTGGTTGTGTCATCCGGCGCTCGACGCTCCCTCTCTCCTCCCTCATGTTTTTCGAGCCCTGGTGTTCTGTGTATTGCTTTAACAGTGTGAGTGTGCAGACTCCGCTTGTACTCAATGTATTTTTTAATACAGAACTGGACGAAGGAATCTTTAAACCGTATGTTTTACATTTTTTTAACTTCAGTAAATAAATTTACTATTTTGTAAATGGCAGAGCTGAATGTCTTCCTCTCATTAGGCACTAATTATTCCTACATGTTCTTATACTGTATGTTGTGGCAATGTTACAGTATCCTGAATGCAATTTTGGGTAGCATGCTTTGCTTTGCATCTATTTATATTGACGTAATGGAGCATGCTTTTCAATCTCATCAGCCACGTTCCCTATCAATCACTGGAGCTCTAAAAGTTTAATAACGACTTTTCTTTTCTGATTTATTTAGAGAATACCGAATGAGTTCATAGATATACCACAGCCTTATCATGGCAGTTATAGAGTGAATAATTATTCGCTATCACTGCCATCCAGTCCACTGCTTTCGCTGTACTTGAATACAGCCAACATCTTGATTGTTAAATTGATCTTGTTAAATGTCACTTAAAAAGATAAGAGGCCTCTGTGAGGGAGTACATTGAAAATGGCAGTCTGAGTAGGGCCTGTGCTGGGGCTTTTGAAAGTTGGGCATCACACTGCATTGTGGGGTGCAGTCTCATCGACAGGACCACGGGGTCAGAGGTGCACCCCCAAAGTCCTGAAACTGGAACACTGGAATGAACGCCCAGTAGAATCATTATGGGTGGCTTTCTGGGACAATCCCGTGATTACATTTACTGTGTGTCTTCTTCCCTCATATACAGTATATGTGACGAGTTTAGTTCTCCCTGCCCCTGCGGGTGTTTGATCAACACTGCTTGCAGGCTCCATGCACACACAGACCTTAGACCTTATCCCTAGGCAGGGGAAAACTCAGGCACACTGGAAGAGTAGATCTTGGTTTCAGAGGGGGGTGATGTCACTTCTGTAACTTGCTCGGTGCACTGAGCCCTGCTACATCTGCACCAATACGTGTGAACAGAGAAGTATCGGGTCCCCTCGTCCTCAAGTACTCAAAATCCTCAAAGACACTGAGGAAATCAATCCAGTGGACTTCTTCAGAATCAACAGAGAATCAGGCACCAGGAGACAGAAGACCAAAATACATGGAAAGTGCATTTAAAACCCACAGCAGGAGGCTCTTCTTTACTCAAAGGGTTGTAGGAGTGTGGACTAAGCTGCCCAGCCTTGTTGTTGAAGCTGATACCCTGGCTTCCTTCTGGGCTGGGCAAGATCAAACAGCAACTGATTACCAAATGGGCCAGAAGGGCAAAGTTTCCTCTGTTTTGGCAATAAATATTCCTATGTTCTTACATGTATGTGTTGTGCCACTATTGCAGTATCCTGAATGCAGTTTTGGTAAGTATATTGTAACGCTTATGGCCGACAGGCACTGTGTAAGAGCCGGCGTACCAGAGCAGGTGACGTCACCGCCCTTCCCTGTGATAGCAGGACTACAGCTACTGGGCTGTAGAGAGATCTCTCTTTGGCTCACTGGGCTGGGTCCCTGCTGAGTGACGCGGGAGTCCCGGGTTCGAGCCCCCGACGGTGGGGGGCCGACCTAATGCGGCAAGGGCGCCTGCCTGAGCCCCCGTTGTGTTACAATATCGATAAGCAAATTCTGTACTACGAATGTCCTTATTATGTCCATTTAGAGTTATGGTACCTATCAAAGCTGTTTTGCTACGAATAATACTGCTATCAAAGTTGCTGTGAATGATATAGAACACTTTTAAGAAAATCAGAAAATTTCACAGTGCATTTAATTCTGGTTGGAACCAGTCTGTTCCAAGTCCAATAGTCTATTAAACAACGTGCCTTGTTACGTTCTTAGACATACTGTAGTTAAAGTTTCATTAAGGTCTTGTCCAGTTAATTACTCCAAAATATCCATCCATTTTCTAACCACTTGATCTGGGACTTAGTTGCAGAGGGGCTGGAGCCTATCCCAGCAAGCAGTGGGCACAAGGCAGAATACACCCTGGACAGGACACCAGTCCATCTCGGGGCACACAGAGACTCACACCAGGGCCACTTTTACCAGAAACCAAACTAACTAGTATGTCTTTGGGCTGTGGGAATAATTCAGATCATCAAATTCCACACAAATAGCACCCCCGGTATTGAACCCAGGGCCCCTGTGCTCCAAGCATCAATGCTAACCATGGTGCCACCCTACTCAAAACATTAATCTCATTAATGGTGCTTATAAATCACCTTACAGCCTGGGTAGAAGTGTTACAGTTGTGCATCTAATTAAATAATTAGTCCAACGATGTAACAGAAAATATGGTTAGAACAGAAAACAACAACAGAAAACACCAGAAGGACACCTGCAGGAACCTGAATCTGATGCTTAACAGAATTTGAAGGGCTCCAACTTTAATTCATTGTATAAATTCAAACAGTATTGGATACAGCTGCTTCCACTCTGCTCTTGAGACATGGGTTCATTTCTAGCCAGGGGTACCTTCTGTGTGGAGTTTGCACGTTCTCCTCTGGGCTGTGTGTATTTTTTCATCCACGTGTTCCAGTTTCCTCTGACAGTCCCCTCTTGTGTGCGTGTGCGTGTGCGTGTGTGTGAGAGTGCCCTGCGAACCTGCCTTGTGGCCATTGTCAGTTGCATCAGGCTCTGGCTCATTACAACTCATTGTGTTGGATTAGACTGTAACTGAACACGAATGGTTGGATAAATGTCCCGCAACGCACTCTCCTGTTGGAAGGGAGAAAAATCTTTTCTGGGCTGCAGGTGCGGGTTAAGAGGAGAGAAGACGGCAGAGCGAGGACTGGAGATATCGGTATTCTTCGGATGGGGATGCGGCCTGATTTTCCCCCTTTCACTCTGGCTGCCTGACTGCCTTATATTACCGGTCCCGGTAACCGCCGTAACTGTCAATTAAAAATATTGAGAGGAGACGGTTAGTTTCAGTGCCTTCGTTGTCCATCGTGGACTGTATTTAAATTAAAAACTGATGTAATATTACAGAAAAAAATACATTACAAGACTTTCATGTTATTTACAGCAGGTACATTATTACAGACCTGTAACAAAAGACTATTGAGAGGAGACGGTTAGATTCAGGGCTTTGGTCGCCACTGGTTTATTTAAACTAAGAGCGCGACTTCGTTTCTCCGTCCGCGCTCGTATCCTGACTCCAGCCGTGCTGCAGCGACCAGCATGGACTGGTAACGTGTACTGGAGTCACATTACACTTGCAGTGCTACCGTACCATGAACCCAGTCTCATTAATCCGAACCTCGCGATCTCGGATCTCAATGACGTTACATCACGGGCAGTAACAAGTCCGGAGGTCAGGGGTCAGTCCAGTTCCCTCAGAGAGAGACCACCAACTTCCAAACGGGTTCTTCCAAATTCTTGACAGTAAAAGTCTCTGGTATTCACTCTGGCAGCCGTCTTATCTCCGTTTCTCAGCTCCGAGAGACTTATCTCGGTTTTACAGATTTTACCGGAGCATGCAGGGCTGTGAACCACAAATGTAAATACTCCGAGGAACAGCTGAAGGTTAGAGATTTGCTTTTACTTGATGCTCACTTGAAAATTAATGTGCAGTAGGTGGCCGTTTTGGCTTGCTGCCTGCCAGCCCAAAGCCATCTGTCTTGTAGTCCGATTAGGTGTGATTCTGTCAGTGTGCTGATTCAGCATTGGGAAGACTTTATGCTGCTGAGATTGAAAAGACAAGTTCAGTTTAAATCTTAAATAGTGGAAAGGATCGTTACTAAAGCCCTGTGTAGTGATTATTAAGTCCCATAATTAACCAGGGGTCTGCTTGGGCCCACATTGACAAAGGTGTCCTTTTGCATTCAGTGAAGAAGGGAGGAAGAATTCTGAAGAGCCTCTCTGAGGGGCCTTTTTGTATGTGGTGTACAGCAGGGCTCTCCAGCTCTCCAGCAATTACATTTACAGCTTAACCTGAATCACTTGTAGCAAGAAGATTAGCAACAATGGTTCGCGTGCTGCCTCAGAGCTCTTTGGTCCTGGGTTCAAGTCCAGCCTGAGGTGCCCTTAGTGGAGTGTTTGCAGGGTATGTTTTCTGTTTGGTCCTGTGGGGTTCTGCATAGATTAGCCAGCAGCCATGTCACCCTGCAGCTCACAGCTGGAAGAGTGGCCTGCAACTATTTCAAGACTTTGAGGAATACTCACCCATAAGGTAGGCAGGCTAGTCCTGGTGCTCACAAAGGCGTTTTTTAGCGGGAGAGGTTTCCTGACAGTTGAGCCCTGTGATACTCTACAGCTCTCCGGGTTCCCGTGAGGACAAGGTGATAGGATCACGCCCACTGGCCTCTTCCAGTCCTTGCTTGGAGGGGTTTCAGCGTGATCAGCACTTTCTGGTCTGGTGGCTCGAGAATTTCCCCGTCCGGTTCTTCTTGCAACCTTTTGGTTTCCAAGTTCTAAACCGCCCTGGCAGCACCCGGCCGCTGAAGTATCCGTCTGCATCACCTGAACATTCCCAGCAGGATTTTGGTCGACACGTGGAGACGCAGTGGAAAGGGAAATTCTTACTTACACCCACTTCCTTTTTTTTTGCGCTACATTACTCCTCGGGCTGCAGAAGTGGCTGTTCAGAAATTATTCATGGTCCCCATGAAAGCATTTCCAGTAACGAATTATGCACATTGAATTCATGCCATAAAAAACTGCCCGTGCATTACACTGCGTACTGATCTGTCCGCGATTTCACAATGGCAGTCGGCAAGTGACAGTGCTGACATCGCAGAAACAGCACTCCGTTTGAGACGAGCCCCCTTAAGGACAAATTCGACGAGGCCGCCTGCGACTGGAGCGGAATATTTAATTCCTGGAGACGGCAGGAAAAGCCTTGAACGCTGGCAGCCCTCCGTAGGCCCGGGGTCACCTGACAGTTTGCCATGGCAACAGGAGACAATCTGGGATCTCGGAAGGATTCTGTGTGGAAGTGTGAGGCAGCTCAGACAGAGCAGCAGGGGCTGGGGACAGAGAGATGGACTCAGAGGGGGGTTCGCTTAGAACCAGTACAACAAAGCTCTTCATTTTTGGAGACAGTCAATATTGGTTGCAGTGGGCCGAGTAACAGCTCTGTGCTCTTGCCCTCTCCTCTTTTCAAATGACACAACAGGTAGTGTTTGTGTTGGAGGGGGGGGAAACTTCTCAGAGATGAGAATTGAGTGAATTCAGCTGTAGCAATGAATTATAACAGCATGTGAATTAACCAGGGGGACTCAAATGACCACAGTGTTCTAATCAACAAATGAATGAACCCATAGCAGCCATATTCCCGAGCTCTCGCTGGTCATTCTCCAGCCTGTGATGTTTTTTTCAGGCAGTTAACTGAAACCACGGCGGACGGGTCATCTCTGTGTCACCCTGTCTGGACCAGACCCCCCCCCCCCCCCATCCTCGGCTCAGCACGTGAGAGCGAGACTCAATCCCCCTCACTGCGCGCGACGCACAGGGAAAGTGGCCTCCTGCTGCCCTCTTTTGGCGAAGAGCGTTCAGTACGTTTAAAATGAAAAAAATAAAATAAAATAATTGCAGTACAGGACTAGTCTTTTTAACAAGAAAATTATTCTTTAAATCAGACCTGAAATACAAATGGTAAGATATGGAGTGATGAAAATGTTGTTTTTTAAGCGTCAATTATAAACTCGGCTTAGATATCCAGTACAGAAAAATGCCGTTCTAAACGAGTAAACTAACGCTTCTTGCCATTTCTTCCGAGCTCTGTCTCTTGGAGTTTCAAGAGTATCCAAGCAACGTACTATTCCGAAGCTTAGTAGCACAACTAAGAAAAATGAAATATTGTGCGTTTAAACTCAGTGTTATCTCGTTTAAACTCATTTCCCCCCTGTGGCGCTAACAGGCTTCCGTGCTAATATAAAGCAGAACATAAAAAAACGTTTCCTCTTTTAGTAGAAATGTCCAACAAGGCACTCTCTGATTCCTTCCACATATTTTCTATCCGCTTTCTCCAACACAAGGTCGCAGGTAAGCTAAGCAATGGGCACCAGGCAGGATACACACTGGATGTGATGCCAATCCATCACAGGGCACACAGAGACACACACACCAGGGGCAATCTTTCCAGAGATCAATCAACCTACAAGTACATGTATGTCTTTGGACTGTGGGAGGAAACCCACATGAACATGATGAGAACATACAAGCTCCACCAAGACAGCACCCCAGATCAGGAACTGGACCCAGGGCCCCAGCACTGTGAAGCAGGAATGCTAACCACTGCGCTATTGTGATGCCCATGGGATGCTCTTATTTTATTTATTTAATCATCTGTGTTAAGGAAGTTCACGCAGTGGCCCCATGGGTGACTTGGTGTTTAATGCTAAATACCACCTGCAAAGAAAAACCACATACATCCCCATGAGCACAAACATATTATATAATATACACACCATCAGACCACTCATCAGTCATTGGTAGGCTTAGGAGGTGAGTAAAATGAGTTAAAAATATTTTTGGTGATTCCTCATTCTTTTATCATTATACAGCAGCTTTGAAGCCCTTTACACAATGGGTTGTAGGAGTGTGGAACAAGCAACCCAGCCATGTTGTCGAAGCCGATCTGGCGTCTGCCATGAAATGGCTGGATCAATTAATTACAGAGAGCAAATGGCTTGCTCTTGTTTGTAACCTTTTAATAATAATTCTTACACTTCTACAGTGTGGGCACTACACTCAAAGCACTTAACAGGTAGTGGGGGCTCCCCTCCATCACCAGTGTGCAACCCCCACCTGGATGATGCGACGGCAGCCAGAGTGCACCAGTACTCTCACCACACACCAGCTCTCAGTGGGGAGGAGAACAGAGTGATGAAGCCAGTTCAGAGATGGGGATTACTAGGAGGCCATGACTGGTAAAGGCCAATGGGGAATTTGGCCAGGACACTGGGGCAACACCCCTGCTCTTTTCGAGAAACGCCCTGGGACTTTTAATGACCACAGAGAGTCAGGACCTCGGTTTTACATCTCGCTGTTACGTTCCAAAAACCTCTGAATATACAAAACCAAAGAACTACTACTGTACGTCCAGTTCGTATTGTGCAGTACCTAAAGGTGCCATTAGAGAGCGGCAGAGATTACAAAAAGTTAGTGGCTGAGACGTTCTCTCCTGCGCTCACAAATACATTAGCTATTCATATTCAAATGTATTTTTTCTCCACTTATAATTTAAAGCACCATACACGTTTCTTTTATTTTATTATTTGTATGCTAGTGAAGGAGAGTTTATCTCTGCTTCGATCTGTTTTTTAGTATGACAACTTCAGTAATAAAGTTTTACCAGTCATTAAATTTTTTTATAGCAGAAGGAAAGACCACCCCGCCCTCTAACCTCTGCTTATATTGTGATGTGTCCCAGGAGAGAACAAAGAGAACACTATGACCTGATCTAAATATTCAAAACCCCACCGACGTCTGCAGAATCAACAATGAAACAAACCAAAGGTCTGAAGTGGGAACAATGGGAACAGCAGGCAGATCTTTACACAAAGGGTTGTGGGAGTGTGGAACAAGCTGCCCAGCCATGTTGTTGAGGATTATACGTGGTTTCTTTCAAGAAACGGGCTCTGCTTGTTTGTAACCTCTCTTATGCTCTCATGATCCACAATCCACAGGGTCTCCTCTCACAGACTCCTGTCACTAGCTGGGCTAATGGAGCAGCTGAGCCACGTACAGAAAATCAGGCCCGTGTCTTAGCAAATGCAGCACTTTGCAGCTGTTAGCAGCAGATGCCAAAGATTTCTATGAGTTCTGTGGTAGATCTCCCACCAGGCTGCCCTAATACCCACTGGGTGGTTTGTCCTTACTGCCCCTGAGAAAGACTTATCAGGAAAGACTCATCGTAGAGACGGAAAATGCTCCTGAATGACATTTACCGAAACACAGCGATAAAAACTATCCACAGCTCGGTGTAGCTAATCAGTCTCTGCAGAAAACCACAAGACACGCGTACCTTGGCCCTTTTGAAAGATAGTGTAGTTTTGGTAAATGAGCATAGATTCATTTTAATTTCTCCATTGCCTAAAAAAAGAAAATGTTCATTTACAGCACGGCATAGCTGAGAACAAAGCACAACCTTTCGCCATTGCTGTAGAATATTGCGCTTTCCACACGTGCCAGTAAATGCATTCTATATTAACTCAATATTTACCATTTAATTTTTCATGAGGGTCAGAGTGGAGCAGGGCAGGGCAATGATGGTGATTTTTTCCTTCAGTTTGAGCAAATTTTCGGTCTGTATGGCAGTGAAATGGGCCTTCATGTCTTTAATAACCTCATTATTTCTCTCCTTTTGTCAGTTTTAAGGAGTGTGTTTTTCACATTCTCACAGAATCCAGCTCTAGCCGAATGTGCATAGTAAAACAACTAAATAAGAGTGGGTGATAGAAAGACTAAATTAGATCTCTCTTAGGGGATGCTGAATGGCAAATGTGAATCCTCTACGGCAGGGGTCCCCAGTCCTGGAGGGTCAGTGTGTCTGCAGCAGGGGTCCCCAGTCCTGGAGGGTCAGTGTGTCTGCAGCAGGGGTCCCCAGTCCTGGAGGGTCAGGGTGTCTGCAGCAGGGGTCCCTAGTCCTGGAGGGTCAGTGTGTCTACAGCAGGGGTCCCCAGTCCTGGAGGGTCAGTGTGTCTGCAGCAGGGGTCCCCAGTCCTGTAGGGTCAGGGTGTCTGCAGCAGGGGTCCCCAGTCCTGGAGGGTCAGGGTGTCTGCAGCAGGGGACCCCAGTCCTGGAGGGTCAGTGTGTCTACAGCAGGGGTCCCCAGTCCTGTAGGGTCAGGGTGTCTGCAGCAGGGGTCCCCAGTCCTGGAGGGTCAGTGTGTCTGCAGCATGGGTCCCCAGTCCTGGTTAGTGGACACAGATGGTGTCAAGATGTAAATACAAGTAAGAATTTAGGCTGGCAAGACAGTAACCCAGGGAGCTGATGGATGTCAGTGAGAAGCCCGCTCACAGTCAGACTGTTCCAAAGACATTTGACACCCTTCAAAGCCATCACCATGGCCACCAAGCCTCCTTGGTAGTACTTGCTCTTAAATAATCCAAGGATCTCATCCACACCCTATTGAAGGAAAACAGGGCCATTGGCTTCAACAATATGGATGGGTTTCTTGTAACAGACATCCACTGCCCTTTGTGTAAGGTAGTGTTCTCAGACTTCAGTGGTCTTCCCTGTAGTTTCCACTGGTGTCCTCTAGTTTGTGTTTCTCTGTTCAAGTCTAAATAGGCTCATTTCTTTCAGCCTATCAGTGTGGGGCATAGCACTGAACCTGAGAGTGTATCTGGTGGCTCTTCTCTTGTAATCTTTCTTGTAATCTGGAAACCAAAATTATCTGCAGTACTTTCATTTATCTTACAAGTGCATTGTACACTTGCCCTCCAGACCACCCCTTTAATTCATTAAAATAATTGCATACGTATAATTCAAAAAGTATTTTTGTTATCGTACACAGATATCCCTTTTTCGTAGATCATCAGAATTGCTAATATTTGTAACACAGAAGTCCATTAGACAACCTTATCTCAGGCTGTTGGGCGGTATCACCCCATCCTTTGAAGAAAAACAGGAAAGAAGAAAAAAAATATTTTTCCCTTGTCAGACCTTTGCCTGCCTGTGCAGCTTTGAACTGTGAACTGGCATTTTTACAGGCAAAGCCTGATCACATTAGTCAAGCTCGTAAATTAGGCTCATATCACACTGTAGTATGCAATGGATTTCTGGGAGCCAGGGGGCTGCAGGGAAGTCTGCTATAGACCGATGTGTAGTTAGGGGCTAATAATAAGGTATCACACACAGGCACACAGAAACATGATAATTATCCACTCCAGCCAGCCACTGAATCCAAAGAAACCCCTATAATTAAAGCAGGCTCCTCATTCTTCTTGTAATTGAACAAACCCACTGAGCTTGCACCCTGTTCTGATTATAAAGATAATTTCTGGAGGCTTTGTTCCAGTATATTAATGTGCTCATCATAATTGAATATCAATGTAAAAATCTGTGGCCCTTGAGAAATTACAGAACACAGAAGCTGTTAATTCAGTGGGTACACAATAGTAGACATTCATGTCTCGGCTAAGTTTGTGTTAATGATCAAGCATATTACTAATTTTAAAAAGCCTTTCATGGTACAGTACTTAATGGCACATCTCTTTATACGAACTGGTAGAGATATCAGCTGTCAGTTTGCTAATGGACAAAAGACAATCACCCCGCCCACCCCGTACTTGTGACGTTTTGAGTGAAATTGTGCCCTCTAGTGGCAAACATCTAGAACTGCGTTTGGTAGCGTTCATTACAGGAGAGGTTACATGCGCTACATTTTAAGCATTTTAAAACATTATGTAATTCAACAGTTGCTCTCAGTAATATTTAATAGACTTCTAGGCTACATTTTTCATTACGAAAATAATAAAAAACAAATGTAACTGTGTAACCTATCATATCATTTATGAGATAGTTTTTTTCATATTTGCATTTCCTTTCTTTTTTTACTCTAAACATTTAATTATAAGTCCAGTATTCAACATGAATACAGTCAGGAGAAATCTATACCAAAAGTCTTGGAAAACATCCCACAAGGCTAAATTGGATTGCTCTCAAATGTCATCGGCTCCAGGTAGGCTGATATGGTCTCAGTCCTGATTATGACCCACATTAGCACATCAGCTCCCAGTTAGGTATCTAAATACCTTAATGCCGTGTTAAAGCACCAGTAAGATTTGAAGGACAGACTTGCAGGGTAAGTATAAATAAATTGTATAAAATTGAAAATAACCTGAACAAACATTTGCTTAATGTTGAAAGAACAAAACTGGTAACTTCATTGCAAAATGCTTTTATGCTTTTAGATGTGTTAAATTGTACAGAAAAACAGGAACATTATACTGAGCACCAGATATTTTATTAAATTAATACACCAGTCCTTCCCAGCCCGGGTCTGGCTGAGCTCCGCCTCTCCAGTGCTATTTGATGACTTCATTGATCTTGATCATTTAGACTTTTCTTTAACTTGATTTTTCAGTTGATCTTCAGTGTTAAAATTACGCTCCTTCAATGGAAGTAGTATACAGAAGTTAAGCAGCCTTTCTCCAACTTGATGGCTACTATTGCTGAGCAAACATCTCTCAGTAATTGATTAATTTATTATTAACAAAAATATTGTATCAGACATTCCCACAGGTGGGAATGATACTGTATCACATGCCCACAGGTGGGGATGATACTGTATCACATGCCCACAGGTGGGAATGATACTGTATCAGACATGCCCACAGGTGGGAATGATACTGTATCAGACATGCCCACAGGTGGGAATGATACTGTATCACATGCCCAAAGGTGGGAATGATACTGTATCAGACACACACACACGTCACAATTATACTGTATCAGACACTACCGTAATGAGTGTTACTTTCCTTCTGCTACATTTCAGCCAGCACACATGAATGAGGGCCAGTTTGGAACCTCAGAAACTGGTGGATACCAACAATAAATGCGACATTTGAAGAGCTGAAATAATATTTATAAGAGAAACTTAGAAATATGCCCCAACCAGAACACTGGAAACAACCAGTCTGTGATTAAGAACCCAGGTGGGATAAAGACCAGAAAACACAGTTTTCCTCCAGGGCCAGGGCTGGGAACACCTGGAATAAAGCATGCAGGACCACACTTATTCATACAAGCTGTGCAAACTTCGTTGTTTATGTCCAGCCAGCCGCACCCATGTACAGTAGGCAGAAATCAGTAATCACAGCTGTTTTCATGGTGCCTACTGCTGTCACTCCATCCTCATTATCTTCCGTAGTCTTTGCATTGTCTACAGGTAGGAAACTATGGGACGAAAAGGAGGTCAGTAAGTAATATTAATCAATCCAGCTGTCTGCAGATAGAAAAATGGTAATGGAGCACCTGACACAGGTGAACTCCTGGCGCATGATCAACAGCATTTCTGTCACCGGCACGGAAACCGAGAGGCTTTACAGATCGGTTTCAGGAGGAGAGAGACGTGCAGATTTGCACTGCAAAGCCCACAGCCACCCACTCACTTCGTTTAGCCTGAAGATCATGTTCTCTGGGAGATCAAATCACGCCTCCCATGTGAAAGCGACCATCGGACCCGCTTGTTAATCAGCATGAGCGCTATCTCAAACCGAGGCTCCCTGGGTGAAAAACACCATTGACTCAAAAAAAACAAAACAACAACAAGTGATTATTTTCCTGCAGCTCACGTGAGGTTAAAAATGTATTAGCAGTGTGCTGCGAAGGCCAGGGGATTATCTCCATGCACACCGAGGAAAGAAAGCGTCAGGGCTGAAGAAATCAGAAAAGAAACGTAAAATAACTAAAACACAGTGATACCTGTGCCTGTCTCGTTTTTAGAGTCATTACCAGCTTGTGTAGACCAGCTTGGGAGACTGTGTGCTTCTTCTTTTCATTTCTGATTACATAAATAAATATCAGAAACATCTACGTTCAAGGCCACAGATAAGAGGAGTCTTGTCCAGATCAACAGGTCCTCCATCATTCTACAGCCAGTGCTAATTGTTCTAAAGACAGCCCCCTGCACATATGAAATCTCTTTGAACTTCCCCCCCTGGGAATGAGACAATTTTTCAGAGATACCACCGAAAGTCACCTGCAAGTCTTTTAGGAGGTGGGTGAAAACCCTCCAGAAACATGGGGAACCACATGCAGACTCCACACAGACAGGTGCTCCAAGCTGGGATCAAGCCCAGGGTCTTGAAGTAGTGTGGCACCAGTCCTAACCAGGTATAAAGAGGGCTTTTGGACAGTGAAAGGTGAACGTGTGCTAGTGAAATCTGTATTTCAAATCAGAAGTTTAATATGAGAAGTATAGAATTTCAGTTTTGTTGAAATGTAGAGTAAATGAGTAGTCCAGTCCAGTCCTCTGCAGGCTTTACAAACAGCAGCTTCAGTTTATCTTTAATGTTGTGTGTGAAAATTCTGATTGGAAAGAAAGAAATTAAATAGGTAGAAAGGCTTAAAACGTTTGTTAAAGAAATTGAAACAGACACATTTATAAGCAACTTGTTTTGCTCTGTACCATGCTGGGAATATCAGGCAACACTAGGGTTTAACACTGGTGATGTACAGTGTCAGGGGCTTATTTTTTATTGACCCAGCCTGCAGAAGACATGCAAGAGATTTATTTCCAATCCCTTTAAACCTCAACACAGTAACTTACTGGGAAGCTCAATAACTCGCACGGTTTCACGTTTCAAAGTCTCTGTGATTATTTGTCCCAATGCAGTGTTCATACTAGCCTGATAGTTCTAATGGAACTGAAAGAAATGGGCAGAACAACAGCTTTTACCCAGAGATTCCTGGGAGCGAGGTACTGAGTTTTGAGATCAATACTCAATTAACACGGACGCGTCTAGTGGCCTGAAACAAAGCTGAGAGGTTTCTGTTTCACGTGTTGTAGTTTCACTTGTTGCTTATGCACACTATCTTAAATCACATTGCCAGTGACCTGCAGCAGGCGTTAAATACCCTGCCTCCTTTTCCTGGGGCAACAATAAATACTTCAATTTACAAACGGTGGATCTCCAATAGAGTTCAAATGTATCACAATGAAGCAGTCTTCTCCTGCCTGACATGGGAGCAATATACTGTATACAGTTTTATTTCCATCTACTCTATAGGCTATGCGACACATTGATTAATAGTGCAGTTGTTTTATAAGCACTATTGTTAAGCTCTGTTAAATTCATGCTTCAATCAATTCTCATCATTCTGTAATCGATACTAGTGTTTAAAAAGATTTAATTTATTTTTACTTTTGAGAATTTGCCTTTATTGCTGTAGCGCTTCTTTATTGTTTTTCTTTTTGTGTGCTTTGAGGCGATTATTTTTGTGAACCACACTATACTACAATGAGGGCCAAGTTTAGCATGGGCTTGCTTTTGTCTCTCTTTCAACATAGACAGAGGAGAGACACATTATGACACATTTGTGGGATCCAAGTGCATCAATCAACTCTCTTTTCTTTTACAGTGCTGGCAACCTGCGATGAAGCCAGTGCTCGAATCACCACAATCGCAACACTGCCAGCGTGTCGCTTGTTTTTCGACATTGAAGTGGTCTGTCTTTATCTTTTGGATACTGTTCAAGTATCTGCTGATGTTGAGACATGGGAGAAAAATCAGGATTCAACCTGTGTCACCTAGACTCCTGTTTCTCTCATCTATAAGAGGAGAGCATACTGCTACACTGACCAGCGATGCCCAACTCTATGAGACCCTAATGCCTCCCTTCAGCTCTTGTTCAGCTGGGCTTGTTCATCCAGCTCTATCCTCTGCAGCACACTACAGCCCGCTGGTGCCGGGCAAGTTAACTACCCAATGGCTGTCCAGCACCCGAGACGCCCCTCAGTACAGACATAAGCTGTATCTTTCTCAAGTACTCCTCTCTCACAGAGTCATGCAGTCCAGTACGCTACCTCAATGCGCTGTCACGACAACTCCCCCTCACTAGTCAATAGTCACCTTAACAGGAGGGTATTGAAGTCACTTGTGTCAAAGACGAGGGCTCAATGCGGTGGTGACCCAGTCCCAGGGGTCAAAAACCTTTCTTTACCATCTCGGAGAGGGGTAGACAAGAGTTGAGCGCCTTTCAGGCAGCATCAATAACCCAACGAGCCATTCAGTTTTAAAAATAGGAAATTGGAAACGCCACACCAAAATGGGTCGAGCTCTTGCAGAGTGTGGAATACGTTACGTAGCCGTGTTTGGGAAGCAAATCCTCAAAGACACTGACCATGTCAACCCATTGAGGCTTCTCCGGAATCAACTGGACAAAAGAACCAGGGGACACCAGTAGAAGCTACACTGGAGTGCATTTAACCCTATGAACAGGAGGCACTGCTTTACACAAAGGCTGGTGGGTGTATGGAACGAGCCGCACAGCCATGTTGTTCAAGTCAATACCCTGACCTCTTTAAAAAAAACGCTGGATGAGACCCTCTGATCAATTAACTACTGACCACCAAACAGTCCAGATGGACCATTTGAAGTCTTCCATCCCAGAGCAGCCAGCACTTGGCCAACACTTAGTAACAGATGACAGGAACAACTGCAGCAGCTGCCCGCAGGCGTTGAAAATTACGACTGTATCACACAGAATCTGACTCCTAGTGCTTGTTTTCAATACATAAAGTTACTGTACATAAAACAGCAGTAATTGGAAATGCATGCATGGCAGCCCTTTTAAAATAATCTATTATTTGTCTTAAGATTTCATTAGCAATGAAAAAGAAAAACTACAGAAAATAAACTGGATGACAGCACTAGTACTTCAACAATGTTTTCTGAGTCGATCTATTGTCGTCTTCTAAGACTGAAGCATATATACTGTACATACAGTACGTGTATATATTTCTTTCTATAAGACATGATTTCCTGGCAGAGATGTTTTGTGCTTTTTGCAGAAACTGATTACAGAAGGCATGACTCTGTAGACTTAAATGTGTCAGAGAAAAATCCAAGCTGGGGATCAGCTGTCAATGCTCAGAACAGAAGTGGGACCACAGGACGCTTCTCACAGGACTATTTGTGAGCATCAACCCCAGTGGAGCTACTGCAACATACTGAGAAAGGGGCAAACCAAAGGGGCCGACGATAAAGCCGTTGTTGGCTTCAGCTGTACGGAAAATCAGAGGTGGTGGACAGCAGATAGTTTTCAGGTGGCAGGAGAGGGAGGAAGGGTGATAAATAAGTGGAAACAATAGGGCAGTAAACTTCAATGAATATTGGCTTCACATTAGGTACTTTGGCTTGTCTGGAGCAGATGAACTTTGGCTTTCAAGGAAACATGTGTGGATAATATTTTAACAATGGGCCCCCCCAAAACAAATCTAAAAAAATGATGTACAGATAGCCATACAGGTATTAATAATAGTCAGGAAAGACACGAGTGAGGGACTGAAAGTGCAGAAGAGGGCAGGAGACAAGAAATCAGGAGGCAGTGCACACGGTGTAGGACACCTGCTGTTGAAGAAGACGTGGGAAGTGAGAATGGATTAGGGGCGGTGGGGAGTCAGCTTCCGACAGTGCACCAGGTGGGACACCAGCAGGGAAGAGGAAGAGACAGGAGCAGGAGATGACCCTGCAGGCGAAGGTGTGGTGGGTTGGACGCCTGATATTGAGGAAGGGACAGAAAGGAGGTGGGGGGGGAGGACACACTGGCGAGTCGGGGCCTAACACTGGGCCGGGGGGGCTGTCTAGCAAAGAAGGGGAAGAGATGAGTACGCAGGAGACGTTGCTGGGGCTGAAGGCACAGTAGGTGGGACGCCAGACACGGAGGAATGGACAGGAAGAGAGTAGTTAATCCAGCTGGAGGAGAAATGGGAGCTTGAAAGGAATGTGGAGGAAGAGATGCGCGACAGTGTCAACAGTGTTGAGAAGATGTTTGAGACCCTCCACTATAATTATGTGGATTACGATTTCTTACCAAGATAACCTGCTTAGGCAAAACAGTTTTTTTTCTGTAAATAACCAAAAGGGTTTATAATTATTAATAAGTATGGGCATCCATTTACCCTCCATCAGACAGTCTACACACTCTAAGAAATGACTGGACAAACATTTAGATTCAATTAGCTACAGAACTACCCAATGAGCAAGATGGATGAAATGCTCCTCTACCCCTTGTTGAGCCTGTTTAGTCTCCTAAGCTATTTCATGATTCTGAATGATGTGACGACAGCCAGAGTATGCCAGTACGCATAGATGGAATTATTAGTAGGCCATGATTGGTAAAGGCCAGGAGTAAATTTGACCAGGACAGTGGAGTAACACCCTATTTTTGAGAAACACCCTAGGATTTCTAATGACTATGGAGAGTCAGGTCAGGACCTTGATTTTATGTCTCATCTGAAGGACAGTATAGTGTTCCTATCACTATACTGGGGCATTGGAACCCACACAGAGACCTCAGAGTGAGCACCTCCTACTGGTCCCACTGACACCTCTTCCAACAGCAGCCTTATCTTTCCCAGGAGGTCTCCCATCCAGGTGCTGGCCAGGCTCACACCTGCTGAGCCTCAGTAGTTTGCTAGCTATGAGTTGCAGGGTGATATAGCTGCTGACTGAAAACTTTTATGGTGAAAAAACACACAACATGCAGTAAAGCGTCATGCTAGTGTGATGAGCACACCCTGATGTCATTGCAGGGAGGGATCACCAGGAACCTTAAATCAAATCATTGAGATCCTGCATGAGGGTCAAGTACTGTAGATCAGACGACCTACAGTATCTTAAGCATGGCACATTTAAAACCGTGATAAACAGTAGATACAGTAAATCAGTACACAGACTGAACCAGAAAACTCCTTTTGGAATTATCACAACATTTCCATTACAGTCATCTGAGTGTTAATGTCTAGATGCGAACCCGGGTTTAATAAATGCCACAAATGAGTAATTTCCTCGATAACTCATTAAACCGCAATCAGTGCACTTGAAATACTCCCACTGAGGTTCACAAGGTGACTGCTGATGCAGTCTCTTTATCCCTGGACTCAATATGCCCAAACTGTTGATTACAGTTGATCAATATCCAGGTCAACATCTATTGATTCTGCTAATGTTCATATTTTCTTTGCACTGTACACTCTAGTGTGGCCAATACTGTTGTCATCATCATAATCCTTCTAATTTTATTTATTTGTTTTGGCCCTGCTGGTGGCTCTTTTTCCAATGCGTTTGCGAGTAGATTTCAGAGATTTCCACAGTCCATTGTTTGTCTTGTGTAGTAGTGCAAGACATGGATTAAAATGTATGTTGTGAGACCAAAAAAGCTGACGTGGATGTGTGTCAGAATGGCCCAAAAAGGATGAAATAGCTGTGTATATGCTAATTTCATATTCAAGGTAGTGTGTCCTGACTCCATATAATTACAATCCTAGAAGGCCATCCTTTTCCCTTTTCTCATGGTTTGTTATCATGTCATTTGTCATATGCTCAAGTGCAATGACATGTTTATATTAGTATTGGCAATGAGTGACCTGACATACAAGAAAAAAAAAAACACGTGGGATTTGAACCCAGGATCTCCTGTTTCATCGGCAGGCACTTTAACCAACTAAGCCAGGGTGCCAGCCTGAACCACAGGCAGCCACATACGACAGACTCAGTATCGAGAACTGGAGAGAAAGGGTTTATCAAGCACTGCTGAACTCACTGTGGCATTGTCGGACATACAGTACACTCCAGCCTCTGAGGGAACCTGCGCTCTGAGCTCTCTCTCTCTCTGTCAGCTTGTCCTGCCCCTCCAGTGCTGATCTCGGAGAAGGGAGGCCATATACCATCACTCCCCTTTATGGAAGCTGGTGAAGGCAGGGGAAGAGAGAGTGAATTCAAAATGCACAGCAATAGGGATCGTGAGAGCTTTAAAAGTTTTGCCATTTGCAGGACCTGCCGTTCAGTTGCCTGTGGCAAAAGAATGCTGTAGGAAACTGACGTGTGCGTGCTTGAGCGCTCTGTGTTGTATGTTGAAGGAAAAATGAGTTCCCTGCCTGAGCCATCACAGAGCTACATTTGTCCCGAACATAAGAAGGCCTTATGACAAGAACAGGCCATTCAGACTGTCAGGGCTCCCTGCCCTCCTATAAACGATAAAGAGATTCCGTCACCGAGTCAAGGTCAGGTTTCGTGATTGATCCCCCATCTCCAGTTCTGCAATGTGACTTAATCATCTATGTGTGGACAGATCTCTGTGTGTTTTAAACAGGGGTTTCCTCATATTAAAGACGGCATTGGAGGTATCCTGGCTATCATGATTGAGAGATAAACATAGATCTGCAATGCACAGACTGCTAAATAGCCAAGCTGCAGTTCCTTCAGCAAATCATGGTAGTGGCTACATGGACATACAGTTTTTATTGTATTCGGCATGCTGCACTACTTGGACATAATGTATTGCATACACCCTGGACACATAGCAGCTCTTTTTATATTGAGTTTTGTCTGAGTTTATCTTCAATTTCTATTGAACTATTATTATGTACCCTTATTTTGTAACTTTAATTTTGTGATTTTTATCCCCCCCCCGGTGAGCTTGTAGAAAAGACATTTCATTTCCTGGAATTACTGTTGCATGCTGTGTTGTTGTGCATTTGATAAATTAACTTTGATTGATTGATTGATTGAGATCTAGCTTTTTAAGAGCTCTTTAGACTACACAGTCTAATGGTGGGGAGGGGGGAGAGGGATTTCATTCTCCGTCTGTTGAGCTTCTTGAATTCAGCTGAGAGATAAAGGAGGATGATGAAGAAATATAAATATAATGGATCTTTATATAACTGCTCCCTGGGGTAGTTATGGAGCAGCAGCTTGAAGTAATAGTTAATGCCAACCCAGCTGCAGCCATGAACCCCTAATAAAGGCTCTGTTCCATTAAAACTGACAACAGGAGGCAATTCTTTACACTAAGTGTGGTAGGAGTGTGGAACAAGCTGTCCAACCATGATGCCGACTCTTTTAAGAAACAGCTAGATGAGATCCTTGGATCAATTAACTACAAATGACCGAACAGGCTGGGTAGGATGAATAGCCTCTGCTGTTTCTGATGTTCTTACATAGTATCATAGTATTATAGCCAGCAGCCATATCACCCTGCATCTCACAGCTAGCAGTCCACTGAAGCCCAGCATGTGTGAACCTGGCCAGTCCCTGGATGGGAGACCTCCTGGGAAAAACTAAGGTGGCTGCTGGAAGAGGTGTTAGTGGGGCCAGCAGGGGGTGCTCACTCTGTGGTCTGTGTGGGAACTAATGCCCCAGTATAGTGACGGGGACACTATACTGTAAAAAGGCGCCGTCCTTCGAATGAGACGTAAAACCGAAGTCCTGACTCTCTCTGATTATAAATCCCAGGGAGTCTCTCGAAAAGAGTGGGGGTGTAACCCCGGCATTCTGGCCAAATTTCCCATTGGCCCTTACCAATCATAACCTCCATCTATAAAATGGCTTAATTACTCTGTTCTCCTCCCTAATAATAGCTGATGTATGGTGAGCATACTGGTGCACTACGGCTGTTGCATCATCCAGGTGGGGCTGCACATTGGTGGTGGTGGAGGGGAGTCCCCATTACCAAGCGCTTTGAGTGGAGTGTCCAGAAAAGTGCTATATAAGAGTAAGCAATTATTATTATCATAGGAGTATTTGTTATCTCCTCTCCCATGTTCTTATGGGCTTTTTATAGCTTGTCACTATAGATGGCAACACCTTATTTGGCTTGTCTAGCTAAATAAAAAGAATTATGATCATGATTTTCGGACATTAAAGTCATGCTTCATAAGATGAGCCACTTTTCCAAACTCAGCTTCTTTTTGATTCTTTCATGAAATCCAACAAAATAGCTCACTGTGACGATTAGCCTGCAGCGGATTCTGTGTGAAAAGATCAAAGTCAGCACGCTAAAAAACACCTGTTCTTTCCAGGGATGAGGTTACCAGGAGAGCGAAAAGAATTCTCCTTCCAGCTCATTGGTGCTGGTCACCTATCTGGACGAAGACGCCAGGAGCCTCAGTCTCATGACCATCTGCGGCACCACAGGCAGGTGCTGAACTGAGAATGGGATTCCTGGGGGATTCTGAGCAGTGGTGTGAGACCTCCACAGCCTTAGCAGTCTGCATTGATGGCAAGGTAAAGCTGTGCACTACCCTATTCTGGGAGTAAAGGGTTCTGCAAAGCCCTGTGATGTTCGAGTTGTTTTCTTTGGGCATCTGCTAATGTGTGGGTCCTGCTCCTTAAACTGCCCTGTTTTTATCAGAGGTTGCTGGAAAACTGCAGATCAGTAGCGATCAGACCTACAGTAAAAGAGTGTGCTGTATCAAACATAGCTTTTATCATCATGCTGTTTCTAGATCAGTCCATCAAAGGGAATATATTCTATTGTAAATATATACACATACAGTAAAAATAGTTTCGAATTTCCACAGCTCATATAGTTTTTTATAGTATACATGGGTTTTAGTTTCTTAATTATGAAACTTAGTATATTGTCAAAAGAAACAAGTATTATCAGGTATTCCTTATTAGTAGTAATTCATTTCTGAAATAATTTTCCTGAAATCAGTCTTTTTCCTCTTTAACATTTGTATCTATCCAACTGTCTGCATAACCTGAACTTGAGAAGGACAAACACTGAAAAGAAGTCTGAAAGAGTCATTAAGCTCCCTCTGTTTCTCCGAAGTATTTGCTAATTAATATCTGCTGTGTTTACATATTCATTACTCGCAGGAAGGAGGGCTCCCAATCAGGGCTCTACCTGACATCTATTGTATCCAGACGATACGGAGGTGCTTCTGAAATGTCACAGGCTGTACAAACCATCAGGTTCCTTCCAGGAGAGAGGAAACACGGTTCAAAAGAACAAAAAAAAAGATCTAAATTTGTCTGCTGAACAAATATTTCAAGAGCTATGTGTTATCAAGCGATACAAATCCCCCCGCTAGCTTTTCCTCCCCGCCACTCTTTTAAGAGGAGATTATGTAACTTTTAAAAGCCGACAAAAGGCGCATGATGCTGCAACAGGTACAGTATCTCTGTTAATAGTACATCTTACCTAACAACAGATTAGAAGCCAAATAAGCCGGATGTTGTTTTAAAAGGACCTATGCTGCACAAACAAAATAGTGCATAACTGTTCTGATGCAGTGAGTCTGCTTGTCTATTTATTGTGGGAATTAATGTTAATTAGCTCTTGCTGTTTCACAGCTCTGACAAGGTAGAACTGTCTAAACAGACGGTGAATTCTTTCGTGTTTATATAACCACAGCTGGAGGGCACAGACAGCTGTTTCTCTGCTGAGCTCTAATGGAGGAGAAACAGCTGCCCTGTGCGATGAGCTTTCCTGCAGGTGAAGCTGTGGTCTCCATGGTGAGGGAGGTGGGGGCTGTTCTTTTCAAATAAAGATTGGAGATGCCAAAATGTAACTGTAAATAAAGCGTCACTTCAAAATAAAAAAAAAACAGCATTTGCCTATAATTGATTAAACGTTATAAACAAACTTGAGTTAGTACGACAATGCGTCCATGACTGCATTCTGACCATGGGGCGGCCTTACAGGAGCACAAGTCCTTGGTAATTAACTTTTATGCAGGAACAGCTGCATTTCCTATTTGAGGCTCATCTGACCTTGAAAATGTTGGCTAGATTACTGACAGGAAAAAAATATATTTATATATGAAAGACTAGCTTTATCACGGAATGTTTTCCAAGAGTGAAAGCGTGAAAGGATAGTTAGAAGTGAGGTGTTGAGTGATAATCTGCAGAAAGCATTATCATTTCAAATTGTGCAGCCTGTGAGTATACACTTCAGGAGGTGGGTTGGCTCCTAATGAATGCAGTAGGGTTACGAGATATGTAGGGAGTATTTGGTGTGACCATCCTGGCTGAGGGAAAATTAGTCCAGCTGTGAGGACAGGCTGCCCAAACCCCCCTCACTATTGTCAGGAATGAGCCAGGGAGCTGCTGCAAGGGTGTAGATGTGGGAGATGGGGGACATCCTGGGTGCAAGACTAATACACAGTACGTAGGCCAGCGGAAGTGTGCAAGATTAGGATCTAGCCTACTTCCAGAACCTCTCTTATCCACTCCATCATGTTGTGTGTGCAGTCCACATTTCCTCTCTATGCAATTGCAGTTCACAGTTTCCTCTTTCAGAACTAAGCAATGTCGGCAAAACGATCAAGACTTAAAATTCATGCAGCCAACAGCACTTCTAGATCTTAGTCTGTGGGGGAGCTAAGGGACCCCAGACAGGTGAAAAACATCCAGTCTGCTGTTTCAGTATATGTGGTTTGTGGTCTTAAGTCTGGGTGAGCCGTGTCCCTCTGCAGCTTCCCTGGCACCGTACAAACCCAGAAACAAACAGCCCCGCAATAAAAGATATTAACTTGGATTTTATTTCTAAAAGTCTAGGACTTGTTTAAATTATGTATTTTCCCCCCTTACAGCTGGTAGACGACTGTCCCATTTTGTGACTTTACAAAAGGATGCACATGCTTTTTAGTCTACTGTATCATTCATCTGCAAAAACGTAAAAGAGAACCCACACACTCAATCTTTGGTGGAAGCACCTTTGGAAGTATTACTGCCTTGTATTACAGCTGTAAGGTTGCACACCGGCTTGGTGCAGATTTTGCCCACTCTTCCTGCCAGATGTGCTCAAACTCTTTCAGGTTGTTTGGATGATGCTTAAGGACAGCAGTTCCTTTCTACAGATTCTCAAGAGGAGTCAAGTCTGGGCTTTGATTGTTCCACTCAAGAAAAGCCACTTTCTTACAGTATTTTTAAGCCACTCCAGTGTAGCACTGTCCTTATGCTGTGAATCATTATCCTGTTGACAGGCTGCGATTTTTTACCCAGGTTTAAGTCTAAAGCAGGTTTTCCTTTCAGATTTGTGAACCATGCTGTAAGAGACATTAAGGTCTTTTAAACATTGTTATATCCTTTTCCTAATCTGTACCTTTATACAACTTTATACTCCTTTGACTTCATGGTTGAATCTTTTTTTGAATTTCACTACCTTCCATAGAGGCCACTCAACTAATATTAACAAAATTAAATAAATTAATAACTGGTGTGGCTCCTAAAGGTCATTTTGTGCACCTAAATCAATCAAGGTTTGCCATAGCAAAGTGTCTGGATACTCATGACACTTTTCTTTCATGATATCTGTGTTTTGTTTTTTTGCTTTTGAATGCGTGGGGTAGGTTGCATATCACCAATTAATTGATGCTACAGAGTGTCATGATTGCATGGTTTAAAACAAAAAAACTGCCAGAATGCTGAATACTTTTGCAAGGCACTGTATGGTGCAGATGGACATGAGGTAGGTAATTCACACCACCTGCACAAATATCTTCATCGGGAACATACTGTATGATAAGAGCCAGAGGTGAGGTTAGCGCCTGACTGCAATCTGTCACCATTTAGCTTAGCTGTCTGTCATTAAACACAATCGGAGCTGGCTTATCTCTTGATAGGCAAAGCAAACACTCTTAATTTTAGCATTCCCATCTAGTATATCTGTGTACTTAGGACTGCAGCTTCCAGACAAAGTGTCCACTTAAATGGCCAAATTGCAAAGCTGCAATAAAAAACAGTTAAAACGTCTTGAGAGTGGCGCAGTGCTGGGGCCCTGGGGTTCTGTCTGTGTGGAGTTTGCATGTTCTCCCTTAGTTTATGTGGGTTTCCTCCCACAATCCAAAAACATGCTGGCAGGTTAATTGACTTTTGGGAAATTGGTCCTGGCGTGAGTGTGTATGTTTGTGTCTGTGTGTGTGCCCTGACATAGATTGGCATCATGTCCAGGGCGTACCCTGCCTTGTGCCTGTGGCTTGCTGAGGATGTGGCTCTTCCACAACCCTGAACTGGGTGAAAGTGTTAGAATATGGATGGATAAAACTTTATTATTGTGTTCTATTGTTTTTTTGTCTTTAAAATTATTTTTGGTAACCTGGATATTTACCAGTGAAGTGAATAATCTTCATTGGAAGGTGGGTATCTCTGGCATCTACTTTTCCCAGAATCCATTGCTTTGTCCTGTGAGCCTGACCTCAGTGCCAGATTTCCCGTTAGGGGAAAATGTTTAGGGCCTACAAAGGAGGGAAACACTAGTGACTAATGAAAAACGAGCTGAAACAACATGCTTGCGATCAACTCTAGGTGCTCCAAATCAATAATCATACGCTATCTAGCGGCTGTTCTAGAAACTAGATACTAGAAAGTATCAAAGTGATGGTCGCTCAACTCACTCCATCAATCCCGTGGTTTAGCATTTGAATAGTTTAAAGTGCATCGTCAATCGACGTAATTCAATTGGCACATTTCGGAGTGAAAGGGCCTAGGGCCTATGAACACCAAAATCCGGCCCTGCCTGACCTGCAGTGGCCTTCCACTCTATGGATCCGAGCCATCCATGTTTTCCACCTATGCCATCACCCAGCTGTCGTCCTCTCCGGGGTTCCTGCACAAAGTCCCTGGAGGTGGTGGGAGGGGGGAGAGGGGAGGAGGGAATGGATTGTAGATTTGGCGAAAGTCTGGGCTGGTCTCCTTCAGTTGTAGAGTCACATGATCTATCTTTATTTACAGTAAAATCAGGTCTTCAGCATGGGCAAAAGCAGCAAAAAAAAAACCACACAAAGCAGGTTTTGTTCCAAAAAAGATCTGACTTGTCTCTTTAGCCAAGAGACTATGGCCAAGTCTCAGACATTTAGCTGATCAGAGGCGGAATATTTAGACAGTGCGTGCAAATGTATATTTAACTTCTCCAGACACACAGTCACTGTGGAATCACGAGTGTTCTCTGAAAGAAAACTAGACTTGTGTTTCTCTTCACAAACCCTTTCTATCCCATAAAGCAATATGAATATGGCTAACTCTTAAACTGTAAGCACAGAAAACTGCTGAAAAGCAAAAGGTTCCCATGTTGGAAGGTGTGCGAGACCTGTATGTGTTGATCTTTATTTTCTTCTCTTTTTCAAGCAAGCTGCACAGTGGCACAGGTGCATTGAGATGAGCTCCGCTGCCTCACTGCTCCACAGCCCCGAGTTTAATTGGATGTCTGCATGGAGTTTGCATGTTCTTTCTGCATTTGGATGATTCTTTTCACCAAAATCATCCGTTACTGCTTCCTCCCAAAGAAAAACACGCATCATTGGCTACTCCATGAGGTGGTAGTGGTGTTGTTGTTGAGCGGTTCAGTCCCAATATAACCAGAGTGTTTCCCCCTCAAGTACGAGCAGTACTCACGTTGGGAGACAAGAATATGACAGCAGCCAGCATGACAGGCATTCACATGTAAGAGTTCGTGCCACCACGCTGCAGTCGTTTCAGGAACAATTTCCCTTTAACCAGCTCTGCATGAAAACTGGCTGCATTAGTTTTGCAAATGAAATGCCAGTGACTCCGGCTGCCTTTCTTTTCCTGTCTCTCTCCCTCCGACTGCGCTTTAGACTTTCCAATCGGGAGATGCGATACAGCAGGGCCAACGCTCCTGTCATGACTTAGGGGTACAAATTCGTGGGTGGCAGTGAGGAAATCTGGAAGGTTTTAAAAGAGCATCTTTCACTGAAGTGAAGGAACAAAGAGCTTCTGCTAGGTAGCCTGGCGATTTGTTCAAGCTTTTCTTGGACACATTTAAAAGGAAAGCTCTTTATCTGACGCAAACACCAAACTCTTATTTTCCAGCAAATAGTATCTGAACTGATACAAAGGGAAATATATTCATTTTTTTTCAGAGCCTACATAAAAACAGATAAAAAATGCCTTTGTGAGATGTCCGAGATGAATAAAATGGAATTTAATAAGTTCCAGCCCACCTCTGTACAACTAGTCTCTCTCTTCAGCTCGTGGGACTCCAGCCAGAAGGATTCCATTTCTACATGTCTGTTCCAGTAAAAAGAAATCTGGATCACTGCCCCCTCCAAATTCTGTGATGTCTTTGGGTATCAGTGGGGAATTCGTCACACTTCAATAAAAGGCAGATTTCATCCTAATAAAGCCCAGCAATACTGGGCACTGGATAGAGAATCTCACTCAAGGTCCACTCCTATCTGTCTAATAAATAGGCAAGATCTGAGAGTCACGATGCTAGTAAAAAACAAACTTGTTTTCTGTTCTGTGGACCTCCACTACACTGTCTCCTGGTGTGGGGATTATTTGTATGCCTTTGCTCTTGTTAAAGGAGGTGAAGGGATGCTATATTAGGATCTGCACCCAGCAGTGAATGGTGCTGCACAATGTTCTAATGAACATTTGACTATTGAAGAGCTTCAACCAGCTTGTAATTGGACAGACCCTCCATCTGAGCTTTCCCTGAACCTCAGTATCACTGGGCCTCTTTCTTCCTGTTGGCTCTGTCCTGTTTTCAAAAGAAAGCAAAATCAAAGTCTTTGCTATTTTCGGCCATATCAGCCCCCACACACTTCACAGGATGCACAATCACAGTTTAACCCTACCTGGTCCTTCTTCTGTTATAATTCAATGATGTCTTTTTCCCCAACCGACGTGTGTTCATACTTATTGATTTAGTGGGTGTTATGTTGTTGGACAGCGAATTTGCAAGGGATGGAGGTAACAAGATCACCAGGAAAGCAGAAATTTCCGAGGGGGAGATCAAAAGAGTAGCAAAAAGGTCAATAAGCCGAGAGTGAAACTAGGCAAAAGGTATCCAAGACAAAGTCCAGAAGTCATGGTAACAAAAAAAAACCCAAGAAGGAGTCCAAGGATGATATCTCACGGAGAGGATTTATAGCTCTCAAGGTCTAACCCAATACTGAGCAAAGTTGAAACAGGGAGCAGGGTTTAAGTAGGCTGGAGGGGAGGCCTGGTGATGGGTTAACGAGGTCTGATTAACCTACGCCTCCCCAGAGTGGATGAGATATGTACTATCGGTTTGGGTGCCCTCTGGTGGCGGGATGCTGGTACTATAACAGGGGGGCAATTTACAGACATAAACAGTGTGAAAAACGGTGATCAATCCCACATGCACACGTCGGACAGCACACCTCCAAGTGCTCTTAGGACACACTCTGGCAGACTTTCAAAGCAGGCATCTAATGAGTTTATTATTTCATTATTATTGGTTTCATTTCCTTTAAATACTTGCTTCGCCCTTAACTCAGGGCTCTGTCATTAGCTGAGCTACTGTGCCTTTGCTGCCACATAGTTTTTTTCGCCCACTTATCTTTTGCTCTATTTTTTCGCGCTTGCTTTGTTGTGTCAGCGCTTCTCCTAACCGCTACTGCTTTGAGGCCCTGAGTGACGGCTCTATTTTGTGTGCCTTTGTTTCTGTTTTTTGCCACCTCTTTGTTGTTGTGCTCTCCACCTCACCCCTGCCCTGAGACCTGCTGGCCAGCTCTCGGTCAGATGCGGCTATTTTTCCTCTCGCCACACCATTAAACCTTACTGAACTGTACCGCAGTGGCCTCCCACCTGGGATTTGAACCAGCAACCATCTACAAGTGAGCTCTTCCCCCTCTCCTCCACACCACCACAGAGCTGCTAAAACACACGCTTCACTACCAGTGAAGTGATTTGTTTCCTCCACCACTTCCTACAGGAATCTTACAGGTCTGGAGAATTCCCTAGAACAGGAATCTACCAGCTGGAGCTGGGTCAGTGTGTGGAATAATACACCTTGTACAACCACAACCACGAAGCACCTGATGATCCATTTGAACTTTGCTGCTTAGCTTGGTGATTTCAGAGGAGCCTTTTCCTGTCTTTCCTGGTGATTTTCCTGTCTCCTGGGCATGCCGTGCTCCCAAGATATAAGGACACCTTTTGTCTCTCTGGGTAAGAGTATTCCTGGCCCCCCTCAGATTACTTTACTAGATGATAATAATAATAATAATAATAATAATAATAATAATAATAATAATAATAGCGTACACTTATATAGTGCCTTTTCTGGACACTCCACTCAAAGCGCTTTACATGTAATGGGGACTCCCCTCCACCACCACCACCAGTGTGCAGCATCCACCTGGATGATGATGCCTCAACTCTCGTTCACTCATTACAGAAGAGACAGATGAGAATGATGTGCTGTGAGATTCTCTCTTTCCGTGATGTTATTTGCAAGGAGCTTTCAATTGCAAGGGTCCATGGTGCCATGAGGGAACTCGGGGGCTACTGTGGCTGTCCTGAACTCATGTCCCAGCTGTTCCCTGTTGGCCCAGCCCACACCCAGAGGTTCTATGGGTCAGACAGGTGAGAGGTAAAGGGGAGGAACTGTTCACATTCCTCTTTCTTCCCTGCTATCACAAAATGTTGCCAAAAAAACACTTCCCAATGTTGCCAGAAGCGTGTTTTTTTTTGGACCTGTCACAGGGAATGTTTTGGCTAAGTTTTTAAAAACCTGTAGCTAAAGGGTGCAGTGTGGTTATGGTTTGTTTAGTGTCACCTCTGGTTTCTGTTGTGTGTGGGATTTCTGGAGGTGCTCATCTCTGATGTTTTCTAAGCATTACCAAAATGCCGGCAAATTACACAATCCCAGGCTCCCAAGTGGGTACGGCAGCAGATGTGTTTTACGTTGACATAATATTATAGTCTCAGCAACATCTCTCAAAATGTGCTTTGCCACATTGCACGTCACGGTACTAGCCTGCAGCAGATTTATGATGTTATACCAGTAGTATTTTGTTAGCTGGGATTTTGGTGTGTATGCAAGCTTGGAACTGACAGGGACACGTACAGTTACTGCTGTTTTTTCCTTTTCTACAGTATTAACTCAGTTGAGCAAGTCTAACAGTGGTCTCATTTTGCCAAAAGCCATTTCACCCTGCAACTCACAACTGACAACCCATTGAAGCTCAGCAGGTGTGAGCCTGGCCAGTACGTGGATGGGAGACCTCCTGGGAAAAACTAAGGTTGGTGCTGGAAGAGGTGTTAGTGGGGCCAGTAGGGGGCGCTCACCCTACAGTCTGTGTGGGTCCTAATGCCCCAGTATAGTGACGGGGAAAGAAAAGGTGCCGTCCTTCGGATAAGACGTAAAACTGAGGTCCTGACTCTCTGTGGTCATTAATATCTCCAGTGTGGCCAAATTCCCCCCTGTTCTTTACCAATCATGGTCTCCGAATTATCCCCATCTGTGAAATGGTTTCATCACTCTGTTCTCCTCCCCTGATGTGTGGTGTTCTGGCGCACTCTGGCTGCCGTCGCATCATCCAGGTGGGGCTACACACTGGTACTGGTGGAGAGGAGTCCCCATTACCTGTAAAGAGCTTTTAGTGGAATGTTCAGAAAAGTGCTATTATTACTTTATCCAATAAAGGGTTGTAGAACCATAAACACACACACTCACACCAGGGCCAATTTTCCCAAAAGCCAATTAACCTACTGCTAGGTTTTTGGAACATGAGTGGAAATCGGAGCACAGGAGGAAACCCACGTGAGCACAGGGAGAACATGCAAACTCCTCACAGATAGCACCCCAGGTCCAGAATCGAACCCAGGGCCCCAGCGCTGCGAGGCAGCAATGCTCACCACTAAGCAGCGTCATGTGCTTCTAATACAAAAAGATCAACAAAGGCTCAGGAAAAAAAGAGGTGGAGACAAATCCATAGATCTGCCATCAAGGAACATTAGCCTGCTTGAACCCGGGGCCTCTCTCGATGGCAGATGCCACTCTTCCTCTCTTCCAGCGCGTCACTGATCAGGGACGGCCAGGTGAACTCGCGCCGGGAGGAAACATCTGGGGCTCGGGAGGGGGAAAGGGGAGAGAGGGTTAACGCACAGGAAAAGGGTGGAGGAAACACACCTCGACGTCCCACTTTCCAGCAGCAGACAATCCAGGACACTGGCTGCCAGGTTCACCCTCCCACAACTCCCACACACACCCGAGAACAGGGGAGGAAGCAGAAAGAGAGGCTGTTCTTCTTTTGGTGTCACCTCTGAAGGGAAGAGGAGCTCTGAAATTCTTTCGAATCCCAGCTATTAATTCCCATGAATTCACTGACTTACCAGGGTACTGATACTTCTCTCCCATCTATCACGACATCAGAAAGCCCCGTGCTCAGCATATCATTGCCATTTCAGAAACATTCTCATTGAGGTGCCCTTGGCTCCCAAGCTCAGTGAATTCTACACAGTAATTTCGCCGACAGAAAGCCATCGAACGGGTTGAGGTGCACACAGACTCTTCTTGCCTGGCCTGAAGACCGCGCCTCGGTCTTCAGCACTGCACAGGCATTTTAAATAGATGACATTCCATTTCCACTTATGTTGTGAATAATATTATACAGTACCAGCCATAAATCCAGAACTCCTCTATTCCTTCCTCCTCTATTGACTCGGGACACTGCAGCACTTTTTCTGCTTCATGCACTTTTGTTTTAAAAACGGACAGAACGATAGCGGTGGGGCAGCTTCTGCGTGGGGTTTATGTGGTTGTCGGCCTGGGATGTCTGGGACATGCTGACGTATGCGGCGAGCTGGTATCCTGTTTGTGCCGTGTAATGCCCTAATCTTCCTGCCCGAGGGTAGTATGTTTTCTGGGTACCGTTAGCCTTACCAAGAAGAAGCCGTTTTTCAATTATGAATGAATTTTCTATAAATCTTCCTGTGACTTGCACAAATGAAAGCTACTATTTTATTGCGGATTGTTGCTATGGCAACATACTGGGATACAGAAGATCAACTCAAAACATTAGTAGTACAGAGTTACTACTGCTGTACTACTGTACTGCTGTACTACTAATAATGTGTTGCGATTAGGGATTAGAAGGCATAACATTTAACAAAACAACATTACATCTGGGTGACATAGTGTATAGGAGTGAATCTCCTCTGTATATACTGTACCTTCTTAGCTTAGCTTTTTCAGCATCAGGGTGTGCAGAATGGCGTGTTCTCACCTGGTTGCTACTTATGAACTGAATAGCTGATGTCAAACTTTAGATGTAAGTAACCGTTTTTTACAATTAAACAGTGACAGGACAGAGGTGTTGTTGTAAGGTCCTTAACACAAACTGCAAAACTCTAATTGTTTAATAAAGCAACTGATGGACATCTACTGTAGGTTAGTCACATACTGTATTTGTGCCCCATATCCAACATGTCACCTACAGTAGATGTTATATTTTCCTTGTAGGAGCAGTACTTGGTTACCTGATCAATGGCTGCTGCAGGAGCACACTTTGTTTCATACAGACTTGACTGCTGCAATGTTCTTCTTGCAAGGTTGTCTTAGAAAGGTTCCCACATTTTCAAAACCCAGCACCTGTAATTCTGGATAGGTCTAGCTTGGTCAAGCATACAGTATACCCCTGACTTGAGATCCCTATACTTACTTCCTGTAGAATTATGCAGCCTTCAAGATATAGCTCTTGGCTTTTAAGACCATGACTCTCCTGATATATTACACGGCTAGGCCCATTATCAAGTCAGTGTCGCCTTGCCTGCCCCCCAACTAGGACACTAACTATAGGTGACAGAGCTTTCTTCAGCTGCACAGCTAGGCTGTGGTATAGTCTTCCCTATGAGATCAAGGATTCGGACTTACATTACCTGTTTTCAAATCTTGCATTAAAATCTACTTATTTCAACTGGCACTTCTATAGATTTTATGTTGCATATTGTCTTTCATATGCTGACACATTTTGCATGATTGTGCTGGTTATAGTTCATGGATTTTCCCTTTTTATTTTCATCAATATGTCTTGTATAAGTGGTTCCTTAGTGTGTTCATATTAACTGCATGCACAGTAATACCCTGCAATTTTCTCCATTAAATCACCTGATAGGTGTTTACCCAGTCTTTGCCTAAAACCTTTTGAATTTCCTGTGCCACATTAGGTACATGCATGCTTCACTAACTGTACTAGAATGCTGATGGAGGTAGGATTAGGGATTGGTAGTGGTTTTCATAAGTTCCATTTGAGACTCCACTAACGTAGACTCTACTACATAACCCCAACCACAGAACAGCTCCCTTATCAGTACCTCTGTAATACCAAGCCTCGATCCAAATATACAGTATGTAGCTGTGAACAATAATTCTTATTCTTAGAGAAACTGTATACCTGTTTCATTGCTCTTATTCTTTTTGTGCAACTATATTGCAAAATGTTTTTTTTTTTTGTAATTGCCCTGCAAAGCTTGAATAAGCATTCAAATGTACAGTAGCAAAGAAGAGAACTTTCACATCTTGGCATCAGAAATAAATGGCTTTTCTTTGTTGTGCTCAGTTATATTTATCTAATGAAACAGGTATACAGTTTCCCAAAGAACTTCATTAATCTACTCTCTTCTTATGCAACACAGAAAGGCTGCCTTTTCTCGCTTGCCGTCGTATTTCCTCTTGTTCCTCCAGCCTCGGTTCTCTAGACTCGCACTCTGACTAATGGCGCTGGAATAATTAGCTCTCTTTTTACATTCGTCTTTTGCACATGGACGCTTCCCCATTCATTTTGGAAAGACATATAAGAGCCAAACCCTGGCACTTGGTTTCCTAATTAGAAGCCGTTTCAAGTGCTATTCATCACTGTTTTTCTCCTTTTCCACAATGAGAAATGTTCTGTTTTCCGAGCGCCATCCACTGCAACACATTTGCATCCGGACTTGAATTCCGAGTTGTTGTTTTTTTTTAAACCAAGCCGCGACAGGTACTTCATCCTGTAACACCACCGTTATGTACAAGATGAAGTTCTTGCAATAACGTCACAGCTGGACCTTTCTGGTTTAGTATTGGTGGGATGTAATGACCACTATGTTACGTATATAGCTACTGAATGGCATGTTTAAAAACAACACCCACTGTATTCATCCATTCATTTTCTGAACAAAATCCAAACTCCATGCAGACAGAAGCAGCCATGCCAACCCATGCCACCCACACCTGCCTTGCTTCTCAGAATTGACTACGATGTGTGTGTTAGCTGCCTGTCGGGAACCAGCAGGTGGCAAATTCAGACCCTCATGCGTCGAGAGAGAGAAAGAGAGAGTGTCCCGTAACCGGGGTCCAAATCGTTAGGCAGTTCCGCGGTCAGAAGGAGGGCAGAGATCCAAAGAGTCGAGTCCGATAACCAAATCCGATCCGTAAGGCAGGTCCGTAGTCGGTGGGAAGGCAAAATCCGTAATCCAAAGTAGCAGGACAGTCAAGCAGAGAGAAAGATTGAGCTCAGGCAAGTAGAACTCAATAGTGAGCACGGAGAGGTCCGGCAGAAAGGTTTAAGCAGAGGAAAAGTGGCTGGATAAGAGGTTAATTGTGGTGAACAGAGCGCCTTGGAATGTGGAGGCGAGTGCGTGGTTGCGTGGAGACTATGACACTGCCTAAGGGAACCTTTAAGTTCCACAAGAAGTGACTATTTGCCCCTACAGACCACTTCAGCAAGGCCTCTCGGAAACATTTAGTGTAGTGTTCAAAAACTCAGGAAGGTTTCAAAGGTTGGTGTGATTTATGTAGTATACACCTCTCTCTATATGGAAGTCTTTTAAAGGGTCAGAGGCATTCCTCACATCATTAGTGCAGGGATTGTGTTGCTGATCTTGTGGCTTCAGTTCATTCCAGCTGACAAATGCTGCCGACAGGTTAGCCGATAAGACCTTCAAGGAATGACCTGTCACCGCATCCCGCAGCTCATTTTTCCTGCAATCCTCCTCCCGCACATGTGAACAGAAGGAGGACAATTCCCCTGAGAAACGATCGTCAACCTGCTTTCAAACCTATTTTTTGGGGTTGGTCTGTTTTTATCACCAGGGGGCATTCTGTTTTGTGAAGTTGCCAAAGAGCATGAGAAAGGCAGAGTGGTCCTTCTTTCGCTCGAGGGCACATTCCTCCCTCCGTACTGAGATGAAGCAGGCGGGCGGTTTGCCCAATCGGTGGCCCAGAGGAAAAAAATCGCTTCCTTTCTCATGCGTGGAGAGAAGTTGAAAAACAAATCGCCCCATTCCCTTTTCTGAAAAAGTCCACGATGACAACAAAAACAAAAACTGTTTCAAAGCTTGAATTTAAAGAGGATCAGGGGTCTTTCTGACCCCTTTCTTCTTTCTTCACGAAAAGAGAAGTTGTGGGTTTTCCCTACTGGGGGACTGTGGGCGAATTGCCCATTCTGTAGCAAATGCATTATACAGTATGGGCACTTTGCCCACTGCTTGCCCGTAGGAGGGAGAAGGAGGACCATGGTCTCTTTCTCATGCAATGTCAGATCTCAAAACTGGAAAGATGAAAACAAAGGGAAAAGTTATTTGTGAAAAGATTACAACATAGTGTATGCTGTATCAGATGTCTTGACCATTTTAAGCCTATGATGTCGATACCTTGATGTGTTGCATGGTAGCAGAGTGGTTAGCATTGCCCAATTCTTGGGCTAATATCTACGTGGAATTTGTACTGTATGTTCTCCCTGTGTTTGCGCGCGTTTCCACCGGATGCTCCTGTCTGGCTTCTTGGGAACCTTGGAAGCTCCATCGGCAAGGGTGTCTAGCTCTTGACTGGAAAGTCCCGGGTGTCAATCCCAGGAAGGGGATTGTAGCTTGCTCTAACTCCTTCCAGACTGTTCCCAGGTCCTCTGGGGTGATAGGCCGGCCTCTGGGGTGATAGGCCGGCCGGAGCGTGATGCTGACCACATCACCTCCACCTCCAGTGTTGGATGGTTGAGAAAAATGGTGACCCTTGCCCCCACCATTCCCCATGGGCCTTTATGGCCTGAAAAGGGACCTACCTACTGTACCTAGCTGACTTCTGGGAAAACCAGCTCTGGTGTGAGTGTGTGTGTCTGTGTGTATCCTGCAATGGTGTGAGCAGGTGCGAGCCTGGTCAGTACCTGGATGGGAGACCTCCTGGGAAAAACTAAGGTTGCTGCTGGAAGAGGTGTTAGTGGGGCCAGCAGGGGGCGCTCACCCTGCAGTCCATGTGGGTCCTAATGCCCCAGTATAGTGACGGGGACACTATACTGTAAACAGGTGCCGTCCTTTGGATGAGATGTAAAACCGAGGTCCTGACTCTCTGCGGTCATTAAAAATCCCTGCGCATTTCTCGAAAAGAGTAGGGGTGTAACCCCGGCACCCTGGCCAGATTTCCCATTGGCCCTTACCAATCATGGCCTCCTAATAATCCCCATCTATCAATTGGCTTCATTACTCTGCTCTCCTCCCCACTGATAGCTGGTGTGTGGTGAGCGTTCTGGCGCACTATGGCTGCCGTCGCATCATCCAGGTGGATGCTGCACATTGGTGGTGGTGGAGGAGAGTCCCCATTACCTGTAAAGCGCTTTGAGTGGAGTGTCCAGAAAAGGCACTATATAAGTGTAAGCAATTATTATTATTATTATTATTATTATTATTAATGAATTGGTGCCCTGTCCAGGGTGTACCCTGCCTTACACCTGTTGCTTGCTGTAGTAATTGTAGTGTGCTGTACAGTGCTCACCTTGCTTTTCCAGTACAAACCCCAAGTTTGCCGTGACCCTCGCTAGAAGTAAGTGTGTTTCTGATTGTAGGCAGGTGTTTATTTCTATAGCGCCTTTCTACTGCTTTTGACATGACACGATCGAGTTCAGTGCAATCTGGCTCCTCTCCCCAGCATAACTCGGCCGGTACAGTACCCGACGAATTGCCGCTGCCCTTACAAAAACAACGCAGCAGAAATATGGCTTGGACGACCGCCGAGGAAAACCTGAGCGTGACCGATCGGTCCCTCGTTACCACACGCTCGGGGCTGGAGAGAGCAGGAAGGAAAATCTGCCGGATTTCTGAAGCGAAGGCAGGAGTTTAATTGCGCCCTTCTTTCCGTTAGCTCCGCTCTCTCGCGCAGCCCTGTCCTGGCTAGATAAATCCAGTGACAGAGAAATAAAGGGCAAAATAAATGGGTAAATGTGGATCGAAAAGTAGATAAATACAAAATAGCGAGAAACTATAAAAGATTATTAACAAGCGCAGCTGTGTTCAGTTACAATGTTTCTGTCGCAGTTAAGCCACCTTAAACTCTCCTGGTCCTACAATCTCCTGCGTTTTAACAGCGGACAAGTTTCAAAGGGCAATATCCCGTGTACCATTAGCACATCAGAGCAACAGCTGGATCGTTGTGGAACAGTCAAGTTAATTCTGTGAGAAACAATTTATCTGAATTCTTTTTTCCTTTTTTTTGTTGTTGTTGTTGGCAGTCTAAAGCTGCTGTTAATTTTGTTTTAAGTAAGGAATTCCCCCAACCCCCTTAGTCCCCAGCTCCGTTGCCAGGAAACCGAAATATTCGATCAGCTTGCCTTAAATTAACTCATTTTCTATATCTAATTGTTTGCAGGTACTCTTCAACTAAGAACAATCATCCACGCACACGCAGTACAGTCATTCACTCACCACCATCTATCACCCTGGGCTCTGCTGCAACAAACTGAAAAACTGACCATCTAAAGGCTTTTAAATTTTCCACTAATCTTTGCGAGGGAGACTTAAATTACAAGTTAGCCTAGAAAGTCTAAGATCAACAATCATATGGGGACACAGAACAGTTTATAAGAGTGTGTGTGTGTGGGGGGGGGGGACTTCCTAACAGATGGATTGGTGATGGGCTCATCTTCAGGCTGTGCACTTGATCCTGCACTATGGGCCCCAACTGCAGGTTAAAATATAAGACTTTAATAGGACCTTATTAATGAGGGGCCTCCCACCTCATTCACCCCAGAGGACAGACCCAAAACAATATCTGTGACCCCCACATCCTGCACACAATTGCATTTCCTGCCATCCATTTTTTACTGTTTATCCAGTTCAGGTTCAACACCATGCAGACAGCAGCCCAGGTCCAGAATTGAACCCAGGGCCACAGTGCTATGAGGCAGCAATGCAAACGTCTGTGCCACCATGCCACCCACAAGCCCACTTCCTTCCTTGGCATTTCATGGAGTGACCCCCATGGAGAACTTGGTGGGTCTCTTGAGAGGACCCGTCTGTCTCTTTCTACAGTATACCAGGAACTTTGACGTTTTACTGGGTTTGGGGACAAAAAAGGTTTGATGACTCAACATTTTATTGACGACAAACTCCAACCCTAGACGCAGCTGAAGGAATTAAAAATGGATTGAACGAGTTCTAATCTTTCTTATTAATCATTCATATCCAATTAAACACCCTGCGATTGTTCCGTTGCAGATTAATTTAAAGCCACTCTAAGGAGTTCTCGACAAACTTCTTGACGGGCTGTTCTGACAGCACTCTGCGGCTTAATTGAAAAATAAACGACTGAATTATTCATTATTAATGATCTTGGCGCAGTCATATTATTAACACATTAAAAACAATTTAAAGGCCCCTTATTTGTGCACTTGGTCATGGACATATGGGAAGGAATTAGAAAGCACAGGTTTCCCTTAAAGAAAAAGAATGTTTTGAAGGTGCAAACGGAAATGCACCAGTCCCCACAACACCTGTGAATCTCTCTCTTGTCACAGGTCTCCATTCTTGAGGGGCTCCAACAGCATAAGGATTGTGTCTCTGTGTACATAGTATTCCTACAGCTGTAACTGTGAATGCAAACAACTCGAATAAGCTCCTGAAACACATTTTTAAAAGCAAAAAGATGGTCATTACGAACTGGCAAAGCTGGAAGAGCATGCTCTCGACAAAGCACCTCAATTATCTAGCCATTTTTTTAAATAGCCTGTCTCATTCTGTACAGGTTTAAATTCCCCCCCCCCTCGTGAGCTATTACAGGAGTCATTACTGCTGAGACGGGATGAAAGCAACATGTGCTTTTGAAAAGTACAGTATATATATATAACAAATGGCCATTTAGCAATTATTTCACCCCAGTCTCCATCCAGCCTCACCAGTCGGCATCGCCGGACTCTTCTTCACTGTGTTGCGTTATGTTTGTGTCCTGGACCACTTCACTGATGCGTCTGTGCTTCTGAGAAAGACAGTACAAATATTCTCGCATTAGATGCTCAGGGGAGAGAGAGTTTAAAGTTAATGAAGATGTTAAAAATCACCTCAAACAAAAAAAACGGAGCACACCCAAAAGATTACAGAAAATCCTACGTGATTTTTCTGGAATTATTAGAGATAATTGAATACACCTTAAACATATATTCCCCACATCTTTGCTGTGAGGAACATTTGATGCCTTTTTTTGGTGACATGCAATTCTGTAGTTTGCAGATTGCATTTTCTTTCATTTCATTTTTAATCTCTCCGTTTCCTTGGCACTCTTTTCATACGAGAGGGATTCAAATTCCTTGTTTTGTTTTCGCCTGCCTTTTTTTCCTCCCCGGTGGGGATTGTGGGTGGAATTTGAACCCGACCCCTAAAGAGATTTGGAATGATGAGGCTCGGGGTCGTGGTACCAAGACAGAACTCACTTGAGATTGCATGCCGTCCTGTGGGTTTGCAGTTCGTTCAGATGCGTGTTGCCATTTTGCCTCAAGCAACCCTGCTTTGCCCACTGTTATACAGTCAGGAAAATATTTCAGTAACAGGCGAAAGAAAACAGTAGTTTGCTGAGGAACCGTTTGGGTTAACAAATAAGAGCGCAATACGACCTGTGTTGCCATCATACTGTAGTTAAACTGCAAGAACTTGAAAGCCTTTCAAAGACACTGGTTCCTCTTTCTAAATAAACTGCAGATATTGTATCAGAACAATATTTAAGAGAAATAAAAAGGCCTCTTCTTGTACCTACTGTGCGTTTCCTCTTGCGAAAGTCGCCCGTTCGGAAAAATGGAGAGCAAAGCGTCGTCACCCCCCGTCTGTAAATTTGTTTGGCTCTGTCTCTTAAGTTCCCACCCAAAATCGGCAAGAATCCAATTATTGTAAAAGCAATAGATCCAGCAGGAGTGCTTTTTTGTGTCTACACAGAATCCGGATTGATTCTCATCTGTGTGCACGGAATGACTGATATTGATTCAGCACGCTTTTGGAATCCGTTAAGGAAAATAAAAAGAGAATTACCATCAATCGGTTCAATCCATTCCTCTTCTATGGAGTGCCTTTTAATGAACAGCTCTGTCCACGAGTACTTTATAACAACATTAGAGTAGGAGATCGGAAGGGCACGAGAAGTCTCGCAGGATATGGGAGATAATGCCATTGAGGATGTCGGCAGGTTTCAAATGTAAATTAAATGAAACTTTCAAACATTTAGACAAAAGCATTCAATATAAAACTTGTTAAAGTTCCACCTTTTTACTGGAAGCTAAGAGCCAGGAGTTGGGATTAAAATACAAACAAATGGCAAATTGCAAAACTGTCACTGGTTTTGGACTGCCAGAGGTATAATAATAATTTATTATATTTATATATATTATATAGCGACTTTAAAGGTGGCTTCTCAAAGCGCTTTACCGAATGACAACAACAATAAATAAGAAGAATACACAAGATAAAACACAATTACAATACACAGAGGAGACCATGGATGGTGGTACTAAGTATAGTAGGAGCAGAGGGGTAAAGAATGGAACCAGTTAAGTAAAGGCTCTTCTAAAGAAGAGGGTTTTGAGTCTGGATTTGAAGGAGTTCAGAGCAGGTGACTCTCTTATATCCTTGGGGAGAGAGTTCCAGAGCTTGGGGGAGAAGGCCCTGTCACCCATAGAATGTAGACGGGCTTGGGGGACAGTTAGAAGACCAGAGTTAGAAGAGCGAAGGTTGCGAGGTGGGGAGATTATGGCGATAATAGTTCAGACAGGTACTGAGGTGCCAAGCCATCCAGAGCCTTATAGGTGAGCATGAGGATTTTAAAGTCTACACGGAATTTGACAGGAAGTCAGTGCAAGGACTCCAGGACAGGAGTAATGTGAACACTTGCACTACTGTAGACCTGGTCAGGATTCTGACTGCTGAATTTTGGATATACTGCAGTTTGTTCAGAGTAGATTTAGATGCCCCAGCGAGTAGAGCATTACAGTAGTCAATTCAGGAAAACACAAATGTGTTGATCAGCTTTTCAGCCACAGTTAGTGATAACATAGGGCGTAGTCTAGCGATATTTCTGAGGTGAAAAAAAGAGGTTTTGACAATATGCTGCACATGTGGGTCGAATGTGAACCCAGAATCGAATATCACCCCAAGGTTTTTCAATTTAGACCGAAGCTCAAGTACAGAACCATCTACAGATAGGGTTACAGGACTGGCTTTACAAAGTTGATGGAGGGTGCCAATAACCATGACTTCAGTCTTGTCACAGTTAAGATGAAGGAAATTCTGAGTCATCCAAGTTTTTATGTCAGAGAGTGCCATGGGTCTAACATTAAAAAACTGTTCAGCATTTCTTTCCATTGCAAGTGGAAGGCGGGCTGTGCTCCGGGTTCGATGTGTGCCCTGGGTTACAATGTGTTAATGCATAGCCTGGCGCTCCTTCCCGAAGAGCCTAATGTCACAAACACACTTTCCCACAAACGCTGACATATTAACTAATCATCCAAGAGCACCTCTCCCTCTTCACCACAGCTTCTGCTTCCCAGAATACTTAAGGGCTCACTACCATCGCCACAACGCTCAGTGCTGGTTTCACCAGTGGAGCTCCTGTCTCTTGCTTTTCGAGAAACTCTTGTCATTCAACTTCTGACACTCCAGCTTCTTGTTCTTGATCCCTCGATTTGGCGAAGTACACCTGTCTCTTTTCTCTCTCTCTCACTCAACGCGTTTTTTGCAGAGGGTCCACTAAATCACATTTTCAGGCGACAGTGCCGTAACACCTAATCCGCAATGTACCAAGAAGAGGCAGCAAAGACTTTGCCAAGTGTTCATGAGAAGGGTATCAGGATAAGAGAAATGCGCGTGCAATCTCCATCTCAAAGACTTAACACCCCTGCACCCCAACAGGAGATTTGTAGATACCTCTCAGCGTTTACAGTTCAGAATTATGAAATTGGGTCAGATTAAAACCATATCTGCCTGTGGCAGCTTTAATGTGATGCAATCAAAGAGCTGGGTTCAGGAGTAATCTGACTTGTCGTGAGCTACTTCTGATTAAGATGAGACTTTAATTTTACAAAAAGAGCTTGTCTTTATGGGGATGTTTATTTTTAATAAAAGTAAAAGCCCTGGGGCAGTCAATGAATTGGTCAAAAATGTGAATCGACTGGAGTATCTCAGGTGACTTTGAGACTTTTTTTTAATAATGATGAGAGCTGGGCATGTCTTGTTGCATTCATGTCACTGGCCTGGTCTGTGTCAGTGCTGCGTAGACAGTGTATTTGTAGTGAGGCGGGAAGTGTTGAGGAGGAGCACATCACTGTCATGGCAGCCATGAGGGCTGAGGAAGATTCTGTTGTCTGTTGGTGAATTTAACCCACACGGACCACAGGAAGGAGATCTGTGTGGAGGGAGTCTGTGGGGGCAGAAGTCTTACAGCTGGGCGGCAATGGAAGACGGTTGTGATTCATGGAACCAGACAAAGACCACAAAAGTGATCATGGAGGAGCTATCCACCCATTTTCTAACTGCTTTATCCACTATAGGGTCGTTGGGGATCTGGAGCCTATCCTGGCAAGCCACAGGCACAAGGCAGGGTACACCCTGGATGGGATGCCAGTGCATCACAGGGTTCACACAGACACAGACACGCACACACTCACACCAGAGCCAATTTTCCCAGAAACCAATGAACCTACCAGCATGTCTTTAGATTGTGGGAGGAAACCGGAGCCTCCAGAGGAAACCCAAGCAAATGGAGAGAACATACAAACTCCATACGGATAGCAGATCCAGTGGCACCAGTTGGGTTAAGGGGAGACTTCAGGGAGGCCAGACTAGAGTTTGGCCAGGACACTGGGGTTGACTACTCTTATGAACAGTGCCCTCAGATTTGTAATGGCCAAATAGTCAGGGGCTCAGTCTAACATTTCAGGGCACTATCTTCTATTGCCAATTGTCTCCAATTACCATACTGGGGCACTTAGTTTAGTAATTCTAGTCTAGAAACAAGAGCACCACCTACTGGTCCACCAGCTCCAGAACCTGGTTTTCTTTAGTGATTTTCCATTCCAGTACCTACTGTAGGCAAAACCTTTTCATCTGAGATATTTGGAGATCTGACTAGACAGTGAAAATGCTGCTGTCATTTTCTTCCACCGGCTCTTAGTCCAATCACTCAAATGCCAGCTATTACACTATTAGTCCCCATGAGTATAAGAGGGCCATTAGCACTCAGCCAACAGGCAGTGTCCTGGCCTCTTGAGCTCACCACGTGTTGTTAGGCTCTGACAACATGTGCAGAAGGATACATCTGCACAAATACTGTTCTGCTTCCTATGGTAGAGCATTTCTGCACAGCTATGATTTATGTTCACATAAGACTGTATTGTTCCTTGGGATAATAAAATTACCCCACAATTAATGAAATGATTAAGAATCTGCTCACCATCTGCATAAACTTGATCTGTAAGCCCAGAGGCCATGCAGGGGTACTGCTGATAGCTGAGAGAAGACATTGGCATCCTCTGTAGACCCAGGAACATTTCAGATGGTAATGATTTTATTCACCAATGGGTGTTGTTTTGCCTTTGACCTGACATAAAACTATGTGTGTGGAGACTTCACGTTAAGTGTTAAATTGACTGTTGTATTGATGAAAGTGGGATGGTATAGCGAATAATCTCCTTAAATGGAAAATGCTTTTAGCAGATTCTAGGCAACCTTCCTTACTTCTCAGTGGTGCATTGATGAAGTACTTGAGCCTCCAGTTTTTTTGTTGTTCCTATAAGCCAGTCCAGAAGTATCCATTTTCAAGCCTGACAATGCGAGAGCACACAGTGGTAGGATTACAATGGCAGAACCTCATGGCACCACTGTTGAGGTTTTGTCATGGCCAGCTTTTGCTTTTGACCAACTCCCCAGTGCCATCAACAGGCCACAACTACAGCATGACTGGCAAATACCTGTCAGCTGGCTGCAGCTGTGCAATCCTGTTGTGCTGAATATAGACAATGTGCAAATTGACCTCTTTATGGAGACTGTTGGGTTATACAAAGCAAAAGGATTTCTTGTAGTTATTACACCTGGTACTTTGATCAGTGAAATGGGCCAGAATTAAATCCCTCATGAAGGCTGATCTGACAGTCTGTCCTATGCTAGGGAGCTCTACAAGATCTCAGAATTAACAAGCGTAAACCCATTGTTTTTTTTCCTGTTTTCCTAAGTTAATGCTCAGAAATTGTCCTGTGCCACAGCATATTTTCATGTATCCTTAAAGGACAAAAAAAAAACATTCAGAATTAGCCATGTAAATTCCTCTGGGTGCTGCCTCTCAAGTTCAGTAGCTACAGAACAGTCCTATGGTACAGTATGTGACGTAGTGAGATACAGTTAAGTACAGATGTGGAATTGACTGACAAGGCTGAGAGGACCCAGCTGACCCAGCTGATGAGGCTTGATGTGGAACAAGCCAAAGAGCTGATGTGTCATTGGTTTTGAGGTAGAGGAAAGAGGGCAAATTGAAGAATCATGGGATAGGTGACTAAAAAACCTGTATTTACAGTACATGCAGGTGAAGTAAAGAGTTTGTCTTCTCACTTGAACTTTCATTACAAACTTCAGTTGCTTCTGACAAATCCTATGATATACGTCTTAGAAAGAGGTAATTTAATATCTATTTGTGTTGAGTCACCATGAAAATAAACAATGAAGCTACTTCATTCATCTCCGTTAAGTTTTGGAACTTCTGTTCTTTAAAACGTACATCCAGTACACACATTTTGTCCTTGAATTCCAGTTCACCTATTTATTCTCAAAATAATTCAATTATTATCTGCTTGTTTATTTATGAGCACTTTCATGCATAATTTGGTGGACGTTAATGAGATGGCCTGTAACAAATGAGTAAAGGATGTGTGATTTCCCATGAAGATATCTGTCTGAACATTATCATTGCAAAGTTGTGAAGGGTGTGGAAAGAATTTTTGAGCTATGCCTTTTTTTATTCTTTTAAATTAGGTAACATGAATTGGTCAAGTCTGCTGTTCTACTTTATGTTTTGGCAGAAACACACTGGTGCCTCTCTGATTGCAATGTTACAATATTTCTACTTTGCAAAACTAGGCTGGGGGCTTTGATCTTACTTAATGTTGATTATCAATGCTAAAGATATTTCTAAATAGCTCAGTAAAGATAATTTATGGACCCAACCTAATGAGACATAAGTGAAAGAGTGGCAATACCATAACACATTGTATACATATAGTTATTGAGCAAGCACAGGATTCCTGTTCAACAGAACATCCAATTTTGATGTGTCTTATACAATCTAAAGGTCAAAGGTGAAATTCCAAGGCTGCTTCTTGAACTGGTATCGCAGATTGAGATGAATGATGTGATGTGCGATCCATGACTATTTCTTCTTCAAAAAAGGTGGAGGTCCCTTGTCAGAGACAAGAATAATGTGGATGCAGGTCAATTATGTGAATCCATTTTCTTCAAAGCCTTTGATCAATGTTCCGAAAAGCGCCCTTAAAAATCTTTGATTCTGAATGGCTGTAAATTAAGTTGAAGAAACAACAGAGCAGCCTGGAGTCACAGTGAGGTCAGGACAACATAATAATGTCTTGACTTCTCTGTGAACGTCCACTTAAAATAAAACACTTAATTCTGCATCCACACATCCATAATAAATACTGCATATTTAATTCACAGTCAATGGGGTCACATTGAAAATCCTTTGTGTTTTTAATTCCAAGACCTTCAGTTCAGCCAGGCAGTATGACTCATAACACAGTAAACTACATGGAATTTGTGCTGAATACTTTTTATTTATTTGCATAGTTATTTTTCAGTCACAAGGGACGGTTGCATAATGGGATTAATGGTTAACTCTGTTTTTGGCTGACTGACCACTGTCCAGAAGGTATAGGAAATATCCAGGATTTCGAAAGTGCAAACTCACTAAACTCTGTAGCCATTAGATCAAATATTTCTGGATCAACAAATCACCCTTCCGAACAAGAACTCAATAGTAAAGGCAAGAGTAAAATTCCCTATTCAACTAAATTGTGTTTTTATCAGCAGAGGGATAAAAAAGAAAAAACAGTGGAAAGTTTCAGCTCCTCCATCAAAAATAACAGTAGTGAAATACTGAACAAAATGAAGCTCATGTATCACACTGATGAAAGTAGAAAAAATGTTTTTGAATGAAACACTGCTTATGGCTACGAAAAGATTTAATTGGCTCTATTAAGACGTTTCTCCTGCTCTATGAACTGCGCTACTGTATCTGTCTCTGTATCTCTTTCATCTTACTGTACCCCAAGGGGAGAGTTCAGAGGCCAATGTCACTATAGAAACTGAACCCATGAACTACTGCGGGCCTGGAAGGCAAATGAGCAGGCATTTCTCTACAAAACAATAACAGGAGGCTGTGGGAGAAAGTTCTGTGTTTATGACTGTTTTCTCTGCAACACACAGATGGAAAACATAGCTTTCCTAGCTACTACCTGATAAGCACTCTGTGAATAATACAACTGGAATCAGAATCCTGGGTCTGAGCAGTCAATTGGCCTTCTCGGTAACTGAATTGCACATAATTGACATACTATTAAAATTATTTCCTATAAATCTGAAGCACGCAGAAATTGGAGGTGTTTTTTTCTTTCGGCTCAGAATTATTAGAATACAACTGGAAACCCGCCCCTCCTCCCCACCACCATCATCATGAAAATAGAAAAACTCAAGGCCTGCATTTTCCTTCAGATCTATTGTCCATCTAATTCACTTACTATGGCTTGGGTACTTTTCCTATAAGGTGAACCGTAGCCATAACTCTCCTTAAACAAAAAACACTTAATGAAGTGTGATCTTCTCCCCAAAAGATCTGTCGGGTGTCTCACCCCAGAGAAACAAGGAAAACTGAGCAAATGTGCCTGCCAGCTGCAGGAACACCAATAAGCTTTTGATAAGAGAATCTGTAGTTTTGCTTCAGACGCACATCCTTTATCCGTATTTACTGTAGCAGTGACAGGAAAAGCAAAACTGACCAAAACACTTCTCATCCTAAAACCCACAGGCAGTGCGGCTTGCGTTATACCACAGAGATCTGAAACAGAGCTTGCATGGTCCAATAGTAAATGGTAAATACAGTTATCAATTATTAAGATCTTAAGATATTCCAGAGCTGTTTAAAACTCTTATTCTGCTAAGCAAGGAAAAATGATTTTAATGTCAAATGTGAGTGCGTATGTATTAGTTAAGATGTAGGTGTTAAAGTTTTAATTCAAAAGAGATTCCCTTCTTATCAATCCAGCTGTTCAAATTATAAGAACCGGAATGAAGCGTGTTGTCTGTGGTCCAGGGTAAGACATACTGTAATCACTACACATATAAAATTGCTATTCCTTATTTTTACTAGATTCTTGACAGTACAGTATGTACTGTTTATAATTAACCAAAGGCCAATGATAGAAGATTACCTCAATGTACAATACGATATAGTAGTGCAAAGCAAAGTCAGACTGACTGGCAAGGTCCCTGTCATGATCGGAATCCCTCCTCTTAAGGGCGATCCGACCTTTTCATATTCAGTCGATTATGTGCACCTGCCACCTGTTTTGTTTCTCCTTATCTAAGCCTGGCGCTCCCGCTATTCCTGGCTCAGCACTGGAAGGCGGACGCCCGGAAGCCTGCCTACCAACGAGAGACCCGACGACACAGGCTTCATCATGGCGTCCTGACCAGCTGAGTCCGGGGCTCGGAGCGCCTGGCCTCGTTACCTTGGTTTAATTCCCTGTTCCGGATCCTTTTCCGGATTTTAACTGTGTTTGTTTTGTTTTGGTTGGATCCCCCGGTTTTGGACTTTGGACTGCACCCCGGATTCCCCCTTTGTGGACTGTCAGAACTTGTTTGCCGTTGCCACGCCCCCAGAGCACCAGATCACCGTGGTCACGCCCCCCTGTCTGTCAACCCGCCCCGATCCTTTTCGTCTCCTCCCCTGATGTCCTTCTCCACTTGCTTCCGGATTATACCGTTTGCATAGGGTCCTGAACTACACTTGGCGGGAGCCTGAACCGGCTCCTGTTACACTTTCCATCCCACTACCTACACCAATGAAGCACTGGAGGAGGAGGTCATTAGTGTGGTGACTGAATACTGATTGCTGACATTCCAGACTTGCTTCCAAAAACAAAAGGTATTTATGAACTTGGATGCCTCTTCAACAACATATCATCTATAACATAATATTGGGCATTACAACACAATTATCTCTTCCTGAAATCGACTGTTTTTTTTAAAACCTAGAAATTATTAGTATAGTAATTATTTTACCTCCAACCTGATATGTTTCCACTTTATTTTCCATTTACAACATTATTTGCACAGAGATGAAGGCATGCACACAAAAAAGTTCCAAAAACGTTGTCGTTACAATTCGATTTTGAATCAACCAATGTCTGTGATTCACCGCACATTGTTAAAAAACATGACCTAGTTGCACAGTTGCACCTTTTTTATAATAACAAAAGTCACTTGCAATGCTAAAGGACTGTCTTCTCTAAATTCACCCATGTGACAATGCCTTCAGTTCTCCACGAGGCCCATAATAAAAAGAGAAAGTGTCATCATGGTGAAAAAGGTTTAAAAAAGGTTTAAATCTTAAGACTTATTTCCTAGTCTTTGTGTTCCCTATTAGCCTACAATAAAATAGCACAGCCAATGTTCAGAGTGTTATATTTTGAACAGTGATCATCAACCTACTTACTATAACACATTTTTCTGTCTTTTATGTTTCCGCTGGCGCTGTGATCCAATGACCTGTGATATCAGAACGTGGAACACTTGACCCAGGTCAGCTCAGCTACTTCACTCGGATAACCCTGACCACTAACCCAGTGCAGCAAGGTCCTGTCCTCTGGATCAGCAGAGATTGTTCAAGATCTGTTATGATTAATGCACTACTACTGCCTACTACTAAAGCAGGTTTTGTTTTCTCCTTCTGGGGTGTTTTCCTCTGCTGCATGCCTGTACAGTATCGTCGACTGCTGTACTGTTCTGTAAAGTGCTCTGTGGCACACTCCTGTGAGCTATAGCACATAAAAAGACCGATTAAAACCAAGCAGGCAAATTATTCATTTGAGGCAATCATTTAATTATTTTCAAACTATAGTTCTGATTCTGATGCATATAAGATTTTGGTGCATTTCTACTTCAATACAGTTTATCAAGCAAACACAGCCTGACATACGAAGACATTCAATACAAATTATCGAGTAGCGTTGTGATTCCCGCAAGGAAGGGAAGGCTTGTCACCTCCACTTACAGTAGGTACACAATTATATAAAATGTTTCAGATAGCTGATGGAGGTCTTAAAACTAGACTGCAAAGCCTAGTACATACTGTACAAAATCAGAAAGAGAATATTGCAGAATATGTAATGAACTTTCTATAAATACAAAGAATGTGGACCAGGGCAATACTTTGAGTTTACACTTACAGCTTGTCCAAGGTCATTCATTATTAATACTATTAGTAATATCTTCGTTAAAGACTTTGATGGCGACAGCTCAAACATGAGAGGTTGAGCTTTATTAGCTCCACCTTGCGGAAATTCCGGATACTATTATTTCGCTAGCGGTATTTACCGGTAACTCGCGGTAGACTGCGTACAGCGTACCGGAAAATAATGCGGTATCGCCCGCGCATTTTGAATGGCTGCATCTGTAGTATAAGTGGTAGAGTGAAGCATGACAATCCCACACACATTACAGAACAGCTCTTTCTTGCTCTGTCCACATGAGCCGTTGTAATTGGACTCAACTAGGCTTCCTGTTGCTGCCTTTTCCTGCATCACTCAGGAGACACTTACCACCTCTGTGGGACGGTGGCCTGTCTGTCATTTCACCTTTGATTGCTTTGGAAAGGGTTCCCAGCAGAAAGCAGCATTTTTTTCCCTTTGCTACAAGTCTTGCCGTTTCTCCCCCAGAGCCTTCGCATTCTGTCTTCTTTACTGACCGTCACATTACATCACTTTCTAAATATCCAGAGAACAGCTGCTGTTAATTCTAACATGGCTTGCGACTATAACAGATGCCATGCAAAGTATTTGGCTATGTGATTAATTAGCCTGATACTGATACCAAAAAAAGAGCAGATATGTGTGGGACATACTATCAAGCAGATATGTGTGGGACATACGAAACAGAGCCAAAATCTTTTTTTACTCTTTGTGTCTCTTACGCATCCTGGTTCAGAGCTTTGTAGAAATCAGATATTCATATGACCACTGACCAGGTGTGGAGAGGTAATACTGCACTCTATGTTCAGAGTGGTCTACTTCTCCAACATCAGCTTTCCAATGTCCTGCCACAGACAAACCTCTCCTTAGAGTGGCACGTGACTCTTTGCCTTCGCGACAAGGCACAATCCTTGGTGCTGCCTGTGTAGCTCAGAGATCACCCTTCTCAATCTCAATTAAGCTTTAGCAGCTTGACTTAATTGATCCATGCATTCCTGCCTTAACTGAATTGTGTCTGGTTCACACACAGGGTAAGAGCGACAACTAAATCTCCCTTAAAAAGGTTTCCAGTCACCCAGGGGGCTGTGGAGAGATGGGTTTGTTTTGGAAATCAGAAATTGCTCTCAAACGAGAACCACCGAGAATGGATAATTACTGCATTTGACTTTATCTACGTTTAAAGGTAGGCAGGAAGCTGGTTTCCTTTAGCACAGATAAATACGTTAAACATGGCTGAAAATCCCAGATAATCAAGCAATATGAACAGCCTCCTGTTGGTGTAACTGCATGTAAGGTAAGAGAAGATATGTGCTGCCAAGGTGATTCCAAAACGACTGAGTTAACTGCCAAACACCAAGATAATATGCACAGCTTTTCAATTACAGAGAAATCTGTTGGTGTGAATTTTAAGATTCCAGTTGAGCAGAGAAAAAAAAAAGATAAAGCAAAACATTAAAACATTCTGGTTTTTCAGTAGTGTGAGCAATCATTACATCTCCAGCCCCCCAGAAAATCATTACTTTTACTTATTACAGTCTCTGGTGTTGCCCACATGGGATTTGAGAAGTAGGATATGATCTGTTCCAGATGCAGGAATTACAGATCTGCAATGCCATTTAATTTGAGCAAAGCAGCCCACTGGTCACGGCTAAATATTGGTCTGGTCTTTTCAGTGCTGATAGCAACATTCCTAGCCTATCCTTGGAGGACCATATTACCGTCTTATTTTCTAAATCAATTTTTCCCCACTGCTCGTTCTTGCCTAACCCTAAACATCCCTTCAATGATGGCAATTGAGAGAGTAACACAGCATTTGAGATCAATTGCAGAGCTAACATTTGTATGTGCGTGCTGTGCCCAAGTGCTGCCAGATGTGGTACTATATGCTAGGGCATCTGACCACTGGAAATGCTAACAGATATTGTTACATGTAGACGTGATTGAATCCTTTCTGCCAGACACACGCACTTGTTACCTCTGCCACGTCGTATCATTTAATTTGAATTGATTCTTCTTTTCTTTCTTTCCCTGCTTCGCTTTGTGCAATCATTTAAATCAATCAAAGCAGGGATTCTTCCTGGAGAGGAAATTATGTCTGAATCTAAAATTCAAGAACTCGTCCGCCTTTCGAAACTGCTGTTAAATGCAGAGTTATTGTGCAGACGGGACAAGAGCCTGCTTTGTGGCAGCCTGCAGTTAAGCACAGGTTTGTCAGGGAGAGTTCTTTCCGGACCCTATGCAGACGACACGATCCAGGGTTGAGTGAGAAAACACGAGGAAAAAAGTCATGCAGGATACGGGGATGAAAACAGGGGGGCGTGTCCGTGGAGTGCTGGTGGTTGGGGGAGGTGCAACCGAGGCAAACGATCCAGGGATGAGACAAACGGGAAATCCGAAAAACAGGGCAAAAGTCCAAGGCCAGGCGATCCATCCGAGACAGACGATTAAAATCCAGAACCGGGTCGGGACCGGCAGGGGGCACAGGAACGGGTCCAAGGAACAGAAACTAAAACCATAACGGAGCCAGGCGCATCCGGGTCCTGGGCTCGCATGATGCAGGCACCAATGCACAGCTGGGATTAGCGTCAGCGTCTGGCTTTAAAGGGGGAACTGAAAAGGGGCTGGAACAGGGAACAGGTGCAGGAGATGAAACTAACAAGGAAGGGCTAGAGCACCCTTAAGAGGAGGGGTTGCGATCGTGACAAGTTTAGGACTAGGCTTGGAGTTGGGTAAAAAGTTTGGATTCGAATTAAGGACAATTTCCCTTATCCACTTAATCGTGGCAAAGGTATTAACCCAGAGCCTCAGATCCCAGAAGCATAGAGCCGAAGGACTACATTGTGGATGGGATGCACACAGAGGTGATTTGGAAGCCACCTAACCTAGACAGCATGCCTTTGGAAGACATGAAGGAAATCTCACACAGACATGGAAAGAAACATGTTGATGCCGTACAGCTGGCATCCCAGTTCAGAATCAAACAATTTCGCCATGCTGCCCATTCCTGAACTTAATCACAATTTCTACTTCCTACTGACCTCTTCAAATAAGGATACAATATCTATAACAAGAGTCTCCTGAGTGACTGAACCTTTAAATGCACTCACCTGTGTGCAGGCTGAGCTCTTTGACAGGTGGTTTGAACCCAGGTGCTGTCACTAGCCAACAGTGAATAGGATTCTCCAAGCGCCAGTGCACAACTCACTGAGTGGTGGCGAGGACAGGGAGGGATTATTGGCATGGCCTCTCTTCGGTGATACAGTGCCCCCTGCAGGGGGGCTTCTGGCCTGCAGTGCTGCTCTTGAGGGACACACCTCTGCTCCAATCGATGCTGCTCCTCCAGTAGGGGGGCGGTGCTGCTTGGGACATTTTAAAAGATGATTGGCTTGTGAAAGATAAAGGTTTCATTGTTGCAAGCCAAGATTGGGACAAAACCCAAAATATTTATAGAAAAATATATAACGTAAATATATAATGTAAAATATTTTTGTACTTTAAAAATGTACAAAAAGGTATGCACATTCAGTAGGAGAGATGGCATTTCTCCAGCCACCCCCCTGCAGATTGTACTTCTATGTATATCTGGTATGTGAGGCTTATGATGAAAGATGTATTACACTACACAGTGCTAGATGTCTAATGCAGACTACACAGGAAGCACAAAAAACAAAAACAACAAGTGTACGAGCATGAAAGCGTGTTCAAGATGTTTTTCACGAACACATATTAAAAATCCCACCGTTAATTAAATGAAAAGGGAACAGACTGCTTCATTTAAAATATCTGAATATTCTGTTCTGGTTTATTTTTAAGCCTTTAGAGTCTAAATTAAAAGAGGAATACATTAACGAACTACTTCCTTTCCAGTGCACTTTAATGTGGCAAATGGAGCCTTATTTACATTACAAGAGCTGTTCCGTTTTTTTTGCACCTGTAATTAATTCTTCCATTTACACATTTCAGTATGGAATCACGCACAGTAGCTAATTATAAAATCTGCCTTTGGAACAAGGGTGTTTTTCAGGGTGAAACCTATTCAAAACTGCCTTAAAACAGGATGAAGTCACCCCCTTTAAAATAGCCATATGAATCAGTTCATGTGAACATAGCTCTGTGGATTAAAGAATATTGCAGTAATGGTGACCCATACTTTTACAGATTAGTTCATGATATTGAGTAAATATTGTTACATCAGGAGACCAGCTTGGTCATTACTGATCCTTTGGCTGTTTGTAAAAGTATGAGTGTCCCAGTGTCCTGACTAAACCCCACTCTGGTCTTGTACAGCTTCTCTCTCCTCCCCTGATCTGTGTGTCGTGGGGCTGCAGGAGGACTGAACCCCACTCTGGTCTTGTACAGTTTTTTTTTCTTCCCCTCTCCCACACTGCACTGCCACATATAAATGTCATTAGACCTTTTGCAAAAGTACTCATGAATTAGGGAGATGAATGCAAAACTGCATAATTAATTTAATTTAAAATCCATCACAACATAGTGGAACTGATATGAGGAGTTAAAGTGCAGCCATGGAAACCATTTCCACGAATGTGTCAACACCTGGAAGGAACTGGAATTCATGAGAGCTGAGTGTGAAGCTGTCAAGAGGGATGAGTGACAAGAAAAAATGACAGACCGGCTTTGCTTGCACAGCACTCAGCAGTGCTATGACTAAAGCCTTTATTAAACTCAGCAGTGCCAATATCATTACATCACACTGTCCTGGTGCCACAACAAAAATCCAACTCCATCTGGATCAAGAGGTAGTTGGACAATTCCAGTAACTTTACCAACATGTCATATAGAGCATAAAATTCCATCAACACCTATCTCCCTCTGTACCAGAAGATTCTTCTGTCAGCCAATACAAAGTCTTCCCTTCCTGTGATTCTAAGGTACACTTGATCGGAAAAATCATAATCTTTTATGACGGAGCTGCTGTGAAAGAAACGGTTCTTGACCATTCCTGCACACTTGAATGGGGCTGCAACAGGCCAATGTCTCAGGTGGCTCACACGACCAGAACACATGGACAATAGGATGTCCATGTGGACATTAATGGGAAGGAAAAACATAGTGATAACCAGAGTCTCAGCACTGTGAAACCCTTTATATGCCAAACCTAGGCTAATTAAAACCCTAGTGAGTATGTTTCTCATCTTCCCTAATTATCTAATTAATTACCTACAGGAATTCATCCCGCACAAATCTATATACTTATGATTGAGTTCAGAATGACCTCTAGTGGCATCTCGTCTGAAACTAATACATCACTCCTGCTGGCCAGCCAGAGGGGCCCGTTACATTTCTAAACTGAATCAAGGTTTAGCTGCTTTACAGTGAGTGGAAAAATTCATGTTCAGCGGCACATTTGTATTGCAAGAAGTAACATAATCGCTTCTCTAGTACAGGAAAACAATTAATCTTCCATATGATCTGAAAATAAACTGTCAAAGCAGTATTCCATCTTCATTATCCAACTATTTAGGACTCAATTTGGAGTCCATATGCTAAACTTTGACAAGATAATAGATGGTATTAGATGGATTATTTAATGTCATGGTTTTAATTCGTTGTCAGGATCTGTATATTTTGATTAAGTGTTTATCTCATACTGGAATGAATGTGTCAGGATTATGCTTTCAGTTCACATTCGGTCAGTAAGTGAGGTAGAAAAGTCTCTGCTTTGTGTAGGGTGTTCTGGAATCACTGACACGTATAAGAAAGGGGCAGTTTCTTCTTTGCCCACTAAATTCAATTCAGTTCAAGAGTTTTCTCGACCTGACCAATGAATTACAGTGTCGTCAAAGGGCACACACAGACACAAACAGAGACTCACAGACTCGCACACATTCACATCAGAGCCAATATTCCCAGAAGGCAGTTCACCTACCAGGATGTCTTTGGACTGCGGGAGGAAACCCACACAAACACAGATAGAACGCCAGGTCCGGATCTCAACCCTGGGGCCCAGCCCTGTGAGGCTGCAATGTTAACCAAGGCTCCACTGTGCCATCCATGTCTCTTCATGTTATTTCTACAATACAAAGAACAGCTTGCAAACAAAAGAGGTGGAGAGCCAATCCAGAAAACTGCCATAAAACACTAACCTGTTTGAACCCGGGCCTTGATGTGCAGTGTGAGGTGTCACTATGACCCCCAAAAATATTAATAACAACCATAATTAATTACATTCATGCAGTTTGTGCAGCTCCTTGTTTTTCATCTTTATGAATTGTAGCACCACTACACAAGAAGTATAAATTATTATGATTAGAAGCAGTAGCCCCACAGTATTTGTAAATTGAACACAATTCCCTTTTACTTTGTTACCATTGATAAAACGCACGGGATCTGTGTATTTCCCATGGCTATGATGACATTTCCTGGTTGTTGATGACAAAGGCCCAAGACGCTCGCACAACAATGTCGAGTTCAGTAGCCCATAACCACTGGGGTTCTCCAGGTACCTGTGCTGACCTCCCTACAGTATCTCCCCACCAGCCAGCTCAACAGTTGAGTGTAGCCTCGTGTCAGAAGCCAATTTGCGACTGATTTGTTTTGAACATCATAAATAAAAGATAAGAGGCAAGAGTGCCTCCCCTAATGACAGTGTCAGCTGGAGTGGAGTTCTGGCACCGGCAGCTAAATGGATTTTATTCAGAGCTGCTGAGGCTAATGCTGTTTTTAATTAATTTAGGAAATTAACCTCAAATTGCAAGATGTGTTCTATAAAGTGCAACAAAATGTCACCTTGGGGCTATAAATGAATGAAATCCCACAGCTTAAAACCTCCCATATGGTATTTTTCATCTGTGAGGAAGGGAAGCAGTTTACATCCGAGGCTACGGTTTGCATTTTTCCAAAAACTGTGAGCTTCACAGGGCTGATTTGCAATCCTGATCATATTAAACACCCCTGTTGTCTTGCTTTAATCCTATTTCAGGGAGAGCCAGACTGTTGTTTCAGGGTGCAGCTTTTCAGGTTTGTGAGATTCATACAGGGGGCTTCCTGCTCAGGGCACCCTTTACAAGAGCTTGTACGCTTTCAGACCCGGCCTCCAGCTGGAAGATGTTAGCCTTCAGCTGTATATATTACAACCGATAAAGCTTTTCCAAAAGAGCTGCCATGATACTATTGCTTAAAAATGCTGTGTCTATACAGAAGTGCCATAACATAGCACTTTAGAATAAAGAATCCTAACATTGCTTCCACGATCATATTTGTAATTAGTACTGCTAGTATCACCAGTGATATATTACTTTGAAATGGACAATAGTATTATTGTGCAAATAATTTAAGAAAGGACCACATGTTTCACTTCTCCCTCCGTTCCACATATCATACTGTGCCGGAAATGATTTCAGACCAAAAGCACAGATTTTCAATGGAATTGTTTTAGACTGGCCTAAGCTACTTGCGGACATCTGCTTTCCTTAGCTCAGTTATTTTATCACAGATGGCAGTCAGATGCAGGACAGCCTATCACAACCTGCCACGTTGAGTCAATATTTCCACCACAGGTTTGCCTGAATTTGAGCATTCAAAGCTCATGTAAAACCAAGCACACACGGTAGTCAACACGAACGAACTCTGAAGAACATTTTTATCATGCGGAGCGTGACTGATGTTAGAAAATCTTCTCATCAGAAAAGCAGGTAGACAGGAGAGCGGTCTTGGAAACAGGTTTCTGAAATCGAACCAAAGACTATATCACGGCTCAAACCTTCTCAAATCAGAGAAATTGTATGTAGTGGGTATTAAAATTTGAAACAGCCCTATGGGCTATGACCTCAGCTTGTCTGCACAGGCAACCCCAAACCTTGTTTTCAAAACTACCTCAGCAATCTAATATAACCATTTTATATAAAATATTCAGATCAAATCTACATGAATGTTCAGTTTTGCTTTGCGACAGTTAAATGGGCAGAAGCAAGGATGCAATATTTTATCGAAGTAAAGAGTTTCTCAAAAAGCGCTCCTAAACAAAATTGCCTTCTAATTCTTTTACTACTGTTTAATTATAATAATAAATTCTATTCCATTTGTTAATGTTAATTGTGGACAAAGAGATGTTTTTTTACAGTAATTGTTATTGTTAAGAAGGTTGGGACTGGGTCACTTTGGCCAAGGGCAGGGGGAAATAAGACACACAGCCCTCCCATTGGCTGGACAGTCTGGGCTTTGTAGGGGTACAGAATGTGGTGCGCATTGAGTACATCCTGTTTAAAAGGAAGATAGGTGGAGACAAGATAGAAGTTCTTGT